>NC_089590.1:76416001-76743713 GCF_019320115.1 Miscanthus floridulus
GGAGAAGTCCTAGTTTCTATGTCTGGCCTTCCAAGCGTAGTCGAAGGATGGTGCGGATCACGACCGCCTAGCCAAGGCCGAGGCGGAAGTGCAACACCTGCGAGAGGATTTGGAGGTCTCTAGGAAAACACAGGTGGAGCTCCATGAGGGCCTAGTCAATGCCATTGGAGGGGTTGACTCGACACAAGAGCGGCTCATGAAACAGGGGGCGTGAGATCGATCTTAGATCGGTTTGCTGATGGCCTAGGTGGTCGGCCTCAAGGCGGCAATGGCCGCTCAGGAGGCAGAACACACCATGGTGGATGCTGCTCGGGACAAGGCCGAGCAAGGTCATCGGTGCCTCAAAGATGAGTGTCAAGGCCTTCATTCCACTTGCACTGGTGAGTTCTTCTTTGCCCGCGTTAGGACTTAGCTTAGCGGCCATGCTTGATTGCAATTCGACCGCTTGTTTCAGGTTTGCGTGCGAAGGCGCTTTCGGAACTGGAGGCAAAGGTGGCTGCAAAGCAGATGGCGTGGGAGGTGGCCCTAGAGCTGATGGCGCTGACCAGCTCTAGGTAGGCCCTGTGCCACGCCATGCTTATCGTGGGCCGGGGGAATACTCACCTAGCACTTCGCCTTGACATGGCTCGCCGTTAGGTGGATCCCCTTGTCTCCATTGGGGTTCATAGTAGCGTGCTCTTGACCTTGACATCAGTTGGCTCCCACTATGATGGCGTAGATTATGATGCCGTGGGACAAGGATACTCGTCGAAAAAGTCTAACGCCGAGATCCTTGCCATCGGCAATTCTGCCACTCGTGGTGTAGGGGTCCTCGCGAGCAAGGTGCTGGCTGCCATAGTTCGTCTCCAGTTTTAGGCTTCTGATGTATAGGAATTTCTCGTGTAACCATCCCAAGTTTTGTGTGCACATCCTTTCTGCGAAGAACGTGTTTAAATTTAGTGCACGTGACTGGCGCATTCGTTTACCATTTTGCTGCTTTTCGCTTTTCTTTTCATTCGAACTAGAATGTTCTTTGTCCCCACCAGCCTAGTGCTCGTGGGCGTGTGTTTTGGCCTAGGGGTCGACCCACGGTGCTAAAAAGTTTGCGACATGTTGTAGCGGTGAAGCGTCGGAGGCAGATCGCAGATCTGGCATGATGTGAGAAGGGAGCAAGCGAGCGATGAGAGGTCTCTTCCTTTCTCTCCTTTTGGCTTGAGCGAGCGGGTTTCCCCTTCCCGCTCAGACCCATGCGATTGGGAGATTAGGGTTTGGGACATTGGTTCATCGCGGCGAGAGACGCGATTGGAAGGAGTTTGGGGTAGATCGGTCGCTGGGACAATGACAAATAGTGCTGCATTGTAGGTCGGGTGCATGTACCCATGGGTGTAGCCCCCGCGAGTGAGTCGTGTCCGGCTACGAGTGCGAGTCAGATCGAGTCACTCGGGAGTTAAGCTCTACTAGAGCGTGGTGTGTGGGTATCACATTGTTTGCTCCACGGGGCGACTTTAAGTTTTTGGGAATTATGGGTAAGCCTACACGTGTATGTGCACATGCTTCAGTAGAGAGGTTAGAGTCAAAGTGGACATGATTGACCGATGTACCTAGAGCCATCGTGGGGCTGGTTGCCGTTGCCCGGGGTGCGGCGAGCCACCGAGCGCCTGTCCGTGGAAAAGTCATTGTGGTCTCTAGGCCATGAGCTGATGAGGGCACTTCTTCAGTGCTTGGAATGGTCATAGCCAGTGCGGATCAACCTCTCAGCTGGCTTTGGGTCGAATCATGTCGGTTGGACATCCTTAGCGGGCTCGCGAGCCCCTTAGGGCGACTTTTTCTAGCTTGGCCTGCTGTAGCGTCTGGCCAGGAGGGCTCGTGTGTTCTGATGCTTGAGCCCTCCTAGCACGACAACATAATGATCGTCGCGTCCCTACCTCTAGGAGCGGTTGCTGCTCTTGTCGAAGAGCCAGCACGTCCTATCGCGGTGGAAGAGGGTTTTGAGCACAACGCGGCTTGGTCCGCTCGGTGCGGCGCGTGGTGCGCTCAGGGAGCCCTCCTCGGAGGCACATGCCTCCGAGTGACAACTAACAGTTTGCTAAGGCATGATGGGTGGTTGGTCCACCATGCGGGACTAAACCCTGGTTTTGGGCTTGACTACGTGAGGCGTGGCGTCGGGTAGCCACCTGATCACTAACAACGACGTCGCTTAGTGGCGTGTGATTTCATCGGTCATGTGTGCCCCGACTCATTGCGTTTCGCTGGCGGCAGAGATGTTGTCCGGGGTGTGGCTCTACTGTAGGGTCCAGTTTTCCCACGCGGCGAATCTGAAGGGGGTAGAAGCCGGTGACGGGCATTGATCTGTTGGTTCGAGCGATCTCGTGATTCCCTAGAAGGATGTGGCCATCGTGGGCCATTCCTTGGGCAAGCTCGCCATGAGCCATGGGCCTCTAGCTTCCTGGGTGGAAGTCTTGGCCATGGCCAGTGATGAGGGAGGACACTTGTCCCCCCTATGTAGGTGAACTCTAGGATGTAGCCTCCGAAGGTAGTTCCAAGAGTGTGTCCGCCGTGGACCACGGAGTCCAGATCTCTAGGGCAGAGTTCCGGGCTATGGCTCAAGGTGGACGCAAGCGCTGGCCCTTTGACGCCGGTGAACTTGTAGTTTTCATGGCAGATGTGGCCGTCGTGGGCCATTCGGTGAGCGAGTCCACCGATGGTGCGAGGAGCCATCGCTTCCTTCTGAACAAACGAGAGTGCACGACTGTCCCCTACCTGGCATGCCAACTGTCGGTGTTTTGTAAACCAGACTAGTAAATTTATAGGATTGTCGCACTGCTCTTGGAAGATGATGGTAGCGTCCAAAAGACATGAGGATTTATACTGGTTCAGGCCGAAGCCCTATGTCTAGTCTTAGAGATGATTGAGTGTGTGTTCCTCGCTTGAATGCTCTAAAGTTCTTACAATGGAGGGTGCAAGAATGGTGGAAGAGGAAGAAGAACTAGAGCTAGGAGATAGACTGCCTGAAGAGAAGCTCCAGGAGCCCTTCTACGATGGAGAATGAATGAAATGGTAGAGGATGTGAATCTATCTGGAGAGGGTGCCCTGGCTGCCCTTATATAGAGTTCTAGGCTAGGGCATATACAAAGCAGTAGGTTCTCCCGACCGAAGGGTTGTGAGCCTGAGGGAGGGCCTAGCTAACTTGGCTTGCAAGCTACGCCATCTTGAGGTACACGTCCGGCCGTGGTTGTCGTCATGGTCTTGTGGCTACGTCGCGGCATGGTGTGGCGTGGTGCTACTGTGCTGGCCATGGCAGCACTGTAGGCACGCTGGTGGTTCGCCAGCCGTCCTGTGCGACGTGTCTTCATTGTGGCCTTCGTCATCGTCTTCTGGTTCCCTGGGGCATCGTACGGGAGTTGGTAACCGTCCCCAGGTCGTTGATCGTCTTGTTGGCTTGAATAGCTGGGGCCATGATCCTGATCGTTGGGGTTGTGGCTCTCATCAGTCTAGATGGCCTCTAAGTCAAGGCCCTCGTCGTGGATCCCATCCCGTAGTGGGTGGAATCGTACATGTGTCTTGTCGGACCGTATTTGGACGGTGGGCTCCGTACCGATTGTCACCGCCGTGCGGTGTTGTCTTGTCTATGTAGTGTAGCACAGGGATGACGTCTGTCCAGACCGAGATGACCGTTGTCCCCTCGGTCCTTGCAAGGTCAGTGTGGTGTGCTTGTTCTTGCCAGAGCAGGCACTTGGCTGGGCCCGACCTCTCCTCATTCCCTCTGGGGGTCGTGATAGGGAGAGGTCGTGCGCCTTTCGAGCGTCGTGCAGCTAAGGCAGAAGGAAGGGGTCGTGGCTGACCCCGGCCTTAGCGTCGGGCTAGGTTCGCTTGGCTTGGTTGGGCCTCGGTCCTTCGGGCCTTCGCTAGCTGAGATATCGCGGGCCGCGTGGCTTGCTAACTAATCAATGCCTTGAGACACCCCGGGGTTATCACCCCGACACTACGACACTTAGATAGGGACAGAGGGATCGAGTATTTGACATGGACTTAAGTCTAGTCTAAGTTTTACTTCCCCTTGGCGAACAAGTTAGCTGTGACATATAACACTAATCTATGTATTTTTTCTAATCATATGTTTTCAGGAATCATGGTTTCCAAAGAAACCAAGTGGTACTCCATTCGTTGTAAGGCCATCCCCAACGCCGCACGATAGCTATATGCCACAGCTTCCATGTTCGCATGGAGCGTACATATCAGTTCAGATAGTGATTTCGCAGGGCGCCAGTGCTACCCGTAGAAGATGCAGTTGCTTGGTATGACAAAAGAGAGAAGCTACCACGCATTGGGAGCCAAAAGTTGAAGTTCCGCCACACCTTTTGTCAGGGCCGAGAGTTAGGGCGTGTTTAGATCCAAAATTTTTTGGGTTCGGGGTACTGTAGCACTTTCGTTTTTATTTGGCAATTAGTGTCTAATTATAGACTAATTAGGTTCAAAAGTTTCGTCTCGCGATTTCTCACCTAACTGTGCAATTAGTTTTTTTTTCGTCTACATTTAGTACTCCATGCATATGCCGCAAGATTCGATGTGACGGGTACTGCGCAAAAATTTTTGGTTTTTGGATGGAACTAAACGGGGCTTGGAAGAAGGAATAGTGGGGTCAGCATTTAATAGGCAGTAACAGCATGCGTTGTGAACTTGAAATCTCTGGAACTTTTTATATGTATACATGGCACACAACTTTAACCTCTAACCACTACACTCATGTTGTTCTGCGTTGAGCATTGGCCCATGTCCTAAGTTAGCCTTGACGAGCAGCTCTAAGTCGGTCAACGTCAGAATTCACATAGGACCATCATGGCAATCTCCTGGCTGTCCGCTTGCTCCGATATTTTCACCTGGATCGCTGATCAATGATCCACGTCCACAAAACAAGAATCAGAGAAAACGCCAATTTGGTAATAAAAAGGAAGGACGCTAGTGGGAACTCTAAAAAAGAAAACGCCAAGGGTTAAAAGGAAGGACGCTTTACAAGTGACCGCCCCGTGCTGTTGCCGTGTCGACATACTCCGAATTCGCCATCACGGCGTCACGGAGGACGACCTTTCACCGCGGTGCATCTGTCACCCTGATGTTCCTCGCCAACGAACCTCGAATTCATTAGTCCATGTCGCCACTGGATAAAAGCGGCCGCGGTGCGTGGCAATTCCTAGGCGTGTCGTCGATGCGGCCGTCGATTCATAATTCAGGGCCGCGGAATTCTACGTGAAAGCTGCCTCATGCAAAGGCGACGTCGTCGTCGCTGTGCGTGTGTGCATAGCGCTGTTTTCTGATGCGATGCGATCAATTATTCTGACGCTGGGTTAAATTAACATTTGCATCGTCCGCCTCCTCCAAGTCAACCACCTCATTACGATCGAGCACGTCATAATCCTAATGAACTGATTGGTTGACAAGCATTAGTACTAATAATACAGCGGTACAGCTAGAGCTCTGAGACTACAGATTATTGCGTTTAAAGCCTTTTATATGTTTATTAGCTATGCAAATATATAAAGATTCGTTCTCCGCACAGTCACAGATTGACGAGGTTTAGAATAATATACTCGATCGGGTAGGCTAATACTCCACACGACCACACGTACACCAGATTAGGTGAAACATTCGGACCTGAATACCTGATAATGTTCCAAAGCTCGTTAGTTAACAGATGGCGATGGGTATTAGGTTTGCAGCCTTTGTTAGGTGTAGCAGATGAAGTCTCTCTCGATCGTACAGTACTCAGTATGTATCTTTCAGTAGAAAACGATGAGCTCTTTAATTTGATTGCTGGTGGACCGGCGCACGGCCCTGATCTATCTTCATGCCCTGTCTTTGTTTAGATGGACGTATGCACGCACGAACAAGTAGGTAAAAACGACAAGCTTTCTAATCTGCAGGTCGCCATACAAGTATGCTATCTATGGCAGGTTCCTGTTAATTAAAACACAGCCCTGTTCGCGTGCCCTTAAATTTGGCTTGATCCGCTTCTTTTTTTATTTAAAATAATTTTTTTCTCTCATAAATTCTTCCAGATTCATCCAGATTCCTTCATAATTCCTCCAAGCGAACGGGCCACAGCCGGATCGATCGACTTAATTATATATAACAACACAGTCTATACGACGACTCTGTTGCATGGCGAGAAAACAATGCGCACGGCAGTCGGCAGCAGGGCGTACAGGTGTCTGGCGGCACGTACCAGGTTCCAGATACATACGTCCACCACGGCGTCGCAGTCCAGCACACCTCAACAACGCCGTCTCCACCTAGCTAGAAGCTAGCTTATCTGACGCCGTACATGCATGCAATACGAGGTCGGTATCTAGTTGCCGTTAAATACTCTTTTCAGAGCACTGAGAGTCTCCGATCGTGGATTAGACGCAATAAACTACCCCGTACGGGGTAAGAGGTGCGTGCCAGCTGCCTGCCAGTAATGATACATGCTGCACACGCAGTGATAAACATACCGCCTGTCGTCGCTGGTGAGGGGTGGATGGAGCCACGGACGACGGAACATACGGACAACACTTCAGGCCGCCGTACGTCGCCATCACGGTGAAGACAGCCGTCCCTTTACCCCGGCGAAAACCCGTCGATACCCGGATGTTGCATGCAGCGATACGAATCTGCTGCTGCTGCTGATGATGATCCAGGAACAGTAGGCGTATAATATCAGGACATGGATCGATGTACTACCAGATGCTAGCTTGGCCATGCATGCATTGTAGTTGTAGCACGCATAGGGGGCGCACGTACAGCGGCACACTGACGATCGATCACCAGCATGCGGTCTATTCAAATTATCATAAATTTCTAGTTATAATAATATTTTTTTCTTACACTAAATTAGTCAACAATAATAATCCACGACCGTATAGAAATTAGGAAGGATGGAGGGGAGTGGTAAGAGCGCCCTGCGCCCGTTCACGTGTCACCTGTACTACCGGGGCGGCCGATGTGTGCGGACGTGGACGGACGGACAGGAACGCCTCACCCACCGCCGGCCGTCAGAAAAAGCAAGGATTTTGATTTGATGGCCGCGACTACGGAGACATGCAGCCTGTTGGCTTTGGTTTTAGCCCAAGCCTATCCGTTAGGCAACAATATTTTCTTTCCCATAATAAATTAGCATCAATCGAACTTATCGACAACCAACCGACGAACCGGCTCACGGATGCATATCGCTGGTGATTGGTGGGTACTAATAATCATTAAAGGGGCGATGGGCCGGCCGGAGGGACAACCCGACGTGGTGCAACGCGATGAAAGCCGTGCAGCGATTAGACTCCGTCGGCCAATGGAAAGGCACTGATCGACGAGGCGGCAGAGCCGACGAAACTTCATGAAAAGATCGGTGATGCTCAGCTCGCCGTCAGGTACACGTACTGTACTGATGATATGCGGTGCGGGTCGGGTCGGGTCGGGTCTCCAAATGAAAAAGGAGACGGAGGGGACACTATCGACGTGTCGAGTTCTAGGACGATGGGAGGGAGGGAATACATTGTTGCTGTCTTGGTTTTGCAGGGTCCAGGTAGGCATCATTACGGACAGCTAATAAGGTTGCATCTTGCGTGCATGAATTCGCCTGTTTATGTTAGGGTGCCTGACAGCAGGTAACCATATGCATGCATGCTACATGCAGCACACGACAAAAATGGCTTTATCACCGCTAGTGTACCTTGCTAGTACTGCGTTTCGCCGTCAGTCCTTTTCGCCTCCCAGGCCCTTTGGCCTTTCTTAGTCCTAGGAGATGGATCAAAGCATTTTCCCCAATGGGTGGGAAAATGCAGTACCCAATGCAGTGGGTGGCCGGCCGGACCCCTCGATTCAGGATTAAGGACCATCCCAACAGCAAAGCGACTCGACAGTCAGGTCCGGGCCCCTCCCTACGTGGCACGTACTGCCGCACATTCTTCTGGTAGTTTCGTAACACGCATTTTTAGCATGCGTACGGGGCTACGGCCGGTTGCGCGCATTGGGGGTTATAAGATTCCATGCATGAACCGTGGCTGGATCAAGCTCCTTGCTGGCTGCCTGGCTGGTGAGGCGGCATGTTTGAATCGGAGAAAGGCGTCGCAATGCAACGTGGGTTCTGGCTTGTGTGAGGAAATCGTATTGAAAATGGTTATATGTATCTTCATATTTTATTGATAATGGAGGCGGCATGCATACCGATGCGGCTGACGATATATATACCGTGTTCGGAACCGACTGTAATCGGATTTCGGGGCGCCCAACAATGAGAATCGGGAATTCCCACCAAATGCCTATGAAGAGAAAAATCAGAAAATGAACTACACCGGCGATTTCTCGTATCGCTGCCTCGATCGAGCCATGGATGGGCCGGGATACCGCACTGGTCACAGATCTCGGTTTCATACGAGGCCATACCCTGAAGGTGAACAAAGAGAAACGAATGCAAACAAAAAAAAACACACACGTGTTGTGAGCTGTCACGCCCCATGTCATATCCTGTTCACTAGGACCAAACCCTCTGGGCCTCTGGCCCCGCCAGCTGTCCGTGTCAGGGACTCCTGACACGTACGGACGACTCCCGCCACATCAGAAGCAATCAGTGAAAGCACTCCAATATTAGCAAGTTGAATGGCTAAATATGTATCAATTCACTAACCATTTGCGCTGGTGTCAGATGTGACACATACAGCCAGTCTGTCCTCGACAGATTATATTGATCACCAGCATAATGACCAACAGAAAACAGATAGCACACACCGATGCACGCTCGCATGGCACGCGGCGGAGCCAACGAAGCAAGCAAGAAGCAGACCCTGCCGCCCGCGGACGCGCGCGCGGCGTGTAGGTGGCAGTGCCAGACGACCCCGCCGGGGCATGCATGCATGTGCGCGGCCGGGAACGCGCACACGCGGCAGTGGGGCCTACTACGTGCGGTTTGGTGCTGTGGAGCCGTCAAGGACCTGCCGGGCTGCCGGGCGCCGGCCGGCAAATGGAAGAAGTAAAAGGGGACTTTGGGCCTCGCTCGCAAATAATTGCCGTGTTCAACATCGTTGAGTAGCTATATGGTCCTATGGCTCGTCTACGTCGGTCCTTCTCCTTGGTTCTACTACTAATTGGCATGAATACGAATGTACGATAGTGCGCGATGCAAGAATTGAAGATGGACACTCCAGTCCATTCGGTAGGGAATTAAGGCCGGAGGGGCACCGTACGTGCTGTCTCCTGTCACGACCGGCACTGTGCACTAACCGCCTCTCGCCCGGCCAGTCACCCGTGTTCCAGCGCTGCTTTCGTGCATCGTGTTTCACGCATCCTGTTACGGCAAATGCGTCCCTCCCGCCCGCTCGACCGACGTACTGCGGTCAACCGCGCACTTGCCCCGCCGGAGTATCTGTATCTCCACACGTGGCTGACGCCTGACGGGACCTGAACGCACTGCTCGCCAACGTAACACTCTGCTCTGGCCGGTCTTCTGGAAGGGCGACAATAGGCAAATAATGGTAGTTCGTTGCACTTTGACACTTGGTAGGCAAATAATGGTAGTTCCGTCTTTTGAGAGCAGCCCGGACTTTGGAGAGCTCAGAGCTTGAGATCTTGACTTCCACCTGTGGGGTCTGGGCTCTGGCTGGGCGAGAGGATATCGTGTCGTCAGATGCTGCATGTGGACCGGAGCCACTACGGGCACTGCATCATTGCATTGCATGCATGGGCTCGTCATCAGCAACCTCCGGCCGGGCCAACCAACACGCGTCACGCGGCGGGCACCAGCTTTTTCGCGAGGAATGGGCTAGGAACGGGGACACTTGTAGCCCGAGCCTGCATTCCACGAGTGGAGAGTTGGACACCTACGACCTCCACGGACCTCGAAGCGTCAAACCAATGATGCGGCGGCGACTATCGCGACGTGACCCATCACATCACATGCACACGACGCCCATACGACATAGCAACCACTACCCGTTTCGAGAGCGTCATCGGCACATGAACGAGCAAAGGTACAGGTTGCCGCCGTTGCAACCTAATGCTAGCCGGTTGAGAAAAATCGCATGGACTCGGTGATGGTAAGCTGGTCACATGGACTTGGTGAGGAAAGGAAGAGAGGAGCGGCGTAGGTCAGCAGCGAAAGGAGGGAGAGAAGAGCCGGCCGGGACAGGAATGGGAAAAACAGATGGGGAAAAGGCCTGGCCATGTACGCTCTCGTCTCGTGGCATCGCCACCAACCTGTCGCCACAAACAGAGAAAAAAAGAAAGCTAGTACCTAGTAGTAGTAAGCCGTAGCGCACTGTTGATCCAGCTTAACGTGGAGTACGTACGTCTGCGACGAGCCAACGACTTTTCGTTTGTTTTCCCGAAAGAAAGCGACGAGACGTTCGTTGTCAAGGTCTGCTTTCTTTTGCTGATGGGAATAGGTACTCGGCACTCAGAAGTGACCAGACCAAATAGGTGTGCCCTAAATCGTAGAGGAATCAGATTCGTACGACGGAAGAGTAGGGAGCGGATAAAATCTTTTGGAAAGAAAAAAAAATGATCTGCGTACTGCTAACTGGGGTAAACTGGTTCGCCTAACTGGTGCTGTGGTTGGGCCCTTCTTATGCAGCAGGCCTGGGCTGTTCGGCCTGTGGTGGGGCAGCGACGATAACGGGCTCAGAGGAGTGGGCCGGCGGGAGGAAAGAAGAGGGAGGGAGAAAAGCGAGGTAATGGGCTGCAGGGAGCACATAATTAATGGGCTTCGGAAGGGGCTTCCGCTATCTTTTTCTCATAAGAACAAAATTTCTAAATAACTTGGATAAAAATATGTCCAAACTTCGCTCAAATCCCTAACTGCCGGTGGGAGTAGTGCACTGTACGTCCTAATCGTACCGGCAGCACCCGCACCCGGCGGCCGCTCCCTCGGAGACTCGCTCCCGCTTCCCAACACCCCGCATCCGGAGCCCCCATCCTTCTGCCCGTGTGTCGGTGTGTGGTCCTTCTAGAAAAGGTGCGTCATCTTTCATCTGCTCCCAATCGCCCACGTACCTGGTTGGTGATGGTGCTCTCTAGGTGCTTGTTGAATCGACTGTGAGTAAAAAAGTTGTCCAGATTGGAGCGTGGATTGAGTCGTGTTCAGATTGTAGTCGTTCACAGGAAAACTGAATTCCAGGATTGCAGCCTACCTGTATAGCGATGTAGCCTGTAAGAGATTGTAGATTATTTTCAAAAAAGGTTGACGTGAAACTGTAGTAAATTAGAGTGTATATTAGTATATGCGCAAGAGAGAGAGGGGGTGTAGAAGAAAGAAAGAAATATAGGGGGGGTTTGAGTAGTCTGATATGTTTGTTGTCATTTTTAGCCAAAGTCTCGTAGTTTAAGTTCGCCCTACCTCTATTTTTGGGCTGGGTCCGCTACTGCTGCAGCAGCGTCTTCAGAGTATCCACACGTGCGGAGATGAAACAGCAAACGCCATTGTACTATAACCTAGCGTGCGGCCGAGAGGGAAAGAAAGGGGGCTTAGGCTTAGGCTTGGAAGGACCAAAAGTTGTCTTTCTCATAAGTGTTAGTACATTTATATAGGGAGAAGAACTTCATATCTCATCATCAACTAGCGATATGTTACTAATTAATGTTGCATGTTCCACTTCCACTCATGACTTTTAAAGCCATTTTTTATTACAAGCCCATTAGTAATGGATTATTATGTTTTAGTCCACTTACTTCGAGAGTTGTGCTCGCGCTGCAACTCGTGGGCCATTTGACTGTGTTAATGTGCTCGTGCTCCATTTCAACTTGTGGGCCATTTGACTTGTGGGCTGTCAGTTTAGCATTTGCTTATTCGTGACGTGTTATTTTCCTTTCTTCTTGGACTTCAGAGTTCTTTAGGCCCATGTTATATCTTGTTGTTCATATTTTTTTAATTTCTTTTTATTCTTCATTCACATACAAATTTTGTTTGCTTGCTCTTATTTTTAAAATTCACATGTATATTTGCCTTTATACGGCACATTTGAAATTTATAACGTCCAGCGTTGTTGTAACAATATTTTGTAGTTACGTACACTTTATACTCAAACTTTTTACTCCGGTTTGGATTTATTTCTCTTCCCTTTCAAGGCTATACAAATCCAAACCTAAGTAAAAAAAATACATGAGTTGGATTTATTAACTTATATATGAAACGAGCAAGCCTTGGACTTTTTATGAGGACTAGCAAAAGTGCCTGTGCGTTGTAATGGGAGAAAAAACTATCAAACGTTTATAGAGAATGAAGACATGAATAGTACATATTTATTTATATTTTGCTCTTTCTATAAAATTTAATAAATTACTTTATTATGATGATGAAAAGACATCCATAATTTAAGTTAATATTGGCAATAATATGACAATGCCCTACTAAGCCTATATTGAATTAAACTACAATATTGATATATTGTTTTTTGGTTGCAAAGCACAAAAATATTTAGATGTCAGTATATCATAACTTTAATTTTTACACTATGCATGTGTTGCTACAGTTAAATGTCCAATTGCGAGTTGCGTGGTTTTCTTTGACAATCCATAAACATATGTAATTTTAATCTTTTATTAAAGTCGGCAAAGAGCAGTTGGTAACGTGTAAAAAATTGGTCTATCCACCGATGATTATGATGAGAGACCTTCCTTGATTTTTCATACGGCGACTCTAGTTATGGATCATAGAGATACATTTATTTTGATCAGATTAAATAACAAAGTGGTTAAAACTGCACATTGTTTGATTAGTTGGACAAACAACCGATCAAAATTTAGTAAGAATATTTTTTGTTTATACTTAAAATTAGATCGGTAGTTTAGTATTTAGAGGAGAGATCACTGGTTCAAAGACCCACAATGTTATATTTTTTATTTTTTATTTTATGAGAAAAAATCACCGATGAAAAACATAAAAAACACTGATCGAAAAATACAACTGTAAAAACGGAAAACAAAAAAAATCAGAAATGTAAAGGGATTACCGAGAGAAACAAAACCAAAAACCCGAGGTAGAAAACAAAAATTGGAAACACAACCAACGGAAACAGAAGGCAAACAGGAAAAGAAAAAAATTGGAAAGACAAATGATGGAAAGGAATTGGAGACGGAAAATAGAAAATTCATTTGTTTTGTTCCTTTATTTTCTTCCGCACTTATTTTACTTAATTTCACACTTCTCAACGGATTTCCTTTTTTTAAAAAAAAAACTTCTGCATGGAAGCCTTATCCACCGCACGCAACTAAACGCCGCAGTGCTTGGGCGAGTCCGCGGTCCGCCAAGGACGCGGGAGGAGACAGGCAGGATAAAAAAAGAAAAAAATTGGCACAAATTTTCTAATTTTGGTAGACCAAAAATGCCTTCCTCTGCCTTTGGAATTGGTTTCGGACTCAAACTCTTGAGGCATGCTTTCCTCTGCGTTTGCGTTTGGAATTGGGTTTGGACTCGAACTCTAGTGGGGACCGTGCCCAGGGAAAAAAATTTCGGTGAAATTTCGCGAAATTCGCTTCTTTCGACCCGGGGCGAAATTGGCCCATTCGGATTTGAAAATCTCAGCCCATTTAAAACAGACCCGGTCCCTATCGATACAGCAGCCCAAGCCCATTCTACTGCAAACCCTAACTCCCCCAAATATGCAATCGGCAGCCTAGGGTTTCATTTTTCCTTCTCCTCGTTCACTTTGGCGGCGGCTGCTTGGTCCGTGCGACCGCGCCGCGTGAGCGCGAGCGCCCCAGCAGGGTGTCCATCCCCAGCGCTGGTGGGGCTCAACAGGGTAGAAGAGAGCACACACGTTGTGTGTGGCAAGGCGAGGAATCGCGGGCGCGGCAGTGCGAGCTCGCTGCGAGACAGCGACGCTTGGCAGGGAGAGGCAGAGGGCGGGAGCAGGCAGCACTCAGACTCAGTTCGGCGGCGGCGCTCAAGATGTCATCATCGCTTCCTCCTCCTACAAGGTATGCCATCCCAAGATAATGTCGTTCAGAATTTCAGATCCCCAAAACAGTGATTAGAAATTGTGGATTGTGGAACCATGTCTGATTTGGTTAATTTTGATTGTGTATTCGACTCTATTCCCATGAAACAAGTAAGATAGGAGTTGCATTTTTCACTCGATTGCAAAAGCATGTCTCGATCTAGGTAATGTATGCACAATGCATGGTAGTAGTCTGATCCCTGATGCTCTGTTCCATTTCTGAGGAAAATAAGTTCAATCTATTAAGGTGGCAGTTTGATCCCTGATGCTCTGCTCAATCTCTGAGGAAAATGTCATCCTATTGTATGCCAAATTTAGCTAATATGTACTTTAAAAATGTGAATTTTTAGTGGAGAGGGTACAAGCAATTCTAGCAGAGCTGGAGTTGTTTCTCCAGCGGTGCTTATTGATGTGGATGCAACACCCACTCCTGCTGCCATAGGTAAAATTCTGTTTGGAAATTTGTATTAGTAGTTGCATATTATTTACTGAAGCCAATGTCTTTGAATGGTTTTTTGTGCAGGTCAGTAAAAGATGACAACATATTCAATGTGTGGAATTATGGTTTTAGTGTTGGACAAGGATTTAGATGTGGGTTTTGTGGCGCTACCAAGAGATCTAGAGGTGCAACGAGACTAACACAGCATCTAGCTGGGGTGCCAGGTGATGTCGCTTTTTGCGAGAAGGTGCCAAGTGATGTGAAGCATGCTATGTGGAGAAAGCATAAAGAATCTAAGGATAGGAAGAACGATTTAAAAAGGACCAAAAAGAGGTTGAAAAATACTCTTGTGAGTGAGATGGGTGGAAAAGGAAGTATTTATGTGGCAAGCGATGAGGAGGAGCAATAGACGCGCTTGTTAATGGCATTATCAAGACAAGATAATGATTTGCAGCAAGAAGTGAATATGAGGCAGGCCTCGTATGAGCATGGATCTGGTAGTTCATCTGCCCCAGCAGCTAGTAGCGGATCATGCAGGAGACCTCCTACTGTACAGCCAAGGATTGACTCATTTGTTACATCTTCTAGTTCTGTCCAACCTAGGATTGACACCACCTTGAAGGAAGGAGTGGTGGAAAAACTTGCACAAGCTTGGTCCAAATGGTTTCATGCAAATGACATTGCAGGGGTAAAAGCTAATTGTCCTTATTTTCGAGCAGCAATGAGGTTGACTCAAGAGTTAGGAACAACAAGTAGGTTGTTCAGTGGGAGTGACATCGATGGCCCATGTTTGGATGCTAACTATAAAAGCATTGAGGAGGCTGTTGAGGTCTTTAAAAGGGATTGGAAGAAATATGGTGTTACAATCATGTGTGACTCATGGACAGGTACGACAAGCATGAGTATTATCAACTTCATGGTGTATTGCCATGGGCGCATATTCTTCCATAAGGCTATCAATGCAAGTGAGCACATCCAAAATGCAGGTAATTTATGTCGTTTTGTATGTCTTGCAGATTATCTTTCATGATTCGTATGTGCTCTAATTTTTGTGTCTTTGCATGTCTTGCAGAATATTTGTATACACACATTAAGAAAGTGGTAGATGACATTGGCCCTGAGAATATTGTGCAGCTTGTCACTGACAATGGGGCAAATTACAAGAAAGCATGTGCCAAGCTTATTGACGAGTACCCCCATATTGTTTGGCAGCCATGTGCCGCTCATGCAATCAACCTAATGTTGAAGGATATTGGTAAATTCTCTGAGGTTGATGATATTGTCTCTAGTGCCAAAAAATATACCAATTTTCTACATAGCCACAATAGGCTACATAATGAGATGAAAAGAAGGATTGGAGGGGAGATAGTTCGATGGAATGCAACCAAATTTGGAACTATCTTCATGTTCCTCCAGAGTTTGTGGGATAGGAAAGATAAATTCCAACAGTGGATGGTCTCTGATGAGTGGAGGAACAGTGCTTGGAACAATGAGCCTGGCTTCAAGTATGTTGATAGCTGTATGACAAGTTCTCAGTGGTGGGATGATGTCAAGGTTGTCTTAGATACAATTGGCCCACTCTATTCAGTACTTCGCTATGTGGATGGAGATGAGGGGACAGTTGCTGGAATAATGCCAAGATTGTTGAGTGCCATTAGGGAGATGGAGGTCTATTTAGGTGAGGGGACACATAGATGCAACAGATACATGAGAGATTAAGGAGAGGGTTCAATATCTCTATGATGACACATTCATTGTTGCTGGTAAGGAAAAACAATTTATTCATGTCTAGTCTTCATTGGAAAACAGCATACTAATGTGTTCTCTATGCTTGCAGCTGTTGTCCTTGATCCAGTAGGGCACTATCAACACCGGCTTCATGAAAATAACAGGTATTTGAGAGCTCTCGAAGAGGCAACTGAAAGGCTAGCTGAATCGGTCGAGGATGGGGTTGAAGCAATAAGACAAATTCGTACCTTTATATCCTATGAGAGAAAATTTGATGGAAAATTAGCAAAGGGTGCACTAGGCAAAATGCCTGCAGGTAATTTTTTTAATCACGACTGTCTCAATTTTTTGTATGCTCCTTCTGAATACATCATGTACCTCTTATTTTTTGTATGCTCCTTATGAATATATCATGTACCTCTTATTTTCAGCTGATTGGTGGGTATTATTTGGTGGTGATACACCAGAGCTGCAGAAGTTTGCCATTCGTATTGTTTCGCAGTGTGTCTCATCTAGTGGGTGTGAGTGGAATTGGAGTACTTTTGCACTAGTTCATACAAAACTAAGAAACCGCCTTGGTTATGAGAAGCTGCGAAAGCTTGTGTATGTACGCCACAATTTAAAGCAACGTCTCAAGCAAGGTGTAGGGAAAAATCAAACAGAAGAGAAAGAGGCTGATCCATGTGCTCTGTTGATGGATTGCACATTATTTGATGAATCAAACCCAATCATGGATTGGTTGAACAGGCCAAAAATTGTAGATGATGATCTTTGTCTTAAAGAATTGCTTGGTCGGTCAAAGAAGAGGAAAATTCTTGCTTTACAGAGGGCTAATAGGAGGAGAAAAGGTAAGAGGGTTGTTGAAGATGAAGAAGAAGACTTTGTAGAAACTGAAAATGACACAGATGATAGCAGTCCTCATGGCAACCCTGCTTATGCAGAATCTGCTGATAGTAGCTCAGCGAATGACACAGACAATGAACCAGAGCATAGGGATGGTAATTACTCATGTGTGAATTTACTTCTTTTCTTTTTGACCAAAGACAAAGAGGCTAATGTGTTTAATTATTTCAATAGGTGATACTCTGGGCACACACCAACAATTTGAAGAGCAACCAGAGGACGATAATCGAAGGGGACAGCGTGCTAGGAAAAAGAAGAGGGTTGAAGGATTTCTCTATTAGCTATGTGGTCTTTGTCTTTAGATTTTAAGTATGGACTGTCTCTGAATTTGAACTATGGACTTTTGATCTCTTTCAGACCCCCTTTTATGAACTATTATGGACTTATCACTTATCTATGTTCCCAGTTATGACTATGAAACTATGAACTGGACATGCGTATGTTCTGTGCCTGTATTATATGAACTTGTACGTGTTATGCCCTCCTGCGGACCGTGGAATATTGTATTTGTGGATCTCTTCTCTATTTCTAACTTAAAAGATTTTTTTCTAATTCTGTGCAACGAAATTTCGCCCGAAATTTCGTCCGAAATTTCGCCCGATTTTTTAAAAAAATTTCGGTGATTTCGGCCAAAATACACCTAAGTTTGAACGTGTAGGTTTACACGAAATTTTCGAAATTTCGGTCGAAATTCGCGAATTTCGGGTTTTTCGGCCCTAGCCAAAAAAACGCAAAACGAAATCCAAAACCTTGACCGTGCCGGCTGTGATTTGCACGAAGGGAAGATGTATCTTATAAGAGAAGAGGGGATAGTTTGCACGCATATTCACAAAAAAAATGAAACAAAAAGAGAGAGGAAATTTTGTATAGAATAGAGAGTTTTTATTACTCGTACTAAAATTAAAATTTAATCTTAAGCAATAACTTGCTTAACACACGCCAGGGCGTTAAAACCCCACAAAGTTGAATGTATTTTTGGCAGGTGTGCAAGCTCATGTGTAACACTATGTTGCTCTCTTTGTGAAAATAACTACCTAAACCATCAGCCTACCCCTAGTCGCCTCCATTTTTTTCTGATAATAAAATCCACGCATGGTTCTTTGAGGCTCTTTCAAGGCTAGCATGATGATATTGAAAGACTTATGAAATCGAGCGGTGCGCAATTCGGTACAATAAAAATGTGAAAATCAAAATTTGATAAATGTCCTTCACCATGAGTTATGTGATTGCTTATATGTTAGGTCCTCCAGAATAGGAGAAGAAGCGTAGCCCCCATCATCCACACTAATTCGATTCGAAAGAACTAGAACTTCCACATTGTATCTCAAAGATACTTGAGCTAACATCTTCTATAACTAAATAAAAGATTCTCACTACTTGATTTTTCTAGCTTACCGTGAGGCTACATCACCACCGGTTTAGAGCTCGCCACATGTTGTCCCTTCTGCAGGTGCAACTCCCCATTGCTTCATTTACCCCATGACTCTCTTGATTAATCAATTCCGCTTGCACCAAAAATCATCTTTTCCCATTTCTAATGCCATCACCACTCCCACTTCTCATTAAGGCCAACCAAAATGCTCCACCAGCAATCAGCCATGCATTGATTTGCCTTCTCCACTTCTATAACAATAATTATGCCAACAAGATTATATATTGGACTTTTTCAACACCATTATCATGTAGTATTTGTGCCTCATCACAACTTGACACAGCAAAAGCACCGATTTTTTTTTTGTTTTTAGCCCTTTTTTGAAAATTTTTCACAAATATGCTTCTGGATGCATGCTTTTAAAATCTGGACCCTTAGCTCGGTGTCATCGTTGGTGGCGCCGAGCTTACACGTCTCGGCGCCATAGATTTTGGCACCTAGGTCTTGAGCTCGGCGCAGACGTGGCGGTGACTTGGCAGGCACCTCGGTGCCGTAGATCTTGGCGCCGAGCTTGGCGCCATAGATCTTGGCGCCGAGCCCTGTCTTACGTATGGGCCCTCCCTTCCTTTCTCTCTTCCTCCCTCTCTATCGGGCCCGCGCCACCGCACCCGCAACCGCGCCGGCCACCACGCCCGCGCCGGCCCCTGCCGTGCCGGCTGCCCGTGGCCCCAGCCCGCTCGTGCCGCCTCGCAGCACGGAGTGCCAAACATCCCACGCCCGCTGCGCGCCGCCCCTCCCGGCCCAAGCCGTCCCCCGCTATGCCGGCCGCACGCCGCCCCTCCCGGCCCGCGCCGCCTCGTCCGTCCTGGCTCGCCGCGTCCTCGCCGTCGATCCCGTCCTCCGCATCCCCGTTCTGCTCCGGTCCCGACGTCCGCGTCGCATCGTTGCATTGACTTGGACAGGTAAATTTTTTGAATATGCAATGTAGGTACTTAGTTAGCTTGAATTGTAGTGCTACTTTGATTATTTGGTAGTTTCTAGTAAATTTGGTGATGTTGGTAGTTGATTTAGTTAGTGAGATAGATATAGTTAGATAAACATAGTTAGATAGCTAGTGACATAGGTACATAGATATAGTTATTAGATAACTAGTTGATTTAGTTAGTGAGATAAATATAGTTAGATAGCTAGTGACATAGTTATTTAGGGTGTAGTTGGTTAGTATCTATTAGAGAGATACTATATAGCAGCTACTTTGGACTAAATAAATTGTATTTCGATTTTTGTTTGAACTACTAGATGAACAACCTAGTGAGCATATATCATGGAGGCACCATGAAAAGAGATCGCTATGGATATGTTGAGTTTATTGAGATGCAAAGCTTGTCTGTGTTATTCAATGAGAAGCATTCATTTAATGAGTTGGTCGTCCCGAGGTTCTGGCTAGTCGTGAGTGGTTCCCAGGTCGGCCTCCACGTCGGTAGCCGACGTGGATGTACCTTTGGGACCAGATCAGGGTTTCGCACACGAGGTTACAGCGGGCGTACATTGAATTCACGAACGATATAGACACGCTCACAGCGTCTAGTGTAAGTAAATTTTATTTTCCATGCTAGTTTGAAATGGTTTACTATAGTATCTAACATCTTGTTTGGACATATTGCAGGTGTCGTGGGAGTTGTACGATGGAGAGGGGGCACTTCCTTTTCAGTTGAGCAACATGTATGGGTGCGACGACGACTTCTACAGGATGGGGTGTCCTCTAATCTATTTCTATGCTGTCGAGTTCCACCTGCTAGATAGAGTTGCACGTCAATTTAGAGTGAGACAGCTTTGGCCAACGGCTCCGTTCTCGATTGGCGTTGACTTACACAAGTAAGTGTTTTGCTATTTCAATTATCTTGTGATGGTCCATTTCCATTAATTCCTATATAAGTTGAAGTAATGATTATACTATTACGTATGATTTCTTTAATCACTCTGTACCTTTCTTGAGAAGCATACATCAAATAGTCGCGTCATATAGCTTAGGCGTCATCGTTTTACAGCATCAATTCCATAGCTGCCAGAAACTAACATCTTACGTGACGTGCAGGTTGGATCATCAGAAGAACATGAAGATTTTTTATTGGGAGAAGCACCACCAATACTACATTGAATAATGGGAGCTGTTGCACGACAACGTGGACGAGAACAACGAGCCGCACATGAACCGTGAGTACAGGCGCTACCAAGCTTGGTACCAATGTGCGACACGTTGCAGGCTGAGACTACAATGAACAGAAGATGACTATGCCGACATCGAGTTCTCCGACGATGAAAACACGGCGTACGACCAAACTACTCGTGTAGGAAGGCAGGTGGAGGTAGAAAGAATGAAACCAGAAAAAGAGAGGAAATTTAGCCTCTTTATTATTAGGTATAGAATAGAGAGTTTTTATTACTCGTACTAAAATTAAAATTTAATCTTAAGCAATAACTTGCTTAACACACGCCAGGGCGTTAAAACCCCACAAAGTTGAATGTATTTTGGCAATTGTGTAAGCTCATGTGTAACACTATTTTGCTCTCTTCGTGAAAATAACTACCTAAACCATCAGCCTACCCCTAGTCGCCTCCATTTTTTCTCTGATAATAAAATTCACGCATGGTTCTTTGAGGCTCTTTCAAGGCTAGCATGATGATATTGAAAGACTTATGAAATTCGGTACAATAAAAATGTGAAAATCAAAATTTGATAAATGTCCTTCACCATGAGTTATGTGATTGCTTATATGTTAGGTCCTCCAGAATAGGAGGAGAAGTGTAGCCCCCATCATCCACACTAATTCGATCCGAAAGAACTAGAACTTCCACATTGTATCTCAAAGATATTTGAGCTAACATCTTCTATAACTAAATAAAAGATTCTCACTACTTGATTTTTCTAGCTTATCATGAGGCCACATCACCACCGGTTTAGAGCTCGCCACATGTTATCCCTTCTACAGGTGCAACTCCCCGTTGCTTAATTTACCCCATGACTTTCTTGATTAATCAATTCCGCTTGCACCAAAAATCATCTTTTCCCATTTCTAATACCATCACCACTCCCACTTCTCATTAAGGCCAACCAAAATGCTCCACCAGCAATCAGCCATGCATTGATTTGCCTTCTCCACTTCTATAACAATAAGTATGCCAACAAGATTATATATTGGACTTTTTCAACACCATTATCACCCTGATCTCCTCTCCGAAGGTGGCTAGCATTTCTCTAGCAAGGGCCAATGCTACTATCATGTAGTATTTGTGCCTCATCGCAACCTGACACAGCAAAGGCACTGCCAGCTTTTCCTCCTGGACTCTCTCTCTCTCTCTCTTCTCTCTCTCTCTTTCTCTCAACCACGTGGTATATCATATATGCAATTCCCTAGCTGTATTTTGGTGTGGCCACTTTTTAATTTTATTATGCAGGTGACAGCCTTGTAATTAAATAATATTTTTTCCTAATTATGAGTGGCATTATGTTAGATTGATATCTATAGGATGCTGCAGTCAGTATGTGTACTGGGAGAGTGGGAGCTTCACTGGATTTGTCTGAATTGTTGTAATAGAGTTTTGCACTGAGCACTGTTCACTTCTCCAATGACAAACAGTGATTAAGGATGACGTCTTGAATTTCTCGGCACAAGCTATCTATATAACCTAACCAATGTATATAAGGTTATAGCTAATGATTTGTATAGATGCTCTCAAAAATTAAACCAACACACTCCTAAAAAGTTGAGAAATTACTTCATCCGTTCAAATCATAGTCCAATTTTGTTGTCTTTAAGTCAAAATCTCTCTAACTCCGACCGAGTTCATGGAAAAACACACCAATATTTATACAACTTTAAATTAGGTTCATTAAGTTCTTCATGATGTATGTCCCTGTGTATTTATTTGAACACATATATATTAATATATTTTTTATAAATTTGATCAATGTTTAACTTAGGATAAGCCAAAGTTGATTTGAGGGACAACTCATTCCTTCGTATCTTTGCTAGTTGGTAACTCCAAACCACAATACTTTATCTGAGTTGTTTTCTTTGAGATAATTTTTTAGAAAAAGCTAATCTCCTTTAAGAAAAACACTCAATAGTTTTCGTCTCAAGTATTCTTTTTATCGTGACTCGACTAAAGGCATGTTTGATACACATGGCTAGTTAATAGATGGCTAAAAATTAGTCTAAATTAGCTATGGTTAGCTAGTTACTAGATGAGCTAAAATTAGTTGAAGACTTGTATGAAAACTTAACTCACCTATTAGCTCTTCCATTTAGAGTTCACGTGGACTAGTAATTTTTAGCTAGGTAGCAATTAACGCTTGAATTCAAACAGACTCTGGTCCTAGTAAGGTAAGGTTAAAGTGACGCGTTTTGGTTCGATAGAAAACTAAAATAAAAGAAAACTTTTCTACAAATTATTATGTATAAAGTTTTAAAACCAAACTGTCCGTAGATACTCCCTCACGAGTAGAGAAATATAAAATGAACGAGTAGGAAAAGCCTTTCGGCCTAGACATTTCGTCGAACGCCAACGCCGAGTCGAGCCCCAGCCAACACAGCCATGCTCACGAAACCCCACCTCTCCAACTCGCTCCTCCCAGTCCCATCCCCGCCGCCCTCGAGCTCCACTCTCAGCTCCAACCATGCCAGGCCCCTTGCGGCCCCTACTTGCCGTCGCAGGCGCCTCCGCATTTCTGCCACATCCACGGCTGCGCCAGCTCCTTCGGCGGCGGCGGCCGCTGCCACCGCGGCGCTGAGCCGAGTGGACGTGCTCTCGGAGGCGCTCCCTTTCATCCAGCGATTCAAGGGCAAGACGGTGGTGGTCAAGTACGGCGGTGCGGCGATGAAGTCCCCGGAGCTGCAGGCCTCCGTGATCCGCGACCTCGTGCTCCTCTCCTGCGTCGGCCTCCGCCCTGTGCTCGTCCATGGCGGGGGTCCGGAGATTAACTCCTGGCTGCTGCGCGTCGGCGTCGAGCCGCAGTTCCGCGACGGCCTCCGCGTCACGGACGCGCTCACCATGGAGGTCGTCGAGATGGTGCTCGTCGGGAAGGTCAACAAGAACCTCGTCTCCCTCATCAACATCGCGGGAGGAACCTCCGTTGGCCTCTGCGGCAAGGACGCGCGCCTCATCACCGCGCGCCCGTCCCCAAACGCAGCGGCGCTGGGATTCGTCGGCGAGGTCTCGCGCGTGGACGCCACCGTCCTCCATCCCATCATCGCCGCGGGCCATATCCCGGTTATCGCCACCGTGGCCGCCGACGAGACTGGGCAGGCCTACAACATCAATGCCGATACAGCGGCTGGCGAGATTGCCGCTGCCGTGGGCGCCGAGAAGCTGCTGCTGCTCACGGATGTGTCTGGGATTCTGGCGGACCGTAATGACCCTGGGAGCCTGGTGAAGGAGATTGACATTGCTGGGGTGCGGCAGATGGTGGCCGACGGGAAGGTAGCTGGTGGAATGATACCCAAGGTTGAGTGCTGTGTTCGCGCCCTTGCACAAGGTGTACATACCGCAAGTATCATTGATGGGCGTGTCCCACACTCCCTTCTGCTTGAGATTCTCACAGACGAGGGCACGGGCACCATGATCACTGGCTGAGCTGCTTCGTGCCTTCATGGTATTTTCCTGTGCCTCTTTTCTCGTATTGTCATGTATTTTATGGCTATGTAGGCTTGACTCAAGATTGCAATAAGATTACCTAAGTTTGGTTGAGATGTTTCATGTTTGTGCGCCCATTTATTATATGTAACTTTGTTGGCAACTTGTTGAGGAAGATGTTGAAATTCTGTAGTTTGTTTGGTAAATTTGATCGATTTGTATGCAGTTCAGAATCATTTGTTTTTAAAAAAGAATAACTTCACATGAGATTGGCCTGCAAAATTTGTAAACCTGTAAACTACATATTTTGCTATTTTCATCCTGTGCATAGATGTGATGCTTGTACTGTTTAGTGTTTCTCTTCAATGAGTAGAGAAGACGCATCTATACCAGAAAGAGGGAGATATCAGTAAGTTTAGTTAACTAATTAATTTTGTAAAATAAGGCTTTCGCTTTGAGTCCTCTGAATATCTTTGTAGTATAAAAGACTAAAAGTTGTGTTTGAAGCAATAATGTTGGATTGGGCTATATTTCATAATAAATGCTTGATCATAAACATCAGTTCTCCTTCAGGCAAGGTTTTCCACGTTATTGAGAATGTGTCCAAGTTATGTGCCATCCAACTTTGATTACTGTTCATGATTTTTTGCTTGTGACATATGAACTTGAATGACGTTATTTCAGTAGTACCTAACTGCCAAGTGCCACCAACATCAGGGATATTTCATGGAAAATGGTTTATCCACCATCTCAAATATATTGAAAACCAAGTGAGGTCATTTAATTAAGGAGTTAGCAGTAGCATCACTAATATGTTTTCTGCAACTAGTGATTTTGTTAATTGAAGTCAACTTTAGTGAAAATGTATTTGGGGTCAGAGGGAATACTTCATGTTAGCCCACTCAAGTCTGAAAATTTATCTTTCTGGTTGTGAAAAGAACCTCTAATTCTTGATGCTGAATTGCTGATTAAGCATGATGTGGGTCGCTGCCTCCATACTACTTTGCTGGGATCTATCATCATCTAGCTGTTTGGTACTGCTGTATCTTTCTTTTTAAAAGGATAAATTTAAGTTTTTTTTTTGCCAGTATGAAAATTTTCTGTTGATGGCCATAAGCCCCCCTTAATTTGATGAAACTACTCCAACTTTTGCACGATGACTCTAGGTGTTGATGTTGTGTATATTGCTGTGCCTCTCTTCTCGTACTGTCATATACTTTATTGCGATGTGGGCTTGACTCGCGATTGCAACAAGAATACCTAAGTTTGGTTGGGGTGTTTGTGTGCCAACGTATTATTATTTGTAACTTTGTTGGCGACTTGTTGGGGAAAATGTTGACATTGTGTAGTTTGCTTGGTAAATTTTATAAATTCAGGTCACAATCTGTTTAAGCTAAGCAGTATTTATTGGCTGCAGTTCAGAATCATCTGTTTTAAAACTTCACATGAGATTGGCCCGCCAGGCTAAAAAACTGCAGACTACATATGCAGCTGTATCTATTCATCCTGTGAATAGATGTGATGCTTGTACTACTTAGCGTTTCTCTTGAATGAGAGAAAATGCATCTAAACCAGAAAGAGAGTGATGCCAGTAGGTTTAGTTAACTGATTAGTTTTGCAAAATATGACCTTTTCTTGAAGCTCTGAATTTCTTTGTAGTATAATGCTGTGTTTGAAGCAATAATGTTCTATAGCATTTTATAAATGCTTGATCATGAACCTGTTATGTATGTAATGCTAGATGTTTAATAAAACTGTTCTACATGCATAAACAGAACTGGACTGAAGTTGCTAAATGAAATGTTTCACTGTTGCCTTTTCTGCTCACTACATTAGTTGTCCTTGAGGCAGGGTCTTGCAACGTTATTTGTCATGGGGCTGAGTTATGTGCCATACTACTTTGATTACTGTCCATGATTTGTGAGATAAAAAGTTTCATGCATGCAAAAGTATGCTCTCACTCACAGCACAAGAATTCTTCTAGCAAACCTGCAGGTTGTCCCTTTTTTTTGTAGAGAAGAGATCTTATCCAAAAGGTCTCCTAATGATTAAATAAACTAATCACTAGCATTTCAATATTCTATTTTTTTTCATTGTTACAAACTGCATACATTATCAAATTAGTTTCATTAACTTATCCATGAAATATCTTGATAGTGCATTTATTTGAATTTGTAGATGTTAATGCATTTTTTTCTAAAAATATGGTTAAAGTTAGAAAATTTTGACTTAGGACAAAGCTAAAACAAACTATATTAATTTGGAACGGAGGGAGTCTTTAAGTAGAAGAACAAAATTTGTTTTAAAAGAGTAGGACTGAAGAGAGAAAAAAATCCTGCGTACCATCTTAATATGGAGCTCATTAAAAAAATTCATATATTATACACCATGAAATCTAGATGTAAAATCTACCTGACCGGCATTTTTGCTTGTATATCTAACTGTATAGCATGGCACTGCAAGCACTGTAGGCTTGTCCGCCTGCGGCTGATAATTCTTTAGCATATCTTTGTTAAACCCAATTCTGCCTCAGCTTTTGCTGTTCCATCATACATATTTTACTAAAACCTAATTTTCCTGTTCTGTAATATTACTCCATGATCCTTTTGGTTTGACTTGAATATAGATCCTTTTTTCTTAACTTTCAAATGGTCTTGAAATGTTCAGCATCCGTTAAAAAATGTTAAGCATTAAATTTGTCAGCTTTTGTTGATGTTAAGCATTGGATTCTTCCACTTCTTGGACCAATTGAATCGGCTGGGACTTAAAATGTGAAAGTAGCTCTAGTGTGCAAAGCCTGCTTAGCTTAGGTCATGGAGAGTGACAGTTCAGAAAAGTGTTCTTGCTGGTGAGCAAAATGGCACATTAGCTATCGTATTCAGTTCATAATGCTTGATATTTCACGAGGTCTTGGTTCATTGTTCAGCTGCTGTGTTCAGTGGCGCACTTGCTACTTGCCTTTTTTATAGACATAAAGCAATGGTTCTAACGACAAATTCATCTCCAAAAACATCAGAAGTTCATTTCTCTACAACACTTGATTCCGTTGCAGGCAACATTTCTTCCCTTCGCTTTCCACAAGACCACAACCATGGCACAGTGAACTCCACGTCTCCACCTAAATCCAATGGACGGACGAAGTGCCTTCCGTTTGGTTTTTGATTACTGCAACACCTCGTGGAAACTTTCTCCCTGCTCATAGGCTCATAGCACATTCGAGAAAAGCGGGGAACTCCGCCCATTCTCCGGTGCATGCTGAATCTATTCCCAATCATGCTGTCCATTTTACTAACATTTCCGTGTGTGAGGATTGGTATTCCTTGCATATTTTAGTGCTGTTTGTTTGTCTGCTGTGCTTGAGCACTTAGACTCAAACAAAATGCCTGTGGTTACAGTGATATGATAACCTTAAATTTCGCCCTGTGCCGTGTTCATTTATCCGAGCCATTGGCTGAAAAACGAGCTAAGTGAAGCTCGCTTACCAATCCCATGTGGTTGTAATCAGAATGTGTGTGGCGTGTAAACTGCAAATCACGGTTTTCGTTCCGAATCAAACGTGCCTGTTAGAGCCAGCCTCTTGTGCAGGAGTACCTCTAATGTAATGACAAAATTTGGTCTTGAAAATGAGCAACGGCTGTGGACACGTCGGTGAGCTCTCGAACACTGACGCGGTCGTTGACACTTGACAGCGAGGGACGGGCACTTCCTAGGGAGATTTGTTGCGGCCTCATTCGAGATATTTTTAGACACAACTAGCTAATCCAGCGACTAGCCCTTCTTTAATTGAGAAAGGAAGCTACCTCACTTTTGCCCCTTATTTAAAACGCATAGTCGCACAAGCATCACGATTATTATGCCACAACAAACAAACAAACAAACCACCCTGGGATTCCACACCCAAAATGCCACCGATTCCCTGGCCAAAACCCTCCAAAAAGCTTAAAAGCACCCCCGGAGATGCCATTCACACCACCACTTCTTCATCTACGCAACAAGGTGTACCATTAAATTTGATTAAACACTCCCATCATGGATCGATTCAAATGGACATTATATGTATGCAGTACAAAAATCATGGTTTTCTTTTTACTTCTTCATCTCATCTTATAAGAAAGCACTCTTAGTTTAGTTCCGTAGAATGGGTGGATCTCCAAAACCCAATGTCGTCGGAGGTTTAAATCCTACAGATCATACTCATTGTCACAAACAAGTGATGCTTTGAACATCAATATGGTCTTCAAATTACAACTTTAACTCATATTTTACATATAATTTTTTTATAATACATAGAAAAAGTATTTTTGATGTTTCGTATTTTTGATGTTTCACGGTCTGAGTTCCACTTGCCCCTTGAGGCTGGAAGGTGCGGACGCCGCCGGAGTCGGACGGAGGAGTACGGGCGCGAGGAAGAGACGAGGAGGGACAGAGGTATCACTGAAGGCTATTAAGTGATTTTTGGTGTTTGAATTATAATATGACAATTTGGACTCACATCTGTTGCTAGTATATAAGGTTAAGTTCAAATGGATGCAAGGTTGGCTTGAACTCAGACAACGTGAAGATTGAAGTGATGAACACCTGCTGTTGAAGACCTTGTTGGCCCCTCCTAGATCTCATTTTAACTCAAATTACGATTCTTACGTGCCATGGTGCAAGTTTATACGACTGTTTATGCCACTATAGCAATGTAGAGTGCAATCTATGACTTATTCTTTTTTTTAATAAAATTTGAAAGGAGAGTTTCGAAACAAATGTGCAATAAGCAAAAGAGCTTTAATTTAACATGAGGATAAAAGGTTTATAACAACTAATATGTTTAAAATTTTCAAATAAAATTTTAGACTCTTAATGCCACGAGGCATAGGCCTAATCTTTCAACGCCTGATTGTTAAATTATCACAGCCGGAGAGGGATTAAAGAGTACTTGTATGCATATTTTGTTAGAAAATAAATAAAGATAGGGCACAAAGATAAATATCTTTAATTAGGTGTAGATAATAGATACGTTACTTATCATGTCTCTCAAGATTTTAGCGCGTCCGGATGTACCTCATCTAGTTGGATTAAATTTGATTAAAAGTCCCCATCACGAAATCCAACCCGTTCTAAATAGAACATGGGATTATTATATTGCAAAAAATTGCATGATGATGGGTCTCGTTGTTTAGCAAGTCCAAGCTCCAAAAGCTAACTGAGAAGATAGATGACTTTCCTTAAGATTCGTCACTGTGTGCTGCCAAATTTGGCCAGGCGCCAAACCACCAGCACTGAGCCACGGCCACACCACTGATAGCACCAATGCAGAATGCACAAGGCCGGGCATCTATATTTCCGACTCCTCCACGCCTAGCAACGCGCCCGCGACCGAGACCGGCACAAGCACAACACAAACAAAACATGTCTCAACACACCATTGCCGCCATGCACGCCGTCGTGCACCACCACCCTGGCCACCGCGCACCGCCGCCTCGCCGCTGCTCTCGCGGCCACGGGCGCAGCAGCGTCGTCGTCCGCGCGGCGGCCGCCACCACCGTCACCAGCAACCCGGGCGCCGCGGCGACAGCGCCGGACTCGCCGTCCGCGGCGTTCTGGGACTACAACCTCATGTTCCGGTCGCAGCGCGCCGAATCCCGCGACCCCGTCGCGCTCCTCGTCACCGAGGGCGCGATCCCGCCGGACTTCCCGGCGGGCACCTACTACCTCGCAGGTCCGGGGATGTTCACCGACGACCACGGGTCCACCGTGCACCCGCTCGATGGCCACGGCTACCTCCGCTCGTTCCGCTTCAGCGGCGACGGCGGCGGCGCGGCGACGGCGCACTACTCCGCGCGGTACGTGGAGACGGCGGCGAAGCGGGAGGAGCACGACGACGCGGGCGCGTCGTCGTGGCGGTTCACGCACCGGGGCCCCTTCTCGGTGCTGCAGGGCGGGACCCGGGTGGGCAACGTGAAGGTGATGAAGAACGTGGCCAACACCAGCGTGCTGCGCTGGGGCGGCCGCGTGCTCTGCCTCTGGGAAGGCGGCGAGCCGTACGAGCTGGACCCGCGGACGCTGGAGACCATCGGCCCGTTCGACATCCTCGGCCGCATCGGTGGCACCACCACCGACGAAGCGGCACGAGACAACGACAGCAGCGAGGCTGCGCGTCGTCGTCGGCGGCGGCCGTGGCTGCAGGAGGCAGGGATCGACGTGGCCGCGCGCCTGCTGCGACCGGTCCTCAGTGGTCTGTACCGTCACTGCCACCTCTGCATCTGCATGCGGTCGGAGCACGCACCAGAGCCTGCGGTTGTCCACTCCACTCCACTCCGACCCGACCGACCTGACGTTTGTGCACTCGTGTGGCTCTCGCAGGTGTCTTCAGCATGCCGGCCAAGCGGCTGCTCGCGCACTACAAGATCGACACCAAGAGGAACCGGCTGCTGATGGTGGCCTGCAACGCCGAGGACATGCTCCTCCCGCGCTCCAACTTCACTTTCTACGGTCCGCCCTGCACTGCACATGCACCCCTTAGCCTGCTCAAATCGAATCGATCACAGATTCAAACAAAGTTCACGCCACCTGCTCGATCACTGACGTTGACGACGGCACTGCACCGCAGAGTTCGACGCCAATTTCGAGCCGGTGCAGACGCGGGAGTTCGTGGTGCCGGACCACCTGATGATCCACGACTGGACCTTCACAGACAGCCACTACGTCCTCCTCGGCAACAGAATCAGGCTGGACATTCCCGGTACGGAAGCGGATTAGAGTACTTCTCTCCTTTTTTCTTTAACTCCTGAGGCCAGAGTCATTTGCAGCGTATCTCACGTGAGTGGCGTGCGGTGTTTGGGCAGGTTCGCTGCTGGCGCTCACGGGCACTCACCCAATGATCGCCGCCCTCGCCGTGGACCCGAGCCGGCAGTCCACACCCGTCTACCTGCTGCCGCGCTCCCCGGAGGCCGAGGCCGACGCCAGCGGCCGCGACTGGAGCGTGCCCATCGAGGCGCCGTCGCAGATGTGGTCGATGCACGTCGGCAACGCCTTCGAGGAGCGGAACGCGCGGGGCGGCATCAACATACAGCTCCACATGTCCGGCTGCTCCTACCAGTGGTTCAACTTCCACAGAATGTTTGGTAAATTCCGGATACATACATCTTCAAAATCCTGTCGATTGAACAATGTTGTTCACCTTGTACATCTTCGAAATTCTTTGACCTGCTACCGACGCAGGTTACAATTGGCAGAACAAGAAGCTGGACCCGTCCTTCATGAACATAGCCAGGGGCAGGGAATGGTTACCTCGTCTTGTTCAGGTGAGCAATCGCTTTAATTAACTTGGGGTACTGTACCAGATGTGGAATATTTAATAGTGACAGAGTCGTGACCTTTAAAAAAAATTGACCTTTAAAAAATAGTGACAGAGTTGTCGTACGCCACGACCAATCCAAATATCAAATGCAGGTGTCGATCGACCTCGACAAGAGAGGAGCGTGCCGAGGATGCTCCGTCCGGAGATTGTCCGACCAGTGGACCAGGCCGGCGGACTTCCCGGCGATCAACCCAGGCTTCGCCAACCGGAGGAACCGGTTCATCTACGCCGGTGGTGCCTCCGGTTCACGCAGATTCTTGCCGTACTTCCCCTTCGACAGCGTCGTCAAGGTAGACGTCGCTGATGGATCGGCGCGGTCGTGGTCTGCCGCGGGGCGCAAGTTCGTTGGTGAGCCGGTCTTCGTCCCGACCGGCAGTAGCGAGGATGACGGCTATGTTCTGCTTGTCGAGGTAGGAGGCACATCCATTCAAAAACCGACATGGAGAAAGAGAAACATGTCAGCTGACCCTGATGTTGCTTTGTTCGCAGTATGCAGTGTCTGATCACAGGTGCCATCTGATGGTGCTGGACGCAAGGAAGATCGGGGAAAGGGACGCAGTTGTGGCAAAACTCGAGGTGCCCAAGCACCTCACCTTCCCAATGGGATTCCATGGGTTCTGGGCAGATGAATGACACCACAAACTCCAATCTAACTCACTGAGCCCTGAAGTAGACCCAAGTTGTCTTGATCGCTTGAAACCTCTGAAAATGAAAGGAACGCAACAAACAGGGGCTTTTGTTGTTCCTCGCTCGCTCTTCAGTCGGTTGTCCTCTCACAAGCCATCACGGAGGAGACGTCTACTTTGGCTCGAGCTGCTTTCAAGAACCTCGTACTTGGACTCTTCTGGCATCGACGACTTCTATGATCCCTTGGCTTTCCCACTCTTTTGACATGTTTTGTACCATGATCACCTCAACTTTGTATTGAACTCCTTTTTTCTATTTAGTGAAATATATGCTCCGCACGTTCTCAAAAAAAAAAAAAAAAAAGGTCGCTCAAACAAACACATGATACCTTGTCAAGTCTGTTCAAATGTACCATGGAACATGGATGGAAAGTGCTCTACATCAAGCACTGATAACATGTAGAATTTTGCCTCGCCAAGCTTTTAGACCATACTAATGTTCATGAAGCACACGGCAGATCATATTATGTAATAACGTTCAAGGCAATCCCACACAGTAAACATATAAAGTTTCCACCAACAGTACTGATAAGGCAACTTCTGGACCCGAAACCTAAGACATAACATCACAGATAACCATATTGAAAAGGACTAATTCTAGAAGTAATCCTGCACACAACTAAGAAGCCACCAAACTGTGAAGTCGACGAATTGCTGTGCTCAGCGTATACGAGCTATAGTTACCACGATGAAGACGAACACCGAGAGCATGAATGACATCTTCACTATATCATCAGAGAAATCGTAGTTCTTGCCCCCGGCTTGAAAGAGCATATTCACGAGCCCAAGTATTTTCTCAAGGAATTCCCTGATTTTTGCCTGGGTGTTTTCCAGGACCCACATCATAAATCCAGGAGGGGCAGTAGAGCTTCCCTTGAGATCAGTTTCCTTGGCTGAAAGACAGGATAAGTAGCATCAGATGCAGATTCGTCCAACTAATAAAACAAGAGGCCAACAGAACTAAGTGGGTTTTATTGTTTATATGTTTTCACATAACAAAAGGTCAAAAAGATTATTCAAGGGCTGCTGCCTAATAACTTAAAAACATTGCTCACCCATGCCATTCCAAAGATGCCAAAAGCAGAATCTAAAAAAGTCACCTACCATCCTGGAAGGATCTCCTGAATTCTTGTACCACATCGTTGTTCATCACAGCATCCCATACAGCCTTGTCAGTTGACAAGGCCATAACCATTTTCTGCATGTAAGCAAAAGGAAGTCATGGTAAAGCAGGAAAACTAGGTTATTTTTGTAGACAATATATATGAACGGACACTGATGGCGTGTCAAGGTTTTATGGCACAAAATTCATATCTCTATGCATATATAAATAGCACCACTCAAGTCAAGCCACATTACCTGAACAGAAGCGTCTTCGTGCAATAGGTGGAATGCATCCAGTACACTTCGATGTTCCTTTGTCAAAAGAGCACTTGAGTTAAGAACGAGCCTAGCAGGTTCAGTCCATTCATCTAGTCCGACCTCAGATGCATCAGAACCCAGAGCAAAATGATTAACGAATATCCCAGACGAAGGGTGCCCTGAGATGGGCAATGCGAGGGCTTGTAGATCAGCCGCTTCAGAGTCCACGGCAGGAGCCTTCTCAAACACCCTGCATGAAAGAGTCAATTTGCTTAGATGGATGGATCAATAACGCCACGCCAGACTGAATCTAAACAATACTGAAGGGTGACAACTTCACTAACAGGATAAGAAGCTCTAACTAGGCAATGACGGAGCAAGTATCAATCAACATAGTAAAAAAAAGTAAGAAAATTTGCTCTCTTAGCAGAAAAAAAATTAAATAAATTGGAGATGCAACTGCATCTGATAGCAAGGCGTGCACTCTAAGCAATTTGAAGGATACACGAATCAAACATAGAGTGATTTGAGGCACGCTAACTTGCAGATGACAATTCGCAGTAAATAATACCGGATTGCCGGTCCGTGCAAAAACTGCAAATCATGGGAAACTTCACAATCTAATTACAGACACCAGATTTAAGTAAGCAACATGTAATTAATTACACTAAAAAACTCCAATCTGGAAACAATGATCTTTTCCAAACTATAATCCAATTATACAACCAGATCATCACCAACCTAAGAAATCAACAGCTATAACTTTACTTTTACCAAAAGTAGATAGAATCTTACTGCTTGATGCTGGCGACGGCGGCGCGGACCTCGTCGTCGGTGGGCGCGACCCCGAACACAACACCATGCTCCTCCGTTGCCTCCTGGAGGGCGTCAGGCGCGTCGGCATCCCCCGCGGCGACGACGACCTCCTCCCAGTCCTCGCCGTCGCTGCGCAGCGTGCGGAACTCCCAGCCCGCGGCGGAGGAGATGGAAGCCGGAGGAGGCGGCGAGGAGGCGCGCAGCGAGCGGCCTCCGGCGCGCGACAGTGAAAGGGCGCCGCCGGAGGAGGAAGAAGATGGGATGGCTGGGGCGGTGGCCGCGGCGGAGCGGCTGGCGAGGCGCACGAGATTCCTGCTCGTCATGGCTGATGCGTCGCCGCCTCTCCAACCTCGCCGCTCCCTTCTCGTATGAACCACGTAAACCACCATGGAGTGCGCCGCAGCCGCCGCTCTGAGCTTGGAAGTTCTTTTCTGAGCGCGCCGCAGAGCCTGCTTGGAAGTTCTTTTCTTGGGTATGGCTTCCTCGTTGGTCGGTTAAACTACCCAATCCACTTTCGGAGATAATAACCCTAGTGGAGCTATTGAAATAGCCCGTTCGGCTGGTCAGTTCAGCTTAGTTTCACGTTCAGCTTATTCTTCCTCGTAGAATAATATTCAAAATCAGTCTAAACCTGACCAACCAAACAAGATTGCACCATACATTAAATAACACCAGGGTTTACAGTTTACATAATATAAGTGGACATAATTTTTTCTTTTACTTCCCACAATATTCGTATGTGACTTAAACATCATCTATATTATTATGTGAGTTAGAACAACACCCGTTCTGTATGAAGTCTAATTTGAATACGTATTAAAATCGACACAATTCGTTGAAAAAAATTCTAAGCCAATAAGCTACTCTCTACGTCCCAAAATAATTATACTTTTTGGATTCAAAATTTGTCCCAGATAAGAATATTTTAGCTTGTGGACCAGCTAGATGTTGTTAACTTTTACTACTTTCAAAGTGCCTGGTACTACTTTTAATAGGGTATATATAAAATTTCGATAAATCTGTTTCTCGCTCGAGTGTTTCTGGCTGTTTCCGCACTCGGTTTTGCTGATGTCGGATTTGGGCCCTCAACGAAGGCGATGATACCGGTGAAGGCGAAGTGCACCATCTCCTATTCATCTTCTCCAGCGGGTATAGAAGGGGCCAGCCGGAGGGGGAGGGGGAGGCGAGGTAGGTCGGCCAGTTTGTGGGGGCGGTGACCGAGCGGTTAGGGCCCTGGCGGCGATGGAGGCGGCCAGACCAGGTCAAGGCAGGAACGCCATGGCCAGAGCTTGTTGCAGCGAGAGGAGAAGGGGAAGAAGGTGGCCGCGGTGGGCAACAGCGGGGGCGAGCAAGAAGATGAATAGTGAAACAAATTTGATCGAGTTTTTTGCCTCCCAAAACACTCGACCGTCGGGTAGACACACCCTAAAATTTTATAGCTTTGGTTTTCCCAATCATTCTAGAAGTGTACTTATTTTGGCGTGAAGAAAGTATGTGTTGCAATATCACGAAGATGTTTGCTAATATATTGACATAATCTATTTTCTCCTGCACATACGCCCTCTCCTTGTTACCAGATGACAAAGATCTGTATGCGCCTGTATGCGCTCATTAATTAGTAGAGAACTCATAATTTGGATCGAGTTTCCGGGTGCAAATGTACATCTTTTAATCTCAGCCGCGGCTTTCTCGGTGTTAACTTTTTATCTCTATATAAATTATTAAGTATATTTTGATTTGTAACAATCAATAGGCTTGTGTCAGCATAACCTTTTCTTATTGCTGAAGAAAACTGTGTTACGTGATCTAATACCCATCCACGGTTTATAAAATATTAATGAGCCACTGTCAAATGTAATTTTCTATTTGATGATGCAATTATCTGTGATTTGAATAACAACCCCGTGCCGTATGAGCCATTTTCCCGTTTGTCTAGTACCGTATATATGCCAACCGGTAGTTCCTCGCTGAGAGAGAAACCACCTAATTGTTGGTAGCGCGAACAGGGTCCACCGGTGTCAGATATCGATAATAGGGATTTCCAAAGCAAGGAGATCAGCGTTTATGCTGACTTTCCCGGATGAAATATGACATATTAAAAGGTCTCGCCCGACGTCTTGGGTATGGGCTCCGTCTCGTCCGACCTTAAGACCGCGCGCTCCGTCTCGCCCGACCCCTTGGCTGCGGTCTTCGTCTCGTCCGACCTCAAGACCGCGGGCTCCGTCTCGCCTGACCCCTTGGCTGTGGGCTCTGTCGCGTCCGATCCCAAGGCCGCGGGCTCCGTCTCGCTAGACCTCAAGGCCGCGGGCTCCGTCTCGCCCAACCTCAAGGCCGCGGGCTCTGTCTCGCCCGACCCCAAGTCCGCGGGCTCCGTCTCGCCCGACCTCAAGGCCGTGGGCTCCGTCTTGCCCGATCCCAAGGCCGCGGTTTCTGTCTCGTCTGACGGGGACCCATACCGTCGCCAACCACTCCAGGTCCAGCCGTATGGGCCTGGGTAAAAACTCTAACACCAGGGAAGAGACTGGCACGCCTCGATGTAACTTGTGGCTATGACGGGACATACCTAAGGATTCACATAAAAAATAGTATCGGACGTGCCAGTGCTGTTCTGCCTAACCCTCGTACGAACGCTAACAGGCGCGTCAGTTCACCACGACGTCCGCCGGGACAGAATGGAACGCCATGACCGACAGATGACGCATGCGCATGGCTCTAGTGACGAACAGGGCCATGACGTAGAGCTGTCCCTGTTGACATCTATAGGATCGACAGGACCCGTATAAAGGAGAAGAAGAACCTGGCGATCCTGGAAGCCTTCTTCTCTCTCTTGTTGTTATCCTTTTCCTACACTGTAACCCACGCTTTTTCTTCGCCTATAAAAGGAAAAGCAGGGCGCCCCTACTAGGGGACCGAACGACGAATGAATCAGAACACAAGAGCATGACACGAGCACACAGCTGAGCGGCAATCGAGCTCTCAGCACCTGTTTACTCCTTCCACCAGAGACTTGGGATCCTTTCCCTCTATCACCTGTTTGTAACCCCTACTACAAAACCAAGTGCCATTAACACGAGCAGCAGCGAACTGGACATAGGGATGTTCCGCCCGAATAATTATAAACCCTTATGTCATTCGAGCACACCATCCGAGCTAGACGCACAAATACAAGTTTACTCGTCAGTGGTCTAAAAACATCGATAGTTGGGGCGCTAGGTAGGAGGTTTTTGCGCGTCTCTACGTCCACATCAGGCCTCAGATGGCTAGTCACGGTGTCAACTAGGTCCTAGGGTGCACGTGCGTTTCAGGAACCTGGACTTCATCATTTCGATGGAGGGAGAGTTGACACAAGTTCCCGCCACCGTCCAAACTCTCCACTCCGTCGGCCTCGACGCGATCGTCGAGGCGCTTGAGGAGCTATAGCTACATGCACTAGAGGCCTGTGCCCCCATGAGCGACCAGCTCCTCGGCTTCAATCACGGAAGGCTAGAGCACTAGCTCGGCGCCTTCCTAGGACCTCGACCATCTCGAGAGGACCTATGCCGCCTCACATTCTCATTTGCCAATATCATGACGTAGCTTACCAGAGGAGAGCCACTCTCCCTAGAATACCTCATCTGGAGCGCCCTAACAGCGCTCCTGTTCGGTTTGCGCAACGCCGTAGAGACCGTTGGCCACCTTATGGCGCAACAAATGCCCTCATCCCCTACGAACGACGAGTTCATGAAGATGACCGAATATGTCATGAAATCTTTCCATGACCTCCTCGTGAGAGAATCGAAGCCGCCCTCCAACTCTGACTCTAGTAGGGGGAGCCATCACCCCTCGTGAGAATATTTCATGGCAGGTACCCCCGAGGGATACGTTGAAAGCATCCACGAGGGAGGGCTACCCCAACAGATGACCTCGACAACGAGGTCAAGGGGGACATAGGGGCCCCACCTCGCCTGTGGGTAGAGTAGCTGAGGGCGTGGCACCAAGGGCTCGAAGAAGCATGACTCTAACTCGAGCAAGAATGTGCAGAGCTTGAGTGAGAGATCAAGCACCATGGAAACGGTCAGCGTGCGCGTGCCGTGGCCTATGACATGAACCGAAGGATCATCGAGGATGACAAAGCACTCCCACACTTCACCTGGGCAAGCCAGAACGTTGCTGCCACAATGACCTTACTTTGGGGGCTTCTAGAGCCCGCAACACCCGAGGATCATCGGGCACATCGTGAGATTCGCACGCTACTCGAGCGTGTGGTGGCATAGCAGGCTGAGAGCTCGCTGTCTCGACAGTGAGCTCGACGCCAGCCAGTGTATGCCCTCAGAGCGACCTAATAAGGACATGTCAGTCCACTAGGCGTAGCAAGGTGGCAGGCCATGCACCGTGGCCCTGGTGCATGAGCGTCTCGGTCACCACCGTGACGTGCATGACACCCTAGATGCCCGCAAGCTTGCCCACGGCAATAAGAGGGAAGAGGCTAGCCGTGGCTACCACCCTCGTCGTGGTGGATGCTACGACAGCTATGAGGACCAAAGCCTAAGCCTTGACTTGCTGGGACCTTAGGCCTTTGGCCAACACATCCTCAACGCCGTCTTCCCACCGCAGTACAGACCGCCGACCATCATCTCGAAATACTCCGGGGAAACAAACCCCGGACTGTGGCTCAAGGATTATCAGCTTACTTGCCAAGCCAGTGGAGCGGATAGTGATGATTTCATTATCCGCAACCTTCCATTGTTCCTGGCCGATTCGGCGTGAACGTGGTTGGAACACCTTTCGCCCAACCGAATCCAAAGTTGGGTGGACCTAAAAGTGATCTTCATGGAAAGCTTCTAGGGCACATACGCGTATTCTAGGAACCCATGGGATCTCAAAAACTCTTTGTGGGTACATCTGACGCTTCTCCCCATAGTGCAACAAGCTGCCCAACATCGCCGACACCAACGTCATAGGAGCTTTCCTATTCGAGACCACCTGCGAGTCCCTGGTTCACAAGCTGGGATGTAAGGGCCCACGAACCACCAATGAGCTCCTCGACATCGCTACTAGCCACGCCTCGAGCGAGGAGGCGGTCGGGGTGATTTTTTATCGACCCAAGGTCAAGACAAAGTGGGACGAGGATGCCGACGATGGCGCCTCCAACTGCCCCAACAAGAAGAAGAACAAGCAGCGGTGCGAGGGCTCGCTCGTGGCCACTGCCGACCGCAAAGGGGGTGAAAGCCCACCGAGGGTACCTCAGACCACTTCGAGAAGCTACTCGAAGGGCCATGCCCAAACCATGCTTTCCCCGTTAAGCACCTATACAAGGACTATGTCCTTATGAAGCAGTTCTTGTCCAGAGGCTCTAATAAGGGGAGCATAGGAAGGAGCCCAAGTCGGCCATAGACAACATTGAGGGGAAGGATGGTGGATTTTTGGTGCTGGATGGCTGCCTCATGATCTTCGAAGGGTCAGTGGCCTATGACTCCAAGCGCTGCTAGAAGCTTGTGCATCGCGAGGTGTATACGACCAAGCCGGCCGTGCCTTCCTTCCTCCAATGATCGAAGTCCGACATAACCTTTGATCGAACCAACCACCCAGAAAGTGTCCCGCAACCGGGAAGATATCCTCTCATGGTTGACCCGATCATCGGCACAAAGTAGCTCACCAAGGTGCTAATGGATGGAGGCAGCGACCTCAACATCGTGTATGCTAAAACACTCGACGCCATGGGAATCGACTGATCGCGCATCCAATCGACCAGGGCGCCTTTCCACAGCATCCTACCTAGAAAGCAGGCCATACCACTTAGACAGATCGATCTGCCCGTCACCTTTGGGAATCTGACCAATTATAGGACGGAGACCCTTACCTTTGAGATGGTCGGTTTCCATGGGACCTACCACACCATCCTAGGACATCCATGCTACGTGAAGTTCATGGCCATCCCCAACTACACCTATCTAAAGTTGAAGATGCTAGGCCCATGCGGGGTCATCACCATCAACACCTCCTTCCAGCACACCTACAAGTGCGAGGTCGAGTGCTGCGAACACGCTGTGGCAATTATTGCCTCCAAAGAGCTTGCGGCCATCAGGGAGGAGATCGTCGAAGAAGCGCCCAACCCCAAGCAGCCGTTCAGGTCCTTCAAGCCTATAGAGGGTGCCAAGGAGGTCCTCATAGACCCCAGCGGCTCCAAGGGCAAAGTGGTGTGCATTGACACCATGCTTTCCTCTAAATAGGAAAGCGTGCTCGTTGACTTCCTCCATGCCAATAGAGACATCTTTGCGTGGAGACCCTCGGACATGCTAGGTGTTCCAAGAGAAGTCGCTGAGCACACCTTGAAGATCAGGTCAGGCTCCAAGCTAGTAAAACAGCGCCTACATCACTTTAACGAGGAGAAACGCAGGGCCATCGGCGAGGAGATTGCAAAGCTTTTGGTGGCCAGGTTCATCAAGAAAGTATACCACCCCAAGTGGTTAGCCAAACCCATTCTTATATGAAAAAAGAGTGGGAAATGGAGAATGTGTGTTGACTATATGGGTCTCAACAAAGCGTGTCCAAAGGATCCGTTTCCTTTACCATGCATAGACCAAGTAGTCGACTCGACCTCAGGGTGCGAAACCCTTTGCTTCCTTGATGCGTACTCTAGATACCATCAAATCATGATGAAAGAGTCTAACCAACTCATGACATCTTTCATCACCCCATTTGGATCATACTGCTACGTCATAATGTTGTTTGGCCTAAAGAACATGGGGGTTACATACCAACGCTGCAAAGCTCAAGTGTTTTGGGGATCTCATTGGGCGAACCATTGAGGCCTATGTGGATGACATCATGGTCAAGTCCAAACAGGTTGACCAGATCATAGCCAACCTAGAGCAGACCTTCGCGAAACTCCTAGCAAAGGACATTAAGCTCAACCCCGAGAAGTGTGTTTTCAAGGTCCTAAGGGGTATGCTGCTGGGTTTTATCGTCTTCGAGCATGTCATTGAAGCCAACCCAGAGAAGATCTCGACTATCATGAGGATGGGCCCGATTTAGAACATAAAGGGGTACACCGAGTTATAGGGTGCCTTGCCGCACTCAGCCACTTTATCTCACGCCTTGGCAAACGAGGTCTCCCCCTTTATCGGCTTCTAGAAAAAGGCTGACCGTTTTGAATAGATGCCCGAGGCCCACGAGTGAAAGCTCTAGTTTGGTTTTGGTTAATTGATGAAACCCTAAGTGCTAACCTAGTTTATCAAAGTGATTATGAGATAGGTAGCACTATTCCAAGTGGTGAAGCAAATGAAGATCATGACATGATGATGGTGATTCCATAGTAATGATCAAGTGCTTGAACTTGGAAAAGGAGAAAGAAAAACAAAAGGCTCAAGGCAAAGGTATAAGTGGTAGGAGCCTTTTCGTTTCGGTGATCAAGACACTTAGCGAGTGTGATCACATTTAGGTTCGATAGTCGTACTATTAAGAGGGATGAAACTCGTATCGAAATGCGGTTATCAAAGTGCCACTAGATGCTTTAACTCATTGCATATGCATTTAGGATCTAGTGGAGTGCTAACACCCTTGAAAATGTTTGTAAAAATATGCTAACACACATGCACAAAGGAGATACACATTGTGTTTAGCACTTGGGAGCAAGGGTTCAAAACTTCACCGGTGGAGTGTCCGCCCGTTAAGGTGGCTTGGCAGCGACGCTGCAACAGCCATGGCGGTGGAGGGGGAAGGCGAGGACATCGTGCGGGACACGCGGGGGCTCATGAAGGAGAGCCAAGCGGAGTTCCAGAGTGAGGTGGCGCCATGGGAGGGAAAAGCAGAAGCTGGTCCGTGGCTCTAGCGTGGGAAAAAAGGTGTGGCGCGTGCTCTCGCGTGAGGAGTAGGCCAAACTGATGGGGGTGCTATCAAATTGAATGCTTGGCTCGATACAGAGGCAGTCCAGACAAGCGAGGACTGATTTGGACAAGCCACGGTAGGCAGACACAAACTGAGCCAGGCAAGGCAAGCAAGCTCAGAGAGGAGAGATATTCATGACGCCGTAGAGTGAAGCGACAGAACAAGCAGTGAGTGAGGGAAGCAAGAAAGCAATATACGACAGCAGCAGCAGCTTGACCTTGGCACAGAAATAGACACAGCTTGGCTCAGCTTTAGGCTTAAGGCGCACGAGGGCAGCACGTCAGGGTCACTAATTCAACGGGACAACGGAGGCAGGCAACAGCGCGTTCAATCATCAACAGAGCTCGTTTTTGGCACTTTGCTTTAGAGTTATCATGTAACTTATATATATATATATGTATATACACATATAAAAATATATATATATATATAACGGTTTACTAATTTACATAAATTGCAACGTCTAGGCATGGGAAAATTTTGGCAAAGCTCGAATTTAAATTTGATTCAAACGCTATACATATATATGTATATCGTTCTATTTATTAATGAATTTTATTTTATTTATACAAGTTGCTTTTCATGCTTAATCCAATAGGACAACCCATCCGCTAGCATCGTCGTTCGACATTCCCAATTATTTCTACGCACTGCGTAATTTAACTTGAGCGCTTAATTCGAGTCCTCGAAACTAAGTCACACAAGATTCGCTTATCGCCTCAAGTACGTTTTAATTTAAAAACCCAAGAAACTCGTTTCGAAAATTTTTCTTAAGCCTAAATTGTGGTGCTAAACAAGCTCATAACACCAGGGGTGTTACAAGAAAGGCGTCAGTGTGGGGCTAGTCTTCGTTTCGCCCTCAGAGTACACATGAGGTACATGGTTTGCATCTATTTCTCCTCCAACAATGTGGCCGAGTATGAGGCACTCAATAACGACCTACGCATCACCATCGAGTTGGGTATCTGATGGCTTGACGTCTGGGGCGACTCCCAGCTAGTCATCGACCAAGTCATGAAGAAATCAAGCTGCCACAATGCCAAGATGGTTGCGTATTGCTGAGAAGTCCGCCAGCTGGAGGATAAGTTCAACAGTCTCAAGCTTAATCACATCTCGAGGCATCTCAATGAGGAGGCCGACGCGTTGACGAAGACAGCATTCGGCCGAGAGCCGGTGCCAATGGGCATCTTTGCCAGCAATCAGTACAAGCCCTCGGTCTACTACGAGGAGCTAGAATAGACCGATGATGGGCCGCCTACCCTAGGCTCGAGGGCTAACCAGTCAGTGGCTCCATCCGACCCTAAAGTGATGGAGCTTGATGAGGATCCAGCGATAGAGCCTGCCCCTCTGGCTGATTGGAGGATGCCTTACTTTGACTACCTCCTCTGTGAGGCACTGTCGATGGACAAAATGGAGGCTCGGTGGCTCATGCGTCGTGCCAAGTCCTTTGTCTTTATTGAGGGTGAGCTCTACAGGCGAAGCCACATCGGGATCCTATAGTGCTGCATCCCCATCGAACAAGGGAAGCAATTGCTGAGTGATATCCACAGTGGGGCTTGTGAGCACCATGCCACAACTAGGACCCTAGTCAAAAATACGTTATGACAAGGCTTCTACTAGCTGACCATAGTAGCTGACACTAAATAGATTGTGCGCACCTATGAAGGGTGTCAATACTACGCTCGGTAGACTCACCTACCGGCCCAAGCACTCTAAACGATCCCCATCATGTGGCTATTCATGGTCTGGGAGCTCAATCTAGTTGGACCTTTCAAGAGGACTCTCGGGGGCTATACGCACATGCTTGTCATCATAGACAAGTTTAAAAAGTGGATAGAGGCTCGATCGATCTCCGCGATCAAGTTCGAGCAAGCCATGCTGTTCTTCCTTGACATCGTCCATCGCTTTAGAGTCCCAAACTCCATTATCACGGATAATGACATGCAGTTCATCGGGAAGAAGTTCCTTTAATTCTGCGATGAATACCACATCCATGTCGATTGGGCCGCCTGGCACCCCCCCCCCCCCCGCACAAACGGGCAGGACGAGCGCGAATGATATGGTCATATAAGGCCTTAAGCCTGAGATCTTCAATTGGTTGACCAAGTTTGGTAGACGATGGGTCGCAAAGCTTCCCGCGGTGCTCTAGAGCCTAAGGACGACCCCTAGCTAGCCCACTAGCTATACACCATTCTTCATGGTCTACGGTTCTGAGGCTATCCTCCCAACCGACCTCAATTATGAAGCACCGAGTGTCGATGAAATATGGTCAGCAGTCTACCTAGAGGTATGCCCAGGGTAGTAGATTATCGACAGATAGGTGTGCAAGCTACGAACGAGATGGTGACACAAGACAAACACGAGGTTTTATCTAGGTTCGGCCGCCATGAAGGCATAATACCTACGTCCTGCGTCTGATTGTATTGTTGTATGTATATCAGATCTGTTGGAGATATCCACTAGGGGACCTTTGCCTCTTCTTATATACTCTGGAGGGGTAGGGTTACAAGTAAAGTAGCCTATTTGGTACTATACAATGTCTTGCGGTGCACGCCGAGCAGCGCCATGCATGCCTTGATCTTGTGAGCCGGACCACCTCTGATGGTATAGCCCATGTCTTGTCTTGTAGATACCGGAGGCCATACCCCCATAGCTAGTCCCCGAGCCTAACAGTAGGTGACATAGTCACGTGGTGCCAATGTCAGAAAGTAGAAGACTAGCCAAGCAGGCAACCAGTCCCTGAGCGTAGCCTCGAGATGAGAACAAGCATATTCACCGCAAGGTGAAGTGTGCCCACTTAGTCCTCAAGCCTACTGAAAGATGAAGAATGAATCTTGTAGCAGGGTCAAAGAAGTCTGAAAGCTTGCCAATGTCATCTGACATGCATGTATGAAGACCCCAGATGTGCTACCCAAGATTAGCACCCTGATCCAAATAGCATGGAGTGGCTTGATAGCACACCGACGAGATGTAGCAAGATTTGAGCAGCAAGGGAGTCCCCGGCGTCGCTGGCGATGACTGAGCACTAAGGAGCAAGGAGTCCCTGGTGTCGCTGGTGATGATCGAGCACCGAGAAGCAAGGAGTCCCCAGCATAGGCGGCGATAACCGAGCATCGAGGAGCGAGGAGTCCCCGGTGTCGCTGGCAATGACTGAGCACCGAGGAGTCCCCGGCGTAAACGGCGATATCCGAGCACTGAGGAGTCCCTGGCGTAGGCGGCGATGTCCGACCACCAAGGAGCGAGGAGTCTCCGGCATAGGCGGCGATGACCAAGCACTGAGGAGTGAGGAGTCCCCAGCGTCGCTGGCGATGACCGAGCACCGAGGAGTCCCCGACGTAAGTGGCGATATCCGAGCACCGAGGAGTGAGGAGTCCCCGACGTAAGCGGTGATATCCGAGCATCGAGGAGTCCTTAGTGTAGGCAGCGATGTCCGAGCACCGAGGAGTCCCTGGCATAGGCAGCGATGACCGAGCACCGAGGAGTCCCAGGCGTAGGTGGTGATGTCCGAGCACCGAGGAGTCCCCGGTGTAGGTGGCAATGTCCGAGCACCGAGGAGTCCTCGGCATAGGTGGTGATGTCCGAGCACCGAGGAGTCCCGGGTATAGGCAGCGATGTCCGAGCACCGAGGAGTCCCCGGCGTAGGCGATGATGTCTGAGCACCGAGGAGTCCCTAGCATAGACGGCGATGTCCGAGCATCGAGGAGTCCTTGGCATAGGCAATGAGGTTCGAGCACCGACGTAGCTGACGACGTCCGTGCGGTGAAGTGTGCCTACCTAGTCCTTGAGCACAAAGAATCCGAGCGCTGAGGAGTAACCGGCGTAGCTGGCGATGAAGCACGAGCGGCGAACAGTCCGATCAACTGGTCGGCGACAAAGTCCATGGTCCGACCAGTTGATTGGTGGGGAAGCCCGAGCACTAGGTGATTCGATCACCTAGACGATGATCCTGCAATGCAAACATGTAGAATGGGTAGCACACGATGCACAAATAAATAAACTCTAGAGAAAAATCAGCAATAGTGATGAAACGGCATATGCAGTTCGGCGATCATTTGGCATGAAAATATATTTATGTTTAATATAAACCACCCAAATAGTTAGTGTGTAGCTGAGTCTCCAGCTCTAGCTAGCCCATAGTCCATAACGTCGAGTGCAGAGCCCGTGCACGTATAGGAGGAACAGGCGTGACCAAGGAGCCACTGCCGACCACCCATAACGCAGAGCGCGGAGCCCGTAGCACGTGTAGGGAGGAGTCGGAGACAGGGCCGTCTCTGGAGGCGTTCGAGCATCAACATGACTGTTTGAGGGTTCACCTTAGACTTGGCTATATGTCATCTTTAAGATGGTATACATGAAAGAAAAACATTTGGAGAGCAAACGTAGAGAAAACAACTCGGAGAAATATTATGGTGATATACGAAGATTGGAGAATATTTAGAAAAATATTAAAGCATCACTTAGCTTTAGATAGAATGTCTAGTCGGCGGCGTATGGCATTATCTGGTCAGCGTTGATGAAGTTGCCCGGCGCTCGAGCTTTCCGAACTATCATCATGGCGGCAGTCGTGGTTGTCACAGCGCCGTTCTTCGTGGCGATCATCATTGCGACACGGCAGGTGATCGAAGTAAGTAGTCTGGGTGACATCGTCCTTATATTAGTGATCGGCCTAATCGATGGAGTCGAGCAGGTCAGTGTTGTCGATCTGCCTCCCTTTGTAGCGAGGAAGCGAACGACGGGTTGTCAGCGTGGCTGAAGATGATGCTGGTGTGGCCAGAGCCAGATCCAACATGGTCGAAGCCATAGCTGATGCTAGTGAAGCAGTGGTCGACGCAGATTGGATCTGTGCCTCCTCTGTGGTCATGGCGATGAAGTTGTCAGAGCCAGTGGTCTAGGTGATCTGGCCGATGGTGAACGTGAGGCCATTCGGCATAGCCATGGAACCGAGGACGATGACCATCCTGTTCGTCTAGGGAGCAGTATGCACACCCCCTACCTGGCGCACCACTGTCAATGAAATATGGTCAACAGTCTACCTAGGGGTATGCCCAAGGTAGTAGATTATCGGTAGACAGGTGCGCAAGCTACGAACGAGATGGTGACGCAAGACAGACACGAGGTTTTATCCAGGTTCGGCCGCTATGAAGGCGTAATACCTACGTCTTGCGTCTGATTGTATTATTGTATGTATATTAGATCTGTTGGAGATATCCACTAGGGGACCCCTGCCTCTCCTTATATACTCTGGAGGGGTAGGGTTACAAGTAAAGTAGCCTATTTGGTACTATACAATGTCTTGCGGTGCACGCCGAGCAACGCCGTGCACGCCTTGATCTTGTGGACTGGACCACCGCTGATGGTGCGGCCCATGTCTTGTCTTGTAGATACCAGGGGCCATACCCCCACACCAAGGGTCAGGGTGTACAATGAACAGGGAGCCAAGGCATCCTCGAGGATGCCATAGACCAGCTAGAAGAAGCACGTGACATTGCCCTCCTCTGCACGGCCAAGTACCAGCAAGCATTACAGTGGTACCATAGCCGTTGAGTGTGGGATCATGCCTTCAACATCGGGGACCTAGTGCTCCACCTCATCTAGATCAACAAGAACCGCCATAAGCTCTCTCCACCATGGGAGAGACCATACGTTGTCATAGAGGTGCTCCAACTAGGCACCTATAAGCTCAAGACCATCAACGGTGAAGTCTTCGTCAATGCCTGGAACATCGAACAGCTACGTCGCTTTTACCTTTAAATCTACACATGCTTTCTCTTATTGGTTTTGCTATCGTCTCCTCGATCTTTAGTGAAACCTAACCCCGGCAATGACAAAGGGTCAGGCCTTACTCAGGGGATGATAAGGGTATATATATATCCTTTTTGAAATAGTCACCGTGCCTGACCCTTTCTCATGTTAAAAACATAAAGGCAAGGTTTGTGGAAACAAACGCTGAGTAAAACTGGTCGAACTGCAAGAAACCTATGCCCCAGCGGCTATAGAGTTTTTGCTCACCAGCGTGATCAGAGTTTTTTTGCTCGCACCCCAAGCTTTAGCCTCTGCCTTCCTAGGAAGGGTTTGGAGGCGCCATATAAGGGTATATATATCCTTTTTAAAATAGTCATTGTGCCTGTCCCTTTCTCATGTTAAAAATATAAAGGCAAGGTTTATGGAAATAAATGCTGAGTAAAACTGGTTGGACCGCAAGAAACCTATGCCCCAGTGGCTATGGCATTTTTGCTCATCAGCATGATCAGAGTTTTTTTGCCTACACCCTGAGCTTTAGCCTCTGCCTTCCTAGGAAGGGTTTGGAGGGGCCAGATAAGGGTATATATATCCTTTCTGAAACAGTCACTGTGCCTAACCCTTTCTCATGTTAAAAACGTAAAGGCAAGGTTTGTGGAAACAAACGCTGAGTAAAACTGGTCGGACCGCAAGAAACATATGCCTTAGTGGCTACAGCATTTTTGCTCACTAGCGTGATTAGAGTTTTTTTGCCCACACCCTGAGCTTTAGCCTCCGCCTTCCCAGGAAGGGTTTGGAGGGGCCAGATAAGGGTATATATATCCTTTCTGAAACAGTCACCGTGCCCGACCCTTTCTCACCTTAAAAACATAAAGGCAAGGTTTGTGAAAACAAACGTTGAGTAAAACTGGTTGGACCATAAGAAACCTACGCCCCAGTGGCTACGACATTTTTGCTCACTAGCATGATCAAAGTTTTTTTGCCCACACCCCGAGCTTTAGCCTTTGCCTTCCTAGGAAGGGTTTAGAGAGGCCCACTGGCAGAATCTCCATCGAGGAGAGGTCAGTGGGTCACTCAAGTTGATTGGATAGCTCGGGCCACTGCCGAGAGATGGGTAAGGAGCGGTAGGATGCCCCATGCGGGTTATGTCAACTCTATCATGAACGATGGACCCAAATTCCACTTAGACATATCTGATAAGAGCTCTCTGAACCCGTCACTCGAGCCATTGAGGTAACTTTACCAACCTCTACTTTAGTTTTCTAGTGCATGAGCATTCATTCATCCATTCTCATACATCCAAGCATCACATCTGTGATTATTGCGTCACAATGTTTGGCGTCGCGTCACGAAGTGGTAGTCCTCTCATTCAACATGAGTGGTGACCGACCGGGGTTCGAAGGCTAGCCCACGAAGGGCTTGAGGCTGCCTCGCGTTGAATAGAGCTATGGGAGAAAGCATAGATGAGCCCCAATGGCCTTTGCCTGACCTACTCAAAAGTGGATAGGGTCATCTCGACCTTCTCGTTTGATCCTAACCTCGACCATACCCATAGAATCTCCATCGATGGGAGGCTAGCGAGCCACCTAAGTCACTCTCTGAAATGACTCAGGCATATGCCGAGAGGCGGGTTAAGGAGCAATGAAATGCCACATGAGGGCTATGCTAACCCCGTTATGAACGATGGACCTAGATTCCACTCACACATGCCCATTAGCGAGCTCACCGATCATGACACTCAAGCCATCGAGGCAAGTGACATTAGCTCAACCCCTCCGATTGCGGAAACCATGGACGTGATGACAATCACAAAGACGAGCTGACCCCTCAACTGGACCCCTACAATGCACGGGGGCTTGAGGGAAGTTGGACTCGCAAGGACACCGAATGCACGGTCACCGAACAATGGTGCATCATAGGTTTTCATGTTCATCACTCTCCTTCTGGTGGGTGTCCTTCACCTCACTGAGCTCCTTCTCTAGGCCATGGCTATTCACCACCTCTGCCCTGAGCTTGTTGTCGAGACCTACCCAAGTCACATACTGACCGTGTCAAAAGGCTTACCACAGATTCTAGGGAGAAAGACAACAAGGGAAACCAGAGACTTACTATCCATGTTCGCCCAAAGCCTATGTACCTCATCGCATTGCTGGGTCACCTCGGCCTATAGGCACTGGACCTCTTCTTAGCGCTAACCGACCTCCGCGATGAGCCCGGTGGACACACCCTTGGCTACAACCTTCAGGTCCCCCTCCCTCAGAAGCTCCCCCTTAAGGTGGTCGATCCGCTGCTGAGCGTCGCGTGCTCTTGGCGAGCTAGCTTAGTCCCTGTGCGGAGCTCCTCTATGGCCCAGAGCAAATCGTCCTGCTCCTTCCATAGTCGTTTAGCCTCCATGGCGTCAATGCATGCCCTCTTGATCAGGGCCGTGAGCTTCTCCTCGGCCTTGCGAGCATTGTCATGAGCATCCTTCTCCCTGACTCGGAGGTTGGCCACCTTTTAGGCGGTAGGGGCAAGCTTAGCCACCTCCTAACGGGTGGCAGCAAACTGTGTGGCTAGCCCCTCACTCCGTCGCGTCTCCTCAGCAAGAAACTAGGACTTCTCCCAGCTACGGGCTATAAGGATCTTCGAAGAAGACAAGACTAAGAGGCGTGGGAAGAGAACATGCGGGTGAAAGCTCTAGTTTGGTTTTGGTTAATTGATGAAACCCTAAGTGCTAACCTAGTTTATCAAAGTGATTATGAGATAGATAGCACTACTCCAAGTGATGAAGCAATGACGAAGATCATGACAATGGTGATAGCATGGTGATGATCAAATGCTTGAACTTGGAAAAGAAGAAAGAGAAAAACAAAAGGCTCAAGGCAAAGGTATAAAATGTAGGAGCCATTTTGTTTTAGTGATCAAGACACTTAGTGAGTGTGATCACATTTAGGATAGATAGCTGTACTATTAAGAGGAGTGAAACTCGTATCGGAATGCGGTTATCAAAGTGCCACTAGATGCTCTAACTCATTGCATATGCATTTAGGATCTAGTGGAGTGCTAACACCCTTAAAAATATTTGTGAAAAAAGGCTAACACATGTGCGCAAGGTGTTTGCAGGGTTGAGATGGGTTTGGGGAAAATGAAATGTCTATTTTCTATTGCGCCGGATGCAAAATTCTTGGTGGTTGGCACACTTGAGAAAGGGTGAAGAAGTTAGAGTTGAAATGGAGTTGGTCAAAATGATGCTGGCGTCGGTCTACTGACTGGACGCTGGGTCACTCAGCGACCGAACGCTGAAAGGCTGCGTCCGGTCGAGCTGGCAGAGAAGTCGCCAGTTTCGGTGTTGCACCGGATGCTGGACCTGTGATGCACCGGACGCTGGTTTCTGCGTCCGGTCAAACTGACTGGTCTGTACAGTAGCTAAGGGTTGAGCACCGGACGCTGGCTGCGTCCGATCAAGATGGACCGGACGCGTCCGGTCGAAAAATCATGCCTCGGGGAGCTTACTAGAAACGACCGGACGCTGGGGCTTCAGCGTCCGGTCAGTTTTGACCGGAGCGTCCGGTCAGCTTTGTAGCCGTTGAAATCTGACGAACAGCGTTTGAAGCTGGTGACGCGTGGCGTCCATCGGGCGACCGGACGCTGAGGGCCAGCGTCCGGTCGGTATGACCGGAGCGTCCGGTCAGAGCGCGTTTTGCCCAGTGAAGGAGTATAACGGCACTATTTGATGGGGGCTCTATTTATAGCCCCATGGCCGGCTCAAAGGATATCTCTTGCACATTTTCATTGACATAGCATCCTTGTGAGCTTAGCGAAAGCCCTCCCACTCATCTCCATCATTGATCCATCATCATTGTGAGATTGGGAGAGAATCCAAGTGCATTGCTTGAGTGATTACATCTAGAGGCACTTGGTATTCGTGTTGCGCTGCGGATTTCGCTTATTTCTCTTGGTGGTTGCCACCACCTAGACGGTTGGAGCAGCGGTGGAGGATCGGCACGAGTTGGTGATTGTTTGTGGCCGTCTCCGGTGATTGTATGGGGAGTTGTACCTTCCCCGGCGGAGTGCCGAAAGGTAACTCTAGTAAATTGCTCGTGTCATTGAGTTACCTCACTTATGGGTCGGTTCTTGCGGTGTCCTATCATGTGGACGAGGTTTGTGAAACACCTCTTAGCCGCCAAACCACCAAGTGTTGGTCGACACAACGGGGACTAGCGTGTTGGCAAGCACGTGAACCTCGGGAGAAAAATCGGTTGTCTCTTGTCATTTGCATTCTCCCAGTGATTGGCTTGATCTTCATCTTGTGATTGGTTTATCCCCTACACGGCGGTATAATCACCCTACTTACTTGTTTACATTCTTGCAAACTAGTTGATACAAGCTCTTTAGTGTAGTTAGAATTGAGAGCTTGCTTTATTATTTACATTCATCTAGTTGAGCTCTTTGGAGTAGCAAGTTTGTGTGCCTAAGTAATCATTGCAACTAGAATTGTTGGATAGGTGGCTTGCAACCCTTGTAGAGCTAGAGCAAGTTTGCATTACGCTATTTGTCATACTAATCAAATTGCTCTAGTTAATTTGTAGATTTTTAAATAGGCTATTCACCCCCCTCTAGCCATATTAGGACCTTTCAGTGGGTCAGAAGCACGGTCATATCATACCTGGCCAACCAGGGCGACAATGTCGTGCATGGAGCTCAGCATGGTGATCAGGGCACGAACCGCATCCCCAGCCTCCATGTGGATGCTCCCCCATTCCTTCTCCTCTGCCGCTTCATCGAGGGCAGCCACCCGGACCAGAGACCAAGACATCCCTGTGCTGACCTCAAGCGGTGCCAACCTCTCTAGTGGCGGTAGCTCCTCTAGAGTGGTTCCTCTAGCAATAGAGGGGGCGGGTGACTCAGACATGGAGGCCTGCCCTATCGCCACATCCGTCAAGAATGCCTCAGGTGCACCCCCTTCTGTCTAGCCCTCCATGGACAAGGCCACCAACACGGACGGTGGCTCTGACCATGCCTCCTCCGCCCGCGACATCAAAGACATGACCTACCGCATTGCGCCCGCCATGAGCGCCCTAGACTCACCCTCCTCCATTTGCTCTCCCGTGGATACAACCATCGACTGCACCTCCCCGATCGATGTCGTGGCTGCCCCGACGCCGCTAACGCCCTCCACCAGTGTGGCACCAGCCGGCTCCTGGCGTGTTTGTCGGAGGATGACCTTTTTTAGAGTGAGCCATAGGAGAGTCCCACGTCCTCTGACGCTGCAAGGGACATGGCGGTCAGTTCACAGCAAAAATTTGTTAAGACAAAAGGTTGAAAAAACTTTCGACTCACCCTAATGCCATCATGCGAGGATGTTTTGGGGCCGGCTTGCCCGACCCCGACTACTCCTCGTCGGCACATTGCCGCTTTGAGCCCTCCCTTGGCTCGGAGGGCTCGGACGAGTTAGAACGGCCGCTTGTCGCCGACTCTAGAGGTGCCGCTGAGGGCTCGGACGGAGCGGAGCGACCCATTTCTGTCGGCTCTGGAGCCACCGTCGAAGGCTTAGACAAGGCAAGGTGGCCTGATTCTGCTGGCTCTAACACCATCATTGAAGGTCCAAACGGGGTGAGGCGTTTTGATTCCGTCGGCTCCTGGGGCGCGTCATCCCCCTCCTGCCCCATGGCATGCCGTAGGAAGGGCCCCGTCTGCATTGAAGGTAGGTCCTCATCCCTGACAGCCAGATCATCCCATGGGATGGGTGACATGGAGCCATCCTCCTCCTCCTCCTCTTCTTCTGATGAACCTTGACGCCACTTCCCTCGCTGCAGCTTTGCTCACTTCTTCAACTGTTGTTTCTTCTCCTCATTGTCCTTCTTGTTCCTTCGTTCATCCATGGCATGGTTTGCCGTCCTCATGGCCACGTTCTCTGACAGCAACGTGACGGAGTCCCAGAAGACTAACCCCATCGACAGCTCGATGAAGCTCACATCTGGCCACATCATGGGGTGCCCCAGGATCGAGAACACATTGTCGGCCTCCCCCGTGACCTCCTTGATGCACTGCGTGACCTCGTTGTCGTGGAACAGCCCCTAGGTGAGTGTCATCCCGACAAGCTACACGTCTAGGGTCATCTCGTACAGTGGGAGGACACGCGCCATCAGTGGTGCCACCCTCCTCTCATGATACCCCCCAATGATGCTGGCTCCACGGAGGCCATGGGTCTTCAGGAATGCGATGGCCTTAAGGAGGTCACACATCATCTTCTCCTTGATGGGTGGCCTCCATAGCCATGACGACGATACCTCTTCGATAAGACACCCAGAGAAGACCAGCAAGGGAGCGGCAGGGTCATTCTTTAGGTAGAACCAATGCGAGTGCCACCCCTTGTTAGATCTGGAGAGCCGGCAGGGCACCCACTGCCCCCAGAGGTGGATGCCTACTTATCCCATCGGCATCGGGGTCTCTTGCCCTTTCTCCTTCTTTTTGATCAAGGAGATAGAGAAGAAATATCTCCATAGCTCGAAGTGGGCTCGATCCCTAGGTACCCCTCGCACATCGCGATGAAGGCCACGATGTGCTGGATAGCATTGGGGTTCAAGTGCTATAGCTTGATCTGATAGTGGTGCAGCAGACCCTAGAAAAATGGGTGGGGAGGAACCATGAGTCCGCGCTCATGGAAGGGCACGAAGGAGACGACGTAGCAGTCGTGCAGCGTCGGCGCATCCTCGTGGCCGGGCACAAGCCACTCCTTCGCATCGGTCCTCTCACGGAGATGACCACGCTTGACGAGGCCCTCCATGCATGCATGGGTAACATTGGAGCGATACCACGAATCCATGAAGGATGGAGATGGCTACGGAGAAGCAAAGGCAGCGGCGGAGAAGCAAAAGCTATAGATCTAGGGCTCAGGTGGTGGATTAGTAAGCACGACAGATCCGAATGGCAATGGCAGAGAAACAAAGAAGGTAAGGCTATGGTTTTGGTATGTAGAAACTTGAAGGGGGAGGCCGCTACTTATAGGACAGAGCGGAGCAAGAAGGTGAACTATCCACCTAGATTCATGCGCTCGCTGCGCCGCGTCACATCACCTCCCTCCAAAGATCACGCGCATGCTATCTCTAGCCGCGCCCTCGAAGGTACGCTGAATGATGGTTCACACGTTCAATGGGCCAAGAACTGTCGTAGGTAAGGAGGGATACAAAGCTAAAAATGCTTCTTCGGCCCATTTAGGACCAGGAGTTCAAAGGTTGGCCCACCGACGGGTGCACAGCCGCTCTAGGGCACCCTTAGAGCAAGGGATGGTAAGGGATGGGCTCACTAATGGCCAGTCCCCGGGCACATGAGCGCCATGTTCATCCCAGCCCACGTTTGAGTCTTAGTCGGTTCCCAATCCATGGTTTTTTCTCGAAGAAAGGCAACAAGCCCTTGGGACCAGCTGAACGGACCCAAGAACTATATGGACTGGCCGCCAAGAGTTTGGAGTCGATCACCAGTGGACCCATGCCAGACCCCCATGAATGGGAAGCCAGGGCCCCACTTGGACTAGCCCGTTAACAACTCACCGAGCACCATGTTTTTGTCCATCGAGAAAAACGTGGCATGGCTTAGCCCCTCTATTTTGTCGAAAAAATGCTTGAGGGACGACGATCACAAAGACGAGCCGACCCTTGACTGGACCCCTGCTACGCGTGGGGGCTTAAGGAAAGTTGGACTCGCAAGGAGACCGAACGCGCGGTCGCAGGCGGACTGATCGGATCCTAGGGACCAGAATCAAGAAAAATCTTTCCGACCTCCTGAATCCTAAGGTTACATGCCCCCAAGAAGACCGATCATGACAAAAGGGAACTGTCGTCTTACCAGGACACGCCACGGGCTATAAAAAGAAAGCCAAGGTCCTCAGAGTCCTCTCATCCAAAAAATGCTTCAAATGAGTATTCTACTCCTCCGTAGGCTCGGGGGCTATTGTCAGGTATCGATATTAGGGATACCCAAAGCAAGGAGGTTAGCACCCATATTGACTTCCCCGAATGGAGCAAGATGTATTAAAAGGTCTTGTCCGACCCCAAGACTGTAGGCTCCGTCTCGCTTGACCTCAAGGTCGTGGGCTCCGTCTCACCCGACCTCTTGGGTACGGGCTCTGTCTCGTCCAACCCCAAGGCCATAGGTTCCGTCTCGCCCTACCGCAAGGCCACGGGCTCCGTCTCGCCCGACCCCAAGGCCGCGGTTTCTGTCTCGTCTGACGGGGACCCATACCGCCGCCAACCACTTCAGGTCTAGACATATGGGCCTGGGTCAAAACTCTAACACCAGGGAAGAGACTGGCACGCCTCGATGTAACCCGTGGCCATGACGGGCCATACCTAGGCATTCACATAAAAAACAGTGTCGGGCGTGCCGATGCTATTCTGCCTAACCCTCGTATGAACGCAGACAGACGCTTAAGTTCACCACGACGTCCGCCAGGATAGAGTGGAACGCCATGACCAATAGATGACGCCTACGCATGGCGCCGGTGACGAACAGGGCCACGACGTGGAGCTATCCCTGTTGACAACTACAGGATCAGCGGGACTCATATAAAGGAGAAGAAGAACCTGGTGATCCTAGAAGTATTCTTCTCTCTCTCGTTCTTATACTTTTCCTACACTGTAACCTGCGCTTTTCCTTCGCCTATAAAAGAGAAAGCAGGGCGCCCCTACCTGGGGACCGAACGACGAACGAATCAGAACACATGAGCACAACACGAGCACACAGCTGAGCGGCAATCGAGCTCTCAGCACCCGATCACTCTTTCCACCAGAGACTTGGGATCTTTTCTCTCTTGCCTGTTTATAACCCCTACTGTAAGCCGGTAACATGAGCAGTTCCGCCCGAACCAATATAAACCCTTATGTCAGCACACTATCCAAACTAGACACGTAAATACAAATTTACTCGTTGGTGATCTAAAAACACAATAATTGGCAACCGCCAACAAGAACCGTGTTTCTTGGGCGAGAGCGCCACACTTTCCCATGCATGCCGATTGGCGTGCGCTGCACGTGCGGTACGGGCCGGCCTGCCGGCCTGCCGCATGAGTGATGCCGCGCGGACGGCCCAATGTGGGCGTGAAGGTGATATTCCGGCCGTCACGTTTTTGGATGAGGATTATCGTTTTTTTGAGGAAAATGAGGATTATCGTAAACAGCATTGGTGAACAAAAGAAATTTGGCGACAGAGTTTATCGGACGGTACACAGTGCTACTCCGGGGAATCAACGGCTAAATATATGCCTGGGATCATTGTTCGTACAACATAATTTCATCAACACAGTAACACGATGGAACTGAAAGTTCACTAGACAAACTAATGAGAAACACAATGTCATGCACGATCACACACATAACACACATACTTAGATCCCTCTATCTATCTACGTCCACAACGAGAGGATGCAGATGCACGCTGCTAGCTTGTCAGACGACGACCGCCTCGACGTTCCCGTGCCGCGACTCGGCCACGCTCGGGCACGCCATGATCTGGTACACCAGCGCCGCGACGGCCGCGCCGATCATCGGGCCGGCCCAGTACACGGCCTGGTTCTTGAAGCGCCCGCTGACGACGGCCGCCCCGAACGAGCGGGCCGGGTTCATGGACGCGCCCGACAGCGAGCCCGCGGCCAGCACGCACGCGCCCTCCGTCAGCCCGACCGCCAGCGCGCCCAGCGCCGTGGCTGCGAACCCCCGCTTGCCGCCGCCGCCGCCGCCTCCGCTCAGGCGAGGCTCTCCGACCACGTGCACCGTGTACACCAGCAGGAACGTGAGCAAGCCCTCCATGACCGCGCCGCCGAACCCGGTCATCGCCACCGCGATCCTCGTCGTTGGCACCTCCTGCATGCGCACGTTCATCGATTTTAGCGAGCGATCAATGTGAAACGACGACGGTTAGTGCCAGAAAGGAACTGATCGAGAGCGGTTACGACGACATGCCTCGCCGGCGGAGAAGAGGTTGAGGGAGAGGCAGGCCATGGTGGCGCCGAGCAGTTGCGACGCCCAGTAGAAGATGGCGCTCGGGACGCCGATGTGGCCGCCGATGGCGTAGGCGAACGTGACGGCGGGGTTCACGTGGCCGCCGGAGACGTCGGCGGCGATGAGGACCGCGGCGAAGAGCCCGAACGCCTGCGCGACGGCGGTGGCCACCAGCGGCGAGGCGCTGTTGGTAACGTCCGGCGTCGTCAGCATCCCTGGCAACACACATTCCAAACGCAGCGCACGGAGATGAGAAAAACTGTCCGTAATTACAATTGTATATCGACTCATGTGCATGGATGGAATGCAGGGGAAATTGACGTACGGGCAGAGATTGCGGAGCCGACGGCGGTGAACACGAAGAGGAAAGTGGAGATGAACTCGGCGAGGTACGAACGGAGCGACGGCGGCGAGAAGCAGTGCTTCAAGTGGACAAGGAGGTTGTTCGACGCCATGGCAGAAGTTCCTCGCTCTTCGCTGTTTCAGTGTTACGTTGCGCGCACTAATTCCGCACGGTCTCTGTTCCCGAGTTTTATAGCGAGCGAGGGAGAGGGGCGCGTCCGTAGAGTGAACTGAAACCGCGCCTGGGTGTGGGTGGTTCGCAGCGGTTGCTGCCGCGCTCGCGCGTGTCGGTTCCAAGTTCACACGCCCGTGTGTGCCTCCTGCCGCGGCGTATATACGCGCCTGTGAAAATTCGTCCAGAACATACTATACATTACAATTACATGGAAAGGCTGAACCGTACATAGTACATTTATACAGATACAGATCGAACGGTTCTCTCGCTTACAGCATCTTGGCACCGTTGGTGAAAATTAAACCAGAAGGGAAATGCAAACAAGACCAAACATAATCACAGCACGAAGCGATGACACGACGACGAATCGACGACGACGATGAAATGAAAACGACGGATTGCATTGGGTCCGGATCGACTTTCTTCACGGGTACTCCTGCTGGCCGACGGGTTGGTAGGAGGCGATGAACACGTCGCCGTAGACGAGCCCGGCCAGGCCGCCGCCGATGAGGGGCCCGACCCAGTAGACCCAGTTGCCGGCGAAGTTGCCGGCCGCGACGGCGGGGCCGAAGGAGCGGGCCGGGTTCATGGAGCCGCCGCTGAAGGGTCCCGCGGCCAGGATGTTGGCGCCGACGATGAAGCCGATGGCGATGGGCGCGATGGTGCCGAGGGACCCCTTCTTCGGGTCGGCCGCGGTGGCGTACACGGTGTACACGAGCGCGAAGGTGATCACGATCTCCATCACCACGCCCTCGATCTCGCTGATGCCGGAGACGCCGTGTGTCGGGATAGCCTGTGCACAGTTCGTTAAGCTCCAGAGTGAGAAGGTGCACAGTAAAAAAAACTACACAGCTACTGTAACGTGGCAAGAGAGACTGATCGAATCGAACCTGTCCGTGGGTGACGTACTGCAGGAGAAGGCACGCCACGGAGGCGCCAAGCAACTGGGCGACCCAGTAGAAGATGCCGGTGAGGACGGTGATGTGGCCGCCGACGGCGAGGCCGAAGGTGACGGCGGGGTTCAGGTGGCCGCCGGAGACGTTGGCGGCCATGGAGACACCCACGAAGAGCGCGAACGCATGGGCGATGGCGATGGCCACCAGGCCGGCGGGGTCCAGAGCGCCACCCTTTGTCAATTGCGCTGCACAAGACGAATTTGAGGTTGACATCCCTGGTCAGTGCTGTGAAAAATGAAATGAGATAGGATAGTAGGGGTGCTTGTAGGTGATGGCAACGTCGTCTTGGGTCGGTCGGCGAACATAGAAAGCAATTGCACCGATATTATTAAAGAAATCAGAAAGAAAAAATTTCACGGTGCAAAAGCACTGCATAGGAAATAAGAGAATACATAATCCTTTGAGAAGAGGTGAGCCAAATTCAGCTAATCGAGAATATAGAGGACAACATCAGTTGGCGTTGGACGGTGGATGGGGAATACACAGCCAAAAGCGCCTACTGCATTCAATTGCAGGGCACATTCAATAAACTGAAACTTCAACCGATTTGGAAAGTAAAGGCGGAACTCAAATGTAGATTTTTTTGCTTGGACTTTGTTGCATAAAAAAATTCGAACAGTAAACAATTTGATTAAAAGAAATTGGCCAAATGATCCAATATGCAAGCTTTGTGGTATTGACCCGGAAACACCGATACATCTTTGTAAGCACTGTACTTTCTCAAGGCAAGTTTGGTCCTTCATCAAGCGATGGTTCAACCTATCGTTGATTGATATTGTCGGAATGACAGGAACCCTGCACAACTACCAGCGAAAGTGCAGAATTAAGATAGACAAGGATCAGAGAAAGACGTTTGATGACATTATGATATATTTTTTGTGGAATTTATGAAAGGAAAGGAATCGAACAACATTTCAGAACAAGTCGCTGCAGCCTAGGCAAGTGGCACTCCTTTGCAAGGAAGATATAGAACAATACCAGTTGGCAACAAGATTTCATGCTGGACCACAACAGAAGTAGTTCTAGCATTTGTTGGTCACTGTTCGATTGCTCTGGTTTTGTATTTTTTCGACTTCAGGGTGTTTTTCTAGACTTTAAGTTGTCATTCAGGTGGGCATCTAGTTGGGTTGTCAGCCGTAGTGCCGCGGTAACGGTAAGCTTGGTCCCCTGTTGTTTGTTGTAATTCTTTTTTCTGGTTACTTTTTGCTCGTCTAATACCGGCAAATCTCGAAAAAAAAAGTAGGGGTGCTTGTGGTGGTAGAAGAGCTCACAGTAGGCAATGGCGGACCCGACGCCGGCGAACACGAAGAGGAGCGTGGCAATGAACTCGGCCACATAGGCCTTGAGGGACGCGGCGCTGAAGGAGTCGCCCAAGCTTCCAAATGCAAGCTTCACCATCTTTTTTTTTCCTCTGACGGTATTTCAGGCTTTCAGCCCTTGGACTGAGACACTGAGTTGAAATTCAGAGAAGATGGCTATTGCTTATCAGGCTGATGCGAGAGTTCCTTCAGCTCAGTGTCCTTAAATACACGTCATAAGGCGCTAATGGACCTGGTGCCCTGCCTCAAATATGCATTACAATATTATGGGCGGTGTGCAATGATCACCACATGATTGATAATTTAAATTTCGGTCATGTTTTGTGGCTGATATTGGCCGACCAACCGCCCTAACTCGCTAAATTGCTGTGGAATTGTGGTTGTTTAGGCCGAGCCACGTTAGGATACACCATCAGACAGCGAGGAGAACAAGACCTTGGAGCAGATATATGTTATCTCAATTCTCATCTCATGCCTAAACAAATCAATGGCGGTGCGGATTGATACTGAATCGATCCTTTATTTCTACCCTGCATCTATGCAAAATCTTCAAATTTATGAATAGTACATTAGCAAACATTTTTTTTTCACCATTCTTCCGTGGCGTGGTTCTTGTTTTGTTGTTACTAATTACAACATAGTATTAGAAGGGAATACTATTTCTATGCTAGGAGTAGCGTAGTCGGCGGATCATTACCGAGCTGCTGCTTCATTCACAGGACTTGGTTCTCCTGCAACAAAAGGGGAATTCCTCGGACCTCGTCCTGAGTATCTGACCGAGTAAGAGATTACCTGGATTAAAATTGTTACACACCTAGCGTTCAGGATTCAGGAATCTTATCGTCACTGCATGCTGAGAGTTCTGTAGTGATACATCATTCATTGTAAAGCTGTGATATAAAGCGGTTAAGAAGAAGGTCAGGTCAGGGATTGCGACAGGAATCCACTGAACATCCTACATTTGGGGTAGTTGAGGCGAACAAGATTAATCTACGGATCTTGCGCTGGTACACCAATTGAAAACTGCTAGTTGCAAGGTGATGGCAGGGCTCTTATGAGTAGCAGTGTCTTCATTGCAGTTGCAGTATTGCACAAACGAAGATGATGATGACGCCAAAAGGGCCTTATTTCTTTATGCTATCCTTTATGGTTGTTCAGTCCTTGTGTGTGTATATATATATATAGAGAGTTTCCTAGAACTCACTTTTCAATTAAAAGAAGAAAGGTATGCGCTCCCTACGTGTCAGACAAAATGTTTTGGGCCACTGAGTGGGAATATTCCCTAAACTTTCTCTGATCCTACGTGGGGGTTTTATCAGAAACACTATTGTCTGATGATTAGTCACTGCAATATTGTAAGCAATTTTTATCACGCACCTTTTTCCTGGGAAAGATTATAAATGCTTGAAAATTCCTCATGAATTGATTTATAGTGAAACATACTTTATTAGCATTGTACCCTTTTAGGTATCTACAAACTTTTAGGGAAAAAACGTGCGGTAAAAATTGCCACGTTATTACGTTTAAAAAAATTGCCATACTATTTTGGTAGTGACAAGTAAACTGAAAAGGAGGATGGTACATTAGTATAATGTAATTTTGCAGTATGGAGAGAAGTCATGCAACTGGTTCTGATTATTACCACGATGATATTGGCGACAGCCCAATCTGCAAGTGCCCTTAACTGCTGAAAAATCCTTACACTGCGGACACATAATATAACTCCCAATAAGAGGATGAATTGTGGTTAAGCATCAAATGTTACTCCAAAACAGTAATTACTATGTCAGAATGGTTTTATTTATGATCTCAGAAAAAAGAACCGGTTCAATTTTCAACTTTTAAAAGGGCAATATTTCTGATTCACAGTACGTATTGGATCATATATTAGTGAAAGCTGCCTTTTTCAAAACAAAAAAAAGGCTAATCAAAGGCTTAATGCCTTAGTGAAGTGGTTAGCACTTTTGGCATGCGTGCAGCCAATCATGCCTAAGGGCATCCTGCTCTCATTATAATTCGAAGAGCATCATAGCTAAGGTCTAGCGATGCTCTAATGATTATTTATGTTTTGTCACTAAACATATCATTGAGCAAAATACAGCAGATTAGAGACCGGGTCGTGCAATTTTCTTTTCGTATTTGAAACGCACGCTGCGCCTTGTCAAAATTTAAAAAATGCTAATGAAAGGCTTAGTTCCTTAGTGAAGTGGTTAGCACTTTTGGCATAATATGTAGAGGATAGGGAAAATTCACTTTATATTTCAACACTTCCTCTCATACGAAGACTCCTTAGGTCTCACAGGATGCTAGCCAAGATTTAAACTCGAGACTTCTACCTAGTTACTATATTAAGTTACATTAACATAAAATGTGTGTGGCCAATAGGCCTAAGGGCAGGTGTCTTGTCGTGCTCTCATTATAATTCAAGGTATATTAAGCCAAGGTCTAAGGGCTAGTTTGGAGCTGCTCTACTTCTTATTTTCTAATTTTGCTCTCAACTTTCGTAAGCCAAATAGGATAGCTCCACAAATTCTGCTCTACGAAAAAAAATATAGAGTTAGAGGGCAACTTCATGTTTTTTGTGAAGCTTCTCATGGGTTACTCCATAAACCTGAGGATTTTAACACTGAGAACGTACAGTTGTGAAAACATTAACCACTATTACCCCAACACAACATAATGTTTTCTTTTAGGCCCCATTTGGTACCACTCTTCCGGCTGCTCCGCCTCCAGCTTCACTGACTTCGCCAACCAAACGGGAATAAGAGGAACAACTCCTCCTGGAATTCGTGCTGAGAGAAGCTAAAGTACCAAAGAAGAGCTGAAAAAGCAAGACGACTTCGCCAACCAAACCGGAAGAGGAGGAACAAGTCCTCCTGGAATTCATGCTGAGAGAAGCCGAAGAACAGAAGATACGAAGCTCACCTGCGCGGGCACCCCTGCTGATTGTCCTTTGGGAGTAAAACTAACACTCAAATCCTATCCACTAATCTTGTACTTAACGGATAAGATCACTTCGTGAACAGGCGTCTGTTCGTGGCGTCGTTTCACAGCACTAACGACTTAAAACTTCAACTTGGTTTGTTTGAAAAAAACACATCTTCAATTCGATTTGTTCAAAAAATACAACGCCGAGCAGTGCTAGCCACGACTTGCTAACTTTTCGTCCAGGCGTCCAGCCTGCTCAGTATAGGAGTGAGACTCTGAGATAAGCGACAACATTCTCGCAGCCTGCCCAAACGTCTGACATGTGCTAAGCTCCAGAAAACCTGAGCACCTCGGACAGTTTCCTCCACGGCTACTGTTCAAACTCAAATCCTCATCAGAGCACGCCAGGGCACACGGTAGCACGGGCTTAACATTACTCAAAAAAGTAGCGGGGGTGGATCCATCTGTCCCCACCATTCATATGTCAGCATCAGAAAGAAGTATTGAAAAGTTGTTTAGTGTCAGAGGATGGGCTTTCTTAAGAATAAATTCGAACATAGAAAGCTGAAAACATGCAGTAAGCCAGTAACCTCTTATCTTCAGATATATTTGCCAGCGATTCCTGATACAGCGGAATCTGTTATGGTAACAAGCATGCTACATCTACTGCATAAGTGCACAATCCAAAATTACGCACTGTAGTTATCTCTGTCGAACCCCACCTATTTTCTCAACATTTTTTGCCTGTACGGTTGCAGCTACAGTCTGATGAATGCCTTCTGTAGAGGCTGGAAGGTTGCTCCTTAGATCACTTCTTCGCCTGCCTTCTCGCTGCTCCAAGCAAGAGGACCTTGCCTACAAGTCCGGTGTTGAGCACACAAACCGCAGCCACCGCACCACCAACCACCACCCACTTCCAGTCAAAACCATGTTGAACTGCATGGGAGCTGTCATTCTCGTCACCGATTTTATCGGCAATGGAGAGGTCATGGTCCAAGGGACCATTTGAAGCCGTGATGGATATCTTGGTGGTAATTCGAGCCATGATGGCGCTGTGTGACAGGGTATTTTCTGCGACTCTCATTTGCTGGTACGCTCTGAATCCAGACTGAAGTTTCTTCACAGCACCCCACATGCCATGACGAACAGCAACCCTGGCTACATCTTTTGGTATGCCCATGTCCTCATAGTGAATCAAAGTTACTTCACATGCAGATTGCTGACCCACATGTTTAGGCGATTGAACTGCATTTCACAAACAAAGAATATGATTATAACGTTAAGGTCTAAGTATTTGTGTTCATGCCTGACTGGAAACCTTTCATGTTCAGAACAAACACAGCTCAATACATCATAGTGATACTAACTACTAAGAAATAGAGTTACCAGCTCTAATACGCCAACTCGAGAAGTACAGCTCCACACGCCTCGGTTTTTCTTTCTTGGGCAATGATGGATATGGAACACCCTGCCAAATGGAGGTTGCTGAGCGCTCACATATATGCACTTACACAGGATGTTAGCAGACATTTTCTACAGACAGCGATTTTAATATATTGAAATCCTTGTGAATCTTATCCATATTTCACAAACATGCCAGACAAGGCAGGCATGTCGCTCTAATATACGGAGACCTGAGTTTGGTTCTCAGCAAGACGCGTGTGAGAATTTAATAGCTAAAAATAAGATGTTTGTAATGTGTTGGTTCAGTCTTGACTCTCATCAATTAAATCTATCTTTAAATACTAAGATGTGATCCAATAGTAAATGACCCAGCGTGATGTTCTCTTCATGTGATAAAAGTCCATTGTTTTCCAAAAACTCTAGCACATATTAGTCAGAAAAGGAACATAGCGATTAATGTATCTTCATCTCCTCCTAAACCTAGAAACCTAATAACCTGATATCCCATAAAACTTAAAAGGTGCTTATGAAATTATGCAAGCAGTTTAATTTTAAAAGACACTAATAGGTAACTTCAACACATCATGCAGGAAGATAATAAACAGTTTGCTATCTGAGTAGTCTATAATTTTGGGTTACTGTTTTGTGGATGACGAAAAAAAAAGAAAACTCACGAAAATTATCACTCTTTTGGAAAAGAAGCATTTATATTAGGTCCAGATCAATTACAAGGCTGCTTCTGAGAAATTTCTGCAGACTATATTCAAACAGCAGAGAAGTGCAGAACAAGAATGTTATATTAAACAAAGAGTAAGTAATCTCTTGGAGAAAAAAAGTAGAAAAGGAACATAAATTTGACGCAGTAGGTTTAAGGCTAAAAGTAAAGCATAACCATTGAGCAGGAAAATGGAAAGGGGACAAAACATTTCACCTTCGTCAGTTATAAAATTATATGAATCTTTTTTTCAGATAATGGAGGGAGCATAACATTACATGAGTAAAAGTATCTGTTAATAAAACACTCTGTACACGTACCTTTGTAGCACAATAGTAAGTCTTCCCAGATTCCCATATGCGTCCTCCAAAGATGTATTCACGGTCACTGCAAAAGAATGGGAACTGGAAAACAAACAACATGTTGGAATTGAGAGTTTAACATGAACATACACAGGGAACAACAGAAGCTGAGCAAACACCTTTTTTATCCAGTGGACAATTGTTGCTCCATTCTGAGGGAACTCATCCAAAGATTTGGAGTATGCAAGCATGGGATCCCACTTTAGACGAAAATCACCATCCCAGAAGAAATCTCTAACCAGTTCAGGAGTAGCATCCTCAAAAATAGTGCGGCTGCAGTACATTATAGGTCCCTCCTAATAAATACATTTAAAATAAACTCAGGAGATGTATACGAAGATATTATTGTAAAACATTTAGCCATGACACAGATTTTACTGCAATTTTCTAATTGTTCATGCCAATTTATGTAGATTAAGTAACAAAAAAAGGTGATCATCAAACAATCTAGTCTCAGAATTCCTGTTTCAGTTGAAAAGGCTAATATATATATAAAAAAACTCAACCTGCAGGGGGTAAGACAGCCCCCGGGCATTGCATTAAGAAGACCTTCCCACACAGGTCGGGAAAACCCCCGAACCCCTGCCCCACCACTCATCCACAGCGGCACCGTAGGCCTAGCCCATGTGAGAACGACCACGACCGGGGCCGGACCTTAGACGGTTAGACCTGTGCTTTGGCATGGAACATATGAGGGGATTTTTTTTAACCCCAGCGTGAAAATTCGCTCCCATGGTGAATTGAACCCAGGACCTGAGGAGTGCTACTCAAGCCACCTAACCAACTCTAATATTATCGCCTCCCATTTCTATTTCTCAGTCTGTTCAATTTCAGAGTTTGTAGATTCAGTAAAGAAAATGCTAGAATCTAACAAAGAGTACACTAATAAACACTTCAAGGGACTCATGGTGTGTGTAATGCAACTGGCCAATGAAATGATAGTATGTACCATAAGGGGAACCACAAGAATGGACTTTCAAAAATTAAAATCCTAGCCCTTTGCCATTTTAATTTAACACACAGAATTACTCTTTGCATTCAGACACTAACATGTTATACGCCACCTAAGAATCGTGGTAGAAGTACATTCTATAATATCCTATATTATCATCATTTAATTCTTTCACAACCCACTGGAAAGACAAACCTCAGGCTCGCGCCGCCAGGCCTTGTATGTCATGTTGGAGGTTGTGCGCTCCATCAAATTCTGCCAAGCTGTATCCCCACTTTCCTTGTTATCTAAAAGTTGCAGGAGATGTTCTAGGTCCTTCTCAGTGACAGTATCATGCTCGCCCTCAAAATTTGTCCTGCCAATCAGAAAATATTAAAAACTGAACTAAGTTTTCACTGCAGAAAGAATATAGGAAATTGTGGTGCTTTCTTATGTCGACAAGAACAAGTTGTGTGGTTCTGTTCTACTTGCAAGAACACATACTAAAACCAGCAGAAGAGGATGAAATAAACCACAGCCACGATGGATCCCCAGCAGCAGGCTAGTTTATGTTGCTAATCCTTCCATGGTGCAAAGCGAAAGGAACTAACCAATCATCAAAAACCTATATAGCCTACATAAACAGCAAGTTTTCACGGACCTTACAAAGCTATAGACTCTTCTATCAGCGACGCCACAAGTTTCCAACATCGCTCGCTATATGTCACCAATTCAAAATACAAACACGCATTCTGCTCCAACTCTATCGACACGTGTCAGTTCATCAAGTCAGCTGAGAGAGTAATTTTCATGAGGAAAAAAAGATCATCAAATCTCCTAAACTGCCTCCAGCACAAGGACAGGGCCGCCCCTGAATGAAGCGCAAGACCATTCAATTCAATTCCAAACTGAAACGCACCTAGTCTGCAAGAGAGACAATTGCAAAGACTGACAGGCGCAGGCGCTGCATTTCCGCCACCTACCCTGGTCCCCGTCCAACCCCGCTCAGACACTATGTAAAATAGATTCAACCACTAAACGCTCACCTGCCGTCGGCGCAACCTCCACCGTCCCGGGCCGCAGCGGCATCGTCCTCGGGGGAGGCCTTGTCCTGGTGCTTGCCTCTGCAGCGTCGGAATGCGGAGGACAGGAACCTGGGCGCGACGGAGCAGGCGGAGAGCGCGGTGCAGGCGAGCCAGAGCCTCCGGCCCCCGAGGCCCGGCGGCACCCAGAGGATGCGGAGGCGGGTGCGGAGGCCAAGGAAGAGCAGCCCCGTCCAGCGCGGGCGCCAGGACCAGCCGACGGCGAGGCCGATCATGACGGCGGCCCAGATCGGCACCGCGCAGAGCAGCACGTCGACGGCCATCTCCGCCACCGCGGGGCGCTGCAGCAGCGCCACCGCCTCCTCGCACCAACCCGCCATTGCTGCGCTAGGGGAGGCTTCCGCCCCTGATCCGTTTCGCTCCAATCCCCTTCTTCTTCTTCTTCGGGTGCCCGTTTTGTACCTCGGCGAAATGGAGGGGAGGGGGCAGACAAGCTGGGGAAGGGGAGTTGTTTTTGGAGGAGGCTCGTGCCTGCGCCCGCGTGTCAGAGACTCAGAGGCGGCAGAAGGGGACAGGTTGGCGGGTAGACCCCGCGGGACATCCGGGCGCGAGACTAGTTAATGCGCGGGGTTTACGAGGGGATCGACCTGACGTGGCGACGGTAGTTTGGGTTTGGCTGGCCCCGGCGGGATGGTCGGGTGGGAACGGTAGCTACTGGTCGTCGGGGGTCGATCCACAGCGTCTTAGCTATGCAAAATGACGGGGCTACAGTTCGGATCGGATAGAACTGGATAACTATTAGTAGCCAGCGAGTGTTTTGATCTCAGCTAAAGTTGGTAGATTGTTACACGTGGATGTCGATGCCAAATATCCAGAACAACCATGTCTTTGGTGGTTGGCATGCCTCTTTAGGTCTGTTTGGTTACCCTGGATTGGACTCCGGAACTATTTTAGATTCTTAAAATTATACAAACCAGCGAACCATTCTAGGAACTCAATGCAAAGGAACAAAATGAGCCCTTACTTGAATTGGATTCGACACATGACCAGGTCACAACTATCGGTGTTTCGAGTCACTACCGATGAATAAATTTCTAGTTACTATCGATGAGTAAATTTCTAGTATTACGCGTCTGACTCAGATGGTGTGCTTAGAGAACACGAGATTTATACTGGTTCAGACAGAAAGTCTATACGTCCAGTTCGTCGCTGCTCCTCGTGTTACTAGCATTGAAAGTTTATAGTAGGGGTTACAAACGAGTGAGAGAAGGAAATGATCCCAAGTTTCCGGTGAAAGGAGTGAGTGGGTGTTGAGAGCTCGATCGCTGCTCGGCTATGCGTTCGTGTCGTGCTCTTGTGCGGATCTGTATCGGGTCTTGATGGGTCGATCGGTTCGGGATTTCCTTCATGGGACGCCCTATTTTCCCTTTTATAGGCCAAGGAAAAGCGCGGGTTATAGCGGAGGAAAAGGAGAAGAACGAGAGAGAGGAAGACCTCTAGGATCGTCGGGTCCTTCTCCTTCATGTGGGTCCCACCGACCCCCACCGACCCTATAGATATCAACAGGGACGGCTCTACGTCGCGGTCCTACCCATCACTGGCGCCATGCGTAGGCGTCATCCGCTGGTCATGGCGCTCCACTCCGTCCTGACGGACGTCGTGGTGAACTAACGCGCCTGTCAGTGTTCGTACGAGGGTTAGGTAGAACAGTACTGGTACGACCGACGCTGTTCTTAATGTGAATCCTCAGGTATGGCCCGTCGTGGCCACAGGTTATATTGGGGCGTGTCGATCTCTTTCTTGGTATTAGAGTTTTGACCTAGGACCATACGCTTAGACCTTGAGTGGTTGATGGCGGTATGGGTACCCATCGGGCGAGACGGAGCCCATACCCAAGGGGTCTGGCCAGGCGGAGCCCACGGTCTTGGGGTCAGGCGAGACAGAGCACAAACCTAAGGGTCGGGCGAGGCAGAGATCGTGGCCTCGAGGTCGAACGAGGCAAAGATCGTGGCCTCAGAGTCGGGCGAGGCAGAGCCTGCCCCCGGAGGTCGGGCGAGGTGAAGATCACGTCCTCGGGGTCGAGCGAGGCGGAGCCCGCCCCCGGAGGTCGGGCGAGGCAGAGCCCACGCACCAGGGGATCGGTTGGAGCTGTAGGCATGCTCTTGACTGCTTGGTTGAATCAATGTTGATGACCATTAGCTCATTTTCTTCGGGTACCCTAGTATTGGTCCCTGACAGTAGCCCCCGAGCCTATGGAGAAATAGAATACTCATTCGGAGGCTTTTCCAAACGGGAGGACTCTGAGGGCCTTGGCCTTTTCTTGTCACTGACTATGTGTCCTGGGGACGGCGATTCCCTTTCATCGTGATCAGGCCTCTCAGGGGTATAGCCGTGAGATTTGGTGGGTTAGAAAAGGTCTTTCCTGATTTCAACCCCTACGGGGGTCTGTCGTTCTGTGACCGTGCGTTCGGTCTCCTTGTGAGTTCAACTTTTCTCGAGCCCTCGCAAGTAGCAGGGGTCCGGTTGAGGGTCGACTTGTCTTCATGATTGTCTTCCCTTAAGCATTTTTTGGATAAAAACGGAGGGGCTAAGCCATGCCATGATTTTTCTCTATGGACGAGCCATGGTGCTCGGTGAGTTGTTAACATGCTAGTCCGAGTGAGGCCTCGACATCCTATTCATAGGGGTCTAACTTGGGTCAATTGGTGACCGACTCTAGATTCTCAGCAGTCAATCCATATAGTTCTTAGGTCCATTCGATCGGTCCCGAGGGCTCTCTATCTTTCTTCGAGGAAAACCCATGGATCGAATCCGCTTGAGGCTCGAACGTGGGCCGAGATGCCCATGGCGCTCGTGCGCCCGGGTACTGGCCGCTAGCAGGCCCATCATTTCCACCCCTCACTATAAAAGTGCCCGAAGCGGTTGTCGAACCCATCGGTGGGCCAACCTTTGAACTCCTAGGCTTAGACGGGTCGTAGAAGCATTTTTACCTCTGTATCCCTCTTCTTTATGATGGGTCGTGGCTCATTTGGGGAGGCAAAACATACGGCGTGTTTTTTGAGGGGACGGCCATAGGTTGCGTGCGCACGCCCCGCGATGAGACGTGGTGACAGGTCATGGCAAGCGTGGAGGTTTAGGTGGGCGGTTGGTTTCCTCGCACCCATCAGCCCTATAAAACCAAAGGGTTAGCCCTTTGGGTTTCATACACATGCCTACATCCTAGCCTCCATAGCCATGCCGCTGCCGCCAATGCTTAGGTTTCCTACCTCCGCATCTCTGCTGCCATTGAGTTTGCATCCATCTGCTCCCACCTCCAATGGATCTGTGGTGTCATTCCAACATCACCTTCTAGTGCATGGAGGGCCTCATCCGCCGTGGTATTCTCCGCACATGGACCTAGGCCGAGGAGTGATTGCTGTCCGATGATGAGGGTTCATTGTCACCGCCCGATGGCTATGTGGTGTCGTTCGCCTACAAATTCCTCTAGGGGCTGCTGCACTTCTACAAGATTGAGCTGCAGCATCTCAATCCCAACGGGATCTAGCACATGGCAGCGTTCGTCGTGCTGTGTGAAGGATTCCTGGGCATCAGCCCCTACTTCAACTTGTGGAGGTATTTCTTCGCCATCAGTCTCTAGAGGAAGAGGGAGAAGGGCGACAAGCAGGAGCTGCACATGCCGATGGGGTGCGCCGGCATACAACTTCGTAACAATCGGGTCGACGAGTACCCGTCCATGCGGCTCTCGACGTCCAACAAGGGGTGGCACTCATAGTGGTTCTACCTCAAGAATGACACCAGCGCCCCTCTGCCAGAGTTCACCGAGCCCCTGATCGAAGAGGCCCGTGAGTAGTGGAGGATGTGGGGCATGCTGGAGAACGACAAGAAGAAGATCCGAGACCACATCACCGCCATCCACATCTGAAAGCTCTAGTTTGGTTTTGGTGAATTGATAAAACCCTAAGTACTCACCTAGTTTATCAAGTGATCATGAGATAGGTAGCACACTCCAAGTGGTGAAGCAAATAAAGATCATGACATGACGATGATGATGCCATAGTAATGATCAAGTGCCAGGACTTGAAAAGAAGAAAGAGAAAAACAAAAGGCTCAAGGCAAAGGTATAAATAATAGGAGCTATTTTGTTTTGGTGATCAAAACACTTAGCGAGTGTGATCATATTTAGGATTGATAGCCGTACTATTAAGAGGAGTGAAACTCATATTAAAATGCGGTTATCAAAGTGCCATTAGATGTTCTAACTCATTGCATATGCATTTATGATCTAGTGGAATGCTAACACCCTTGAAAATGTTTGTGAAAATAGCTAACACATGTGCACAAGGGGAAACACTTGGTGGTTGGCACATTTGAGCAAGGGTGAAGAAGATAGAGTTGAAAAGGAGTTAGTCACGATGATTAGGCATTGACCGGACGCTAGTCTCGGTTGGACCGGCGCGTCCGGTCAGTGGCAGCTGAGGACACATAGCGTCGGTGTTCGACCGGACGCTGGCGTTGAAAGTGACCGGATGCTGATGGGGTGCGTCTAGTCCCACTGACATGGTAGCGCACAGAGGAGACGTTAAGTGACCAAACGCTAGGTGAGTCTGGTCGAGCATGACCGGACGCGTCCGGTCATGATTTTTCGCTTCTGGTACCTTACTGGAAATGATCGGACGCTGGGGTCCTGCGTCCGGTCATGATCAAACTGACTCATCCGATCATAGCTGGAACCTTACTAGAAGTGACCAGATGCTAGGGTCCTGTGTTTGATCATGGCACTGTGCTACGTCCGGTCATCACTTGACCATTGGGATCAGCGCTCATTATTTGAAGAGAGTGATGATGTGGCAGTCATCCATTGACCGGACGCTAGAAGGGTGCGTCCGGTCGATCTGACCAGAGCGTCCGATCACCTCGAGCAGTGCCCAGTGAAGGGGTACAACAGCTCTATTTTGTGGGGGCTTCTATTTAAGTCCCATGGCCAGCTCAAGCTCACCCTCTTGGCCATTTGTATTGACATAGCAATCTTGTGAGCTTAGCCAAAGCCTTCCCACTCATCTCCATCATAGATTCAACATCTTTGTGAGATTGGGAGTGAATTCAAGTGCATTACTTGAGTGTTTGCATCTAGAGACACTTAGAGTTCGTGTTTTGCTATGGGATTTGCTTGTTACTCTTGGTGATTGCCGCCACCTAGATGGCTTGGAGCAATGAGGATCGTCGAGCAGAGGTTGGTGATTGTCTCTAGCTCCAATCGTGGTGATTATGAGGGGTTTTTGACCTTTCCCCGATGGAGAGCCAAAAGGTACTCTAGTAAATTGCTCTTGGCTTGTGTGATCCTCATCTTGTGTTGGTTGTGCAGCACCCTATTGAGGGTTTGGCGTGTGATGCCAATTAGTGCGTGAATCTCCAAGTGAGTGAATCGCCACAACGAGGACTAGCTTATCGGCAAGCAAGTGAACCTCGGTAAAAAATCATTATGTCATCCTTTGATTTTGAGGTGATTGGTCTTTATTGATACTCATTCTTGTGAGTGATTGCTTCACTCCTCGACACGGCGGTATAACTATCTTGCTCTCTCTCTCTACATTACCGCAAAATAGTTATCAAGCTCTTTAGTGTAGCTAGTTGTGAGAGCTTGTTTGTTTGGTTAGTGTGGCTCTTTAGTTAGCCTTTGAGAGCACACTAACTTAGTATAGTGCCATAGTCATTGTGTGATTAGAAACAACATAAACTAGAATTGTGGTAGGTGGCTTGCATTTTAATAGGCTAGCGCAACACTTGCTTCGCCTTATAATTGTCTAACCGGTTGGTTAAGTATTATTGTAGATTTTTTATTAGGCTATTCACCCCCCTCTAGCCATTAGGACCTTTCAACATCCTGAAGGAGAATGGCCTAAAAAAGTCAGGTGTCATCGGGGCCTACCATGTGAGGAGGGTGGCGTCGTTCGATGGAACGGCGCTCGCCGAGGGAACGGTTCCCAACTCAGAGATCACGTAACGCATCAAGGAGGTGATGGAGCCTTTGTAGGATGACGTAGGTGCCACCTTCGACTTCATCTACCCAGTGCTAGGCATCCTCCGATGCGGCCAAAGACAGGCTATGTCATCTTCGTAAGTTTCCTTTTCTCCTACCTTCTCTTCAATTGATTTCTCGACCCTGTGGAAGTAACTTTGAGAGGGACGGGACCAGCCGAGGGACCTCATCCTCATGGATCACCTGGCTCCACTATTGAGGAATTTGGCCGTGAGGGCGGCAAATTGCGCTAAGGGTGAGCGGCTGAGGAAGGCGATGGGGGACAAGAAGAGGAAGAAGCAGCATAAGCTATGGGCGCGGGAATGAATGGAGGACACCGACAATGATGATGACAATGATGATGGTGACAACAATGAGGTGATGGAGAAAGAAGAAATGGTAGTGGACGATATCGAGTGGGACAACCTAGAGAACGAAGATGCGCTGATAGGCATTGGTTTGTCCTTGCAGGCGTCAGGACCCTTCCCGTCCCATGGAGGGGAAGGAATGTTTGGGGAGCCAGTGGAGGCGGGACATATCATCAGCCTACCCTAGGAGTCAATAGAGGCAGGCGGCTCTATTGTCGCACCTGAGGTGCTAGCGGAGGCGGGTGGCCTGCCGTCGCGCCCCAAGAGCCATAGGGAGCAGGGCGTTCCACCAACATGCCCCAGGAGCTACCCGAGGCGAGCCCCTCTACCTAGGAGCAAGGGGCAGGCTCAAAGCAGCCTTGTTCTAATGAGATGGAGCAAGGGTTGGGGGGTTCATCCCCCAAATGCATCTGCCGCCCGACGACGTCGAGGTGAGTTATCGATTCCTCTATTTTTTCCTGTTTTAGTTGGATTTCATCATGACTTGTGTTTTTCATCCTTTGCAGTGTTAGCAGGCAGTAGAATCCCTTGGTGCTAGCACTGAAAAAGAGCATCGCCCTCTAATTAGGGTGGCGGCCATCGGCTGGTGTTGCATCCATTTCAGGCGGCAGTGAAGCCAGTGTGACCACGTCACTGGCCGGTCGAGCATCGCCCGTGGTGGCACCTGTGCCCTCGATAGGAGGGGTGGACATGGGCATTCAAGGGTCACCTTCGAACATTGTGGAGCAGCCGATGATGGCCACAATACCGCTATCGACGGTGGGGCGGACGGGGCTACCGACTGCGCTTATGGCGCCGACCATGGTGGGCACGACGCAACCGGTCATGACCCCATGACATAGGTGGAGGTGGCAGTGGCCATGATAGATGGGTCATAGCCAGGCATGATCGTAGCATTGCCTAAGGCATTGGTGCGACCCATGCCATCGGTGGCCCAAGCGACGGCGCCTAGCATGGGCTGGATAGAGGAGGACGCGGTCGAGGGGTCCTTAGGAGTTGTGGTGCTGGGAGAGAGGTTCATGCCTGCACCGCTGGCCCCTTCTATCACGGAAGGGGGCGTACCGGCGGGAACATCACGGGCGAGAGGGGTCACACGATGCTTGGGGCTAGTAAGGAGTCATCCCTAACCCTGACGTAAGTGGGCAGCGGCTCGCCCACGTAGGACGAGCCCCTGCTCTAGTGGATGGATCCATAGGATCTGGCATCGACACTTTTTACCCTTGACGCCGCCGTAGAGAGCATGGAGCGAGAGAGCCTTGATGTAGGGATCGTGTCCATGCTCGAGGCCCTAGACCACACCATGGGCGCATTGCGCGATGTTGTTGTTCCCTCCAGCCAGGTATGTTTTGGTCCTGCTTCTTGCCCTTTTCTTCCTCTATATACTTTTTGTATCCTAACCATTGTCTCCCTGCAATCCCTTATAGCTCATAGCCGAGGGAAATCTTGGTTCCTTTGTCAACAGAAGGAAACCTAGGACTGCCTCATCTAGGAGGTGTGGCTACGTGGGGAGGTGATAGCTCAGCTCACGGCCACTCAACAGAGGGTGGTTGAGCTGACTCTCCTTGCCAAGGAGGTAGCCAATCTTCGGTCATGGGTGGATGAGGCCTATCGGGATGCTAACGAGGCTGAGATGGCGTTCGAGGCCCTGTTGGTGAGGTCATGGAAGGATGATGAAGAAGCCGCTAGGGTTAGGAAGGAGCAGGACAAGTTGCTCTAGAAGGACACCGAAACCCATCGGCAGATCCTTTACCTTCTAAGCGAGGTTGAGAAAGAAAGGGATCTGTGCCTAGGGGCCAAGGAGAAGTTTGTGGCCCTAGAGAAAAGGGCGAGCCTAGATGCTATGGTGGTCGCTCGGCTACGCAAGGAGTGGGATGAGCTGATCCAAACCATGGAGAGGCTACGCTCAAAACATGGCATGGCTCGCTAGGAGTGCGACTAGGATTTTTAGAGCATCACTAGGCCTGCCAAGAGTGCGACAACGCACAGTAGAAAGTTAGCTCCCTCTAAGCCGAGCTCGAAAGGGAGACGACCTAGAAGTTAGGGACCAAGAGCATTTCTACTGGGCTAGCTGTGGATCTCGCTGAGGAAAGGAGAAAACTTTAGGTGGAGAGTGATGAGCTCGGTACCCTGAGCACCGCTCTCGGAGTGGTCTACGACAACCTTAAGGTGGTACGGTCGGAGGGGACTAGCTCGCTCGTGGCTCGTACCGTCAAGATCACGGCCTAGGTGCGCCAGCTCAAGAGGAATGCCCTTTATGCTAGGGTCAATTAATCCTTCATGATTGCTCATTCTTATTATGGGGACATCATCGATTTGGAGGCGATGAGCCATGGCTACGCACCTGGTTATGAAGTCCACGAGCTGGAGGAGATGGAAACAGCGGTGGCTCCCCTTTTGTAGGACCTGACGGATATGATAGAAGACATAGTTCTCCCCCAGAGTGGCTAGTTACTTAAATAGGTCGAGCGATCGTTCTTGTAATAAGCGGACAAGTTCTGACCCTTGTGCTTTGTTTAAACAAACTTATTATTTCGTTTGAACAAATTTGTTCTTTCTTCCTTTTTATATGTAAAAGGGGTTAATGCATTTTGACCCTTCCTGTTGTTAAGACCGTAGAGCTCGAGGTGTGGGTGAGAAACTCTGATCATGCTGGTAAGCAAAAGTGTTGTAGCCACTAGGGTGTAGGTTTCTTGTAGTCCGACCAGCCTTACTCAGTTGTTCGTTTTCGCAAACCTTGCCTCTAGGTTTTCAATGTGAGGAAGGGGTCGGGCACGACGACTATTTTAGAAAGGGTATATATATACCCTTATCAGCCCCTGAGTGAGGCCTAACCCCTTGGTGTTGCCGGGGTTGGGTTTCACTAAAGATAGAGAGAGATGATAGTGAAACTAGTAGGAGAAAGCGTCTCTTGTTTTAAAAACATTATCCTTAGTTTTTTGCATGTATCCCCACCCTAGGATCTAAGCCATCATTCTACGACTGCGCCTTTGGTCTCCTTGCAAGTCCAACTTTCCTTAAGCCCCCGCGCATAGCAGGGGTCCTATCGAGGGTCAGCTCATCTTTGTAATTGTTACCCCATCCGTGTTTTCCACAACCAGAGGGGTTGAGCTAACGTCACTTTCCTCAATGGCTCAAGTGACATGCTCGGTGAGCTCGCTAATGGGCATGTCCGAGTTTAATTCAGGTCCATTGTTCATGATGGGGTTGGCATAGCCCTCAAGTAGCATTCTACTACTCCTTAACCCGCCTCCTAGCAGATGCCTGAGTCGTTCTAGGGACCGACTCAGGTGGTTCATTAGCCTTCCCTCGATGGAGATTCTATGGGCATGGCTCGAGGTTAGGATCGGACGAGAAGGTCGAGATGACCCTATCCACTTTTAAGCAGGTTGGGCAAAGGCCGCTGGGGCTCATCTATGTTTTCTCCCCTAGCTCTGCTTGACATGAGGTGGCTTTGAGCCCTTCGCGGGCCAGCCTTTGAACCTCGGTCATTCGGATTCCTGAGTTAGGGTCAGGCGGCTCGAGCCCCAAGTGCCATTGGGCTCAGTAGGGGTCGATCAAGTTTTATGTGTCACCCCATCCATGGTTTCCGCAATTGGAGGGGCTAAGCTAACAACACTTGCCTCGATGGCTCAAGTGTCGCACTCGGCAAGCTCACAAATGGGCATGTCTGAGTGGAATCTAGGTCCGTCATTGATGATGGGGTTGGCATAGCCCTCATGTGGTATTCCACTGCTACTTAACCCATCTATCGACAGATGCCCGAGTCATTCTAGAAAACAACTCAGGTGGACTGTTGGCCTCCCCTCGATGGAGATTCTATAGGCATGGCTTGAGGTTAGGATCGAATAAGAAGGTCAAGATGACCCTATCCGCTTCTGAGCGGGTTAGGAAAAGTTCGCTGGGGCTCATCTGCATTTTCTCCCCTGGCTCTATTTGATGCGAGGCGGCCTCAAGCCCTTCGTGGGTAGCCTTTAAACCTTGGTCGATCGTCGCTCATATCGAATGAGACGACTACCGCTTCATGACGCGACGTGAAGCGTTGTGATGCAATAATTGCATATGTGATGCTTAAATGTATGGATGAATGTATGAAAGCATGCATGGGAATGGACAAATGAATGATCATGCACTAGAAAAGGAGAATGGGGGTTCAGGGAGCTCTTATCGGATATGTCTGAGTGGAATCTGGCTCTATCGTTCATGATAGAGTCAGCATAACCTACATGGGGCCTCCCATTGCTCCTTACCCATCTCTTGGTAGCTACCCGAGCTGTCCGATCGACTTGGATGACCTGATGGCCTCTCCTCGATGGAGATTTCATAGGTGGCCCCCTCCAAACCCTTCCTAGGAAGGCAGAGGCTAAAGCTCAGAGTGTGGGCAACTAACTCTGATCACGCTGGTGAGCAAAAATGTCATAGCTACTAGGGCATAGGTTTCTTGTGGTCTGACCAGTTTTACTCAGTGTTTGTTTCTGCAAACCTTGCCTTTAGTTTTTTAACATGAGAAAGGGTCAGACACAGAGAATGTCTCCCAAATAGACATACTCTTACTAGCCCCTGAGTGAGGACTGACCCCTGGCCGCTGCTGGGGTCAGGCATCACTTAGAGATTGTGGAGTCGATAGTGAAACTAATAGGAGAAGATGTGTGTAAATTAAGGGTGACCCATCTCTCGGCAGTGGCCTAAGCCATTCAATCGATTTGGGTGGCTCGCTAGCATAGGACTGACCTTGATGGCTCGAGTGATGGGTTTGGAGAGCTCTTACTAGATATGTTCGAGTGCAATCCGGGTCCGTCGTTCGTGACGGGGTCAGCATAACCCGCATGGGACATCCTACTGCTCCTTGCTCGTCTCTCGACAGTAGCCCAAGCCATCTGACTGACCTAGGTGACCTGCTGGCATAGGAATTTCATACAAAGATAGAGGATGAGATCATCCTCACCAAAAATTTAGTTAGGTAGATAAGCTAGGTGATGAACTCGTAACAAGTGAACAAGCTCTTTAATTTCATTATGGACAAACATATTATTAGCCCTTCTTTCCTTTTTGTATAAAAAAGGTTAATGCATTCCAACCCTTTTCATAGTTAAGACTGTAAAGCCTGGGGTATGGGTGAACAAACTCAGATCATGCTAGTGAGTAAAAATGTCGTAGCCATTGGGACGTAGGTTTCTTGTAGTCCGACCAGTTTTACTCAGCGTCTATTTCCACAACCCTTGCTTCTAGGTCTTAATGTGAGAAAGGGTCAGGCATAGAGAATGTCTACTGGGTGGATATACTCTTAGATGCATACCGACTCTTTCTATAGTTAAGGCAAGATAGCTCAGGGTGTGAAAAAAAACTCTGATCATGCTGGTGAGCAAAAATACCATAGCCGCTGGGCCGTAGGTTTCTTGTAGTCCGACCAATTTTACTCAGTGTCTATTTCTACAACCCTTGCTTCTAGGTCTTAACGTGAGAAAGGATCCGGCATAGAGAATGTCTACAAGGTGGATATACTCTTACACGCGTACCAACTCTTTCCATAGTTAAGGCTAGAAAGCTCGAGGCGCGGAAAAAACTCTGATCACACTGGTGAGCAAAAACACCCAGTCCGACTAGTTTTACTTAGCGTCTATTTCTACAACCCATGCTTCTAGGTCTTAACGTGAGAAAGGGTCGGGCGTAGAGAATGTCCACCGGATAGATATGCTCATATCAGCCCCCCCCCCGAGTGAGGCCTGACCCCCTGTCGTTGTTGAGGTCGGGTGTCACTAAAGATCAAGGAGTTGGTAGCGAAACTGATAAGAGAAAGTGTGCGTATATTAAGGGTAAAAATGACATAGTTGTTCGATGTTCTAGGTGTTGATGAAGGCTTCACCATCAATGGTCTTGAGCTTGTAGGTGCTTGGTCGGAGCACCTCCACGACGACGTACGGTCCCTCCCATGGCGGAGAGAGCTTGTGGCGGTTCTTGTTGCTCTAGATGAGGCAGAGCACTAGGTCCCCAATGTTAAAAGCCTAACCCCACACTCGATGGTTGTGGTACTGGTGTAACTCTTGCTAGTACTTGGCCGAGCGGAGGAGGGCAACATCACGCGCTTAATCTACCTGGTCCATGGCATCCTCGAGGGATGCCTTGGCTCCCTGTTCATCGTACGCCCAGACCCTCGATGCTCCATAATCAAGGTCGGTCAGGAGGATAGCCTTGGAACCATAGACCCTAAAGAATGGTGTGTAGCTGGTGGCCTGGCTTGGGGTCATCCTTAGGCTCCAGAGCACTGTGGGAAGCTTTGTGATCCATAGTCCATCAAACTTGTTCAACCGATGGAAGATCCTAGGCTTAAGGCCTTGTAGGACCATGTCATTTGTGTGCTTGACCTACTCGTTTGTGTGGGGGTGCATCATGGCAGCCCTATCGATGCGGATGTGATATTCATCGCAGAATTAGAGGAACTTCATTCTAGTGAACTGTGTGTCGTTGTCCATGATGATGGAGTTTGGGACCCCAAAGCGATGGACGATGTCGAGGAAGAATATCATGGCTTGCTCAGACTTGATCATGGAGATTGGTCGAGCCTCTATCCACTTTGTAAACTTGTCTATGGTGACAAACAAGTGTGTATAGCCCCTGGATGCCCTCTTGAGAGGTCCAACCAGATCGAGCCCCCAGACAGCGAATGGCCATGTGACGGGGATCATTTGGAGTGCTTGGGCCGGTAGGTGGGTCTACCGAGCATAGTATTAACACCTTTCTCAGGTGCACACGATATGTTCAGCATCAGCTACCACAGTTGGCCAGTAGAAGCCTTACCAAAATGCATTTTGGACCAGGGTTCTAGGCGTAGCATGGTGACCACATACCCCACCATGGATGTGGCTCAGCAACCACTTCCCTTGTTCGATGGGGATGCAGCACTATAGGATCTTGATGTGGCTTCGCCTATAGAGCTCGCTCTCAATAAGGACAAAGGAGTTGGCATGACGCGCTAGCCGTCGAGCCTCTATTTTGTCCATCGAAGCGCTTCATGGAGGAGGTAGTCAAGGTAAGGCATCCTCTAGTCAGCCAGAGGGTTGGGCTCTATTGCTAGATCCTCATTAAGCTCTATGACTTTGGGGTTGGATGGAGCCCATAGCTAGTTAGCCCTTGAGCCTAGGGCAGGTGAACCATCATCGGCTTGTTTTGGCTCCTTGTAGCGGACTAAGGGCTTGTATTGATCGCTGGCGAAGACGCTCGTTGGCACTAGCTCTCGACCAAATGTCATTTTCACCAGCGCGTTAGCCACCTCATTGAGACTCCTCAGGATGTGGTTGAGCTCGAGACTGTCGATCTTGTCCTCCAGCTAGCGGACCTCTTAGCAATATGCGGCCATCTTGGCATTGTGATAGCTTGATTCCTTCATGACTTAGTCGATGACTAGCTGGGAGTCACCCTAGATATTGAGCCATTAGATACCCATCTTGATGGTGATACATAGGCCATTGATGAGTGCCTCATACTTGGCCACATTGTTGAAGGAGGAGAAATGGATGCAAACCATGTACCTCATGCGTACCCCAAGGGGCAAAACGAAGACCAGCCCCACGCCGATGCCTTTCTTTATCTGCGATCCATCAAAGTACATCGTCTAGTACTCTTGGTCGACGACTGCTTGCATCATTTAGACCTCGGTCCACTCTGCAACGAAATCAACTAGCACTTGGGACTTGATGGCCGTCTGAGGGGCATACGAAATGCCTTGACCCATTAGTTCTAGTGCCCACTTCGTGATTCTTCCTATGGCATCCTAGTTTTAGGGAACCTCACCAAGAGGGAAGGACGTCACAACTGTAACACCCTAGGTGTTTGCCACTAGTTAAGCAATGGGTTTGAGCTAAAACATGGTATATTAAGTGATGATGAAGATGTCAAGGTCAAACCTATAGAAACGAGCCCCAACCTAAACTTGGAGATTGCACCTTTGCTCGCTTATAGACCCCTTTTCAAGATATATGCTTGGGTGGTGTTATTGGAATATCTTTGTGTGTCTCACATCAATAACCACCTATATTGATCAATGGAAAAGTTTTGTGAAGTTTGGAATCAAGAAGTCACATGAAATGACGAGTTATGTCGTTGCTTGAATTATTTTATAAAGTGAAGGGAATTCTCGATCATCAACCAAATTTTGCAACCATGCCCAAATGACTCTAGATGAACTCTACAACAAAAGTCATGAAAGGTTCATGTTGGGCAAATGCCACGAAAACGCTCCAATGGATCAAAAAGGATAATTTAAGCTTCATCGTGATCCTACTTTGGTCAAAGTAGAACAGTAGGTTCTATACCAGTTTTGAGGTTGGACCTTAAATGAAAGTTGTAGTCCATATCATGTAAAACAAACTTTGTTTAAAGGTCAAGAGTTATTTTGGCCTCTAACCTAGTCAAATGGAAGTCACAAGATTCAATACAGTGCTGTTTTGGAGCCCAGGAATTTGGCTAAGTCCTAACTGAGGTTGGACTGCGGGTACCCTACTTTGGAGCTTTATATCTTGCAAACCAAGCTGATCCAGACCTTGATCCTTTAATAAAAGTTGTTCTTTGTTTTGAGTACAACATAGTTTGTTTTTGGAGTACGCCCTAGTTCAGTTTGTAGATGATGCAAACAGAGGTTACAAGATCGAAACTGCCGCTGTTTGTAGACCTAAGTCTGAAATCTTGGGCCTCGACGATGACATTCTGCGTTCTCCAAATTTTGCTAAGCAACTTCAGTTGATCCAAATGTAAAAGTTGGAGCTTACATGATGGGGAAGAACATACAAGAAGATGGCACCAGTTGCATTTCATTTCGACCATCAATTTTGGATGTTTGCTTGTCGCTGTCAAATCACCGACACTATCAAGTTTAGTACTAATTATATGCTAATCCAACAGCCTAATGGCCGAGCACCCTTAATCAAAGTCGAAGAGCATTCTAAGGACAGCAACTTTTCTATAGGCGCCAAGGTCTGAATCTGCACTGAATATGCCGAAAACGGACTCCAAGTCGGGCACAGCAACGCACGCCACGTACTCGATGAAATGACTTCGTGTCGGCCATGCACCAGAGCGCGTCCCACCATTGCCGAGCTTTGCTGCCGCGTGCATCCTCGCCCCTGCGTCCCTGTTCCACCATAACTGAGCGCCTGAGGCTCCCCCTTCCACTCCCGCTCGCTCCCTCTGGCTCCCCATCGCCTCTCTCGCTCCAACCACGCGCCTGCGCGCGTGCCAGCGCGCGGCAGCCATGGCCATCGTGGACGAACTCCATTGCCACCGCTGCTCCTTCTCCTGCTGCCCTCCAGCGCCACCACCGAGTACGCCTATGGCTCCGCGACCGACTCCCCAACTGCGCAACCCTTCTCCACCGCCGTTCGCCGCTGGCTCGTCGCTACTACCGGCGCGGCCACCGCTAGGCCGCCCGCGCACGTGGCCAGGAGGCCATGGGCCGTCGCCGGCCATGCTAAGACCTTCTACAGGTGCACCCTACCACCGCGCCTCCACAGCACCTCTCCCTTGCCGCAGACGTCCTCCACCGCCGTCGGCACGGGTTGGAGCCCGACGTGCTCTGCTCTAGAGGAAGAAGAAGGACCTCGTGCGACAATAGGGTAAAAGGGAGGGGGTTAAGTGAATAGACAGTGACTCTGATGAATAGTGCAGTAAAGGATCCGTTCGTTCAGGTTTTATTTGTGGAAACTTCAGGGTCCTCGATGCAAGATTCAGATTCCTTTTCTTTCTGATTTTTGTAGATTTGAATGCTGCACTTTGAAAATTCATAGTAATTCGTACAAAAATCATAAAATAGAAAATGAGGACTTTTTGGAATCCTTGTGAAATTATATATGCAGTAGATCTATAATATGGCAGCATTTAGTTTAAAGTTTGTGCTGTAAAAATCAATTGATGCAGTTAGGTTTGTACTACTAGTGGTGTCTTGTCTTTTTCATAACTATAGTTTTTAGGCTCAAATAAATGTGAAATTTTTGTGGAGTGCTACTAAGGTGATTGTTGTTGTCTAGTAAAAATTTCAGGAGTTTAGGATTTATAGTTTAAGAGTTATAAAAATAACAAATGCCCTGCATTGCTTTGCTTCTACTCTGAACAGTTCTGCATGTTTGAATTAATTGGCTCAGTTAAGTTATGAATCATGACTTGGTGATAATACATGAGTTGTAGTACTTTTATTAAGATTTTCAAAAAGCTAAATATCATGATTTTTGGTTAAGTAGATCTTGAGTTATAATTGCTTAAATATCAGTGGCTGTTTCTGCCTAAACTCTGACAGGGTTACCTTGTTGGTATTGTGGGACCTTATTAATAGTAGAATTTGCTTTAGGTGTTTACAACAAAGTTGTTTATAATTTGATAAGATTTCTAAAAAGTCTAGAACCACATTTATTGGACATATATAACTCCGTTAATAGCTGTTTAAAGTGGCCTGTCAGTTTCTGTCTATGTTTTGGATAGAGATGCAATTATTGCATTAGTTGACCCTTCTAACTGTAAAATCATCTTAATATGAGAATAACAAAGTTGTAGATAATTCATGTATCTAGCTTCTGTTAAAATTTGGTGGTATTTGGCCTTGTGGTTTGTGAGTTATGCCTGTTTAAAGTTGGGTTTCAGAAATGACTGCTTTCTGTCAATTGTGGACCAGTTTCTGTAAATGGGTATAATTGACTTAGTTAACTTAAGAATCATGCTAAGAGGATTAAAGATGAATTGTAGAAAATTCCATAAGCTTTCCAGATTGTCTTGTTGCATGTCTTTTGGATAAGTACAACTCCTGTTATGAGTAAAATTAGCTGCTGCTGTTGCAGCCTTGACTCTATGATTGCCGTGAATAACTGGTTTGTCTTGAATGCTTATGTGATGCATCTTGTGTTACCATTCATACACTTGCATATTGCATCTCATCTAGGTATGCTAGATGAACCACGTGAAGGATGTGATGTTGGAGCCAAACCCGAAGACGGTGTTTGATGGATCTGTCCCAAAGATGGAAGGACTAAGCGAGTGCTAGGATCTGAGATGTCCCAGGATGGTGCAAGCTAACTGAACTGACTTGTGTCGGATCCCAGGCAAGCCCCGGAGCATTATAAGTCTCCTACTTTATAAAAGCAATTCTTTCTATATATATGAGTTTATATATATTGTTGCATTAAGTTGTAGGAGTTGATTGAAACCGTTGATGCATTTATTACTATCCTTGCCTACCTTACTACCTTGTTACCCTGTTAGGTCAGGATCGAATAACTGCTTAGCCTTGCTTAGACCGGTAGCGATCGGTGATATCCGGTCACCTACATTATAGGTGGTTACTGGAAGAATTTAGCTATGGAAAGAATGATATCCTAGAATTAACCATATGTGATGGATAATTGGAGACCAGACGAAAAAAGTTGGAGGCAACCAGACAGGGTTCTGGGGTGCTGTTAGTTTCCGTCTGTGTCGATTAAGGACCGACCGTTGTTGGGCCTCGAGTCATGTTGAACGCATGCCTTACATTTAGCTGGCCGGATAAAGTACCTTCCGACCGCGAAGCTGGGAGATTTTTCGGGCCGAGTAGATTGCCCGCAGCGCACTGTGCCGGAGCAGGTGTGGTAGGACACGGGGGCGAGATGATAAGACCAAAGTGCAGTTGGTCGGCCCCGGGTACATGTGGTTCCTGGCAAACTCGAGATTCCTGGAAAGTCGACTCGGTGATCAATATCTCACTTTAGCGAGTGAGTGAGGTTTGTGTAAGGAATAAATCACCAGCTGGTTAGGAATCGATTCGAATCGCCATCGCTCCTGGATAGTGAGCACTTGACTCGAGTTACTTCATCGTAGTAATTATTATGGAACAATGATGATTATATGGATGGTATGGGATATTCTAAATCTAAATTGGTAACTGGATGTTATTGGTTAATCAAGTGATTGCTATAGTACAGGTGCTTACCTAGATGGATAGGTCATAATAAAGATGATGCAAAGTACTTAAAATGGTTTCTTCATGGTAGCTTATGCTTTTCGCAAATAAGTTAGCTAGCCCACTAAAGAAAGCCTTGCATAATCCTTGGTGTCACTTTATTTCTGGTTTACGACGGGTAAGTCTGGCTGAGTACATTCGAGTACTCAGGGTTTATCCCACCTTGTTGCAGGTGATGTTCTCGACCTGTTGATGATGGTGGCTAACCACCGGTGGACTCGGTGATTCTATACTTACTTCTCATCTATATGCTTTTGTCGGATGATGTCACTATGCTAGCAATATATTTGGAACTTATATTAATGTAATCATTTGAAAGCTATGTTGTTTTCACTAAGCGGTTTTGAAACCCAAACTTGTACTATTATTTGTTAACCCCTTTGTAATATTATTTCCGCTGCAACCCGATGTATGTGATGTGTATTTGCTTAATCACGCGATCTTGGTTGTGATGTTGATTTACCGAGGTCTTTCGGGACACTCGGCGGACTACCGGGTTTATATGAGTAAAAGTATGGGTGTGTCAACGTGTTAGCGGGGACAACCATACTTGATCTTGTATAAATTGGGCGGTTCTGTCATAGCTGATATCAGAGCGAGATTAAGCATAATACTGTCAGGTACATAGTTTTAAAAGCTAAGTTTTGGTTTTAAAAGGTCTATTTTAACTAAAACTTTTGCTACAGGCAAATTTGTCAAAACTTATTTGCAAAACTATGCTAGGGACATCTTCCTTTATGCCCAGTTAAGGACTATTAGGTGGCTATCTAAGTACTAACTTTGGGGGATGTACTTTATTGAAAATTTTACTTTCGTCGTCCATACGGCGTGCTATTGTATGGATGCCATTCATTTAAATGGTAATGTATGGATCAATTGCCTCTACGCCCAGGTAAGTATGAGTTGTGAGAGCATGACCGCCCAACTATCGGTCTAGGGGAAAGTTAGCTATGATTACTAGAATATTTACATGTTACACCCATGTATATATGAAAGTACTTAATTGTGGGTATATTTATCGGGTAGCTATGGATATCAAAGTATATCCATCTGGGGATGTATATATGGAGAGTATCTTAGTTTACTGTTTTCATTGTGCGCTTATTTATCTCTTGTGGGGATGGGCTGCAATGAATTTGCCTACAGGTACGCTAACCATGAATGCGTAGATTGAATGTAGCTGACGACTAGCTATATATCAAGAGAGTACGTGTTATGCCACCGACATAGAATGTGATTGCCACCTTAGGCTGGCAATTTCGTGAGGACGAATAGGACGAGCATGCATCATGATTGTGCTTGTGCATCAATATGCTTCCCTTCCTTTGTTCTAAGTAACTTGTGATCGATGTATTGCACTGTCTTCCTTGTGTTGAGTTAAACAAGAATGCCTTGTTCCATGTTGCTTGAATAGGAAGTGCTGGAGAGAAGTGTGTGCTTAGTCTTGCTAGAAATAATTGTGGTTACAGGCTTAACCTATAATGTCCTCTAGTTTAGCCAAGTGGTGGGTATGTATGCTTGTTATCTAATTAGTGCCATAGTTATCACCCCTTTTGTCCTCGGTAAGCATACGAGTGTTGAAGAGCGCTATCCTAGAACCACGTCCAAGTTTTGGTAATCACTTGGTGGACACAAGACGTATATGGAAATTCGGCAAGAAGTCCCCTGCTCAGTTGTCTTTGGCAATTAAGCTATGCTCTCTTGCACTTATTTTTAATCTTCAGATCCCCTGCTTGTTGACTCCTAACCTTGTGACTACCTTTGTTTGCTATCCCTCCTTTGCATAGTGCTTGCTCCTATGCAACCCAATTTGTGCCATGTGAGATTTCTTGTAGGTTATATGTTCAGTAATGGTGCCACGATTAGCGATCTATGGTGCCGCGATGAAACCGAGAGCCTCCTGTGGGCGCGCACACAAGGTGGTGCTGCTCGGCACGCGCTGGTATCGAGGTTTCTAGTCATGATCCATTGCAGAACTGCACTGATATGTTATTCTCACTTGAGCTCTTCCTTGGTTATCTCTCCTTATCATGTCAAGAGATATATATGTCAAACTAGATGCAATAGGACTCCCTTATGAAGTCGTCCAATGGTTAACCTTTGAAGAACAGGTCACTAACAGGAACATAAACAGACTGCAAGAGGGTAGACAAGTGACTCTACTCGATGTGACTGTCCCTGTAATGATGTCGATCATCTAGTGAGCAACTTATGTCCTTTTCATTGGATCAGAAAGGTGCACCACACTTAAGGTTGAACAAGTTATCAGTCAGATGATAAATGGACTAGGAGATTATGTGCTATAATAGGTCACCTGGTATATATGAGATTCTTGTCCAAGTTCTCAATCTTTAGGTGCATAAGGATGACGTAGATGAACCGACCTTCTTTGGTGTGACCCCTTTCTGCTGACTTCAATGGCGACCATCTGTAGGCTTCGACCACAATTTTTATTATCAAGAGTGAAGATTTGGAATATTTTTAGTGTTGAGGGACAACTGATTTATTACCAGTAGGAAAGTTAGTCTTCAGTTAAGTAACGACTATTGGTAACTATGAAGGCCAGATCTCACAGAACAATGTTGATCAAGGAAACAGCAAACCTGGCCCCACAATGCAAGTGCTACTTCTTCTCCAAATGTGCTATCAAGTCAAGTCCATCTTGGACACTCACATAGATAGTGCTGGATGCTATATCAGCTAAGTAAAGAGCTAGTGAAAGCATGTCCCTGATTTTAGTTAGCTTCTTTATGCCCCAAGGTGCCAATTATACATGTGTCCAGACTCTATTGGATGAAGTGCCGAAGGATATATAGGAATGATTCCTTGTCAATGTAGAAATGCCCTACATGTGGAATAATGTTTTGTGCCCTGCGAAAACAGCCCACAAGTCCAATGCTTATGCATAGTCAAGTTGGTATCTAGATCAACGGCGGAAATTGTTACCTAAGAAGCATGTGAGGAAAACTCTAGCCTCCATCCTTAGCTAGGGAAAGGCTGCTGCTGCTATGAGAAAGGTTAGAGAGTGCAAAACACACACATCAATGAGTGAAAGCAAAGAAAAGGGAGAACACGAAATATGTCCAGATTTTGTGGCACTAAACCGGTTATCTTCAAGCCGGCGATTAGTGACTCAAACGAAGTTGGATTGACCCCAGACTTGGTGATCTCATTCCTCGCTTAGGACCCTTCAATGTCTTAAGTTGGTTTGAGTATTGGTTGAGTAAAACATCAGATTTAAGAGATATCTTGTCGGCTCGGTTTGCTGCCATTTTAGAACAGAGCAGTTTTGGTAGATGAATTGTTTGGATGGTCAAACGGTGTCCATTTGAGTTGAATTTTGGTGAGTAGTTAGAAGGCCCATGGATCTACATGTCCACAAAAATTTGTGCATATTGGAGCAGTAGTTTGTGAGATATGAATAGAAAACAAAAGGGTACAGAATCTGCAATTTCGCTGTGACTGCTATCATCCTTTACATTAGACGGTTGTGTTGGTAATTCATGCCAAGAAATTACAACTTGTAGGTGTATTGCTGTTAGACTACCCTCCATACCCTTGAGAAGACTAATTGCACCCCTATGTGCCTTGTCTTTGCCCTCTTAGATCAGCGATGCGTGAGCAGTCAAGGTGTTCTAGAAGTCAAAATTGTGCCCTTGCAATTCGAAAGCAATTGGAAAGGTGTCAAACCGCAGATTTTTGGATTATGGTTTTTGGGATATTGATTGGCTTTAGAATGGAAGCCTCGACGACAAATATAGTAAGAAAGCTAGTTTTGCTACGATGCAAGTCAACCCAACTTGCTGTGCAACTACACCACGAAGGCAAATTATACTTAACCTGCTTGGTAGTGAACTAGTCCTTAGTTTTGTGATTACTTGCAACTTGTGTTGTCCTCCAAGCCTCGCTAACCTCCTTCTACGTCAATGGTTCTCTAATGCTGACATGCCTTTGGTACCTTATATGTGTTTTTACCCAAGAGGTTGCATCAGATTCCACCTAGATCCTTGTTGCAACCTGGATCCAAAGTCTCCCTAAGGAATGATCATCAAGAACGTTGAGCCGACAGAGTTAGCTATTATGTTTACCACTCACTCGGCAGACTCAGACTATACAATATTGTTATCAGAGAAAGAGAACTGCACACATGAAAACATTGCAACGAGTATCCTTCAGGAGATTATCATCTAGTGCAAAGTCCATATGGTATGTACTGTATCCACTAGGGAAGTAGATACTATAAGTATTTAGTCTACATTTGTATCACTCTTCGTACATCGAGGACGAAGTACGTAGGACATTGCTATCTTGGATTCCTCCCAAAGTAACAATACTTCATGAAGGTCAACGAAGGAAATTCTTCAGACAAAACTTACTACAAAGGACAAGTATCAGAAAGTGTCTTGATCAAATTAGCCTCTCTTATGCTTGAAGCTATGTAGCCTAAAGCTATCGCTGATATTGGAAACTGGTAGCATGTCTCTCTTCCATAAAAGTCTTTCGTCATGAATCTCGGGACGCGATTCTTTTAAGGGGGGGAGGGCTGTAACACCCCAGGTGTTTGCCACTAGTTAAGCAATGGGTTTGAGCTAAAACATGGTATATTAAGTGATGATGAAGATGTCAAGGTCAAACCTATAGAAACGAGCCCCAATCTAAACTTGGAGATTGCACCTTTGCTCGCCTATAGACCCCTTTTCAAGATATATGCTTGGGTGGTGTTATTGGAATATCTTTGTGTGTCTCACATCAATAACCACCTATATTGATCCATGGAAAAGTTTCGTGAAGTTTGGAATCAAGAAGTCACATGAAATGACGAGTTATGTCGTTGCTTGAATTATTTTATAAAGTGAAGGGAATTCTCGATCATCAACCAAATTTTGCAACCATGCCCAAATGACTCTAGATGAACTCTACAATAAAAGTCATGAAAGGTTCATGTTGGGCAAATGCCACGAAAATGCTCCAATGGATCAAAAAGGATAATTTAAGCTTCATCGTGATCCTACTTTGGTCAAAGTAGAACAGTAGGTTCTATACCAGTTTTGAGGTTGGACCTTAAATGAAAGTTGTAGTCCATATCATGTAAAACAAACTTTGTTTAAAGGTCAAGAGTTATTTTGGCCTCTAACCTAGTCAAATGGAAGTCACAAGATTCAATACAGTGCTGTTTTGGAGCCCAGGAATTTGGCTAAGTCCTAACTGAGGTTGGACTGCGGGTACCCTACTTTGGAGCTTTATATCTTGCAAACCGAGCTGATCCATACCTTGATCCTTTAATAAAAGTTGTTCTTTGTTTTGAGTACAACATAGTTTGTTTTTGGAGTACGCCCTAGTTCAGTTTGTAGATGATGCAAACAGAGGTTACAAGATCGAAACTGCCGCTGTTTGTAGACCTAAGTCTGAAATCTTGGGCCTCGACGATGACATTCCGTGTTCTCCAAATTTTGCTAAGCAACTTCAGTTGATCCAAATGTAAAAGTTGGAGCTTACATGATGGGGAAGAACATACAAGAAGATGGCACCAGTTGCATTTCATTTCGACCATCAATTTTGGATGTTTGCTTGTCGCTGTCAAATCACCGACACTATCAAGTTTAGTACTAATTATATGCTAATCCAATAGCCTAATGGCCAAGCACCCTTAATCAAAGTCGAAGAGCATTCTGAGGACAACAACTTTTCTATAGGCGCCAAGGTCCGAATCTGCACCGAATATGCCGAAAACGGACTCCAAGTCGGGCACAGCAACGCACGCCACGTACTCGATGAAATGACTTCGTGTCGGCCATGCACCAGAGCGCGCCCCACCATTGCCGAGCTTTGCTGCCGCGTGCATCCTTGCCCCTGCGTCCCTGTTCCGCCATAACTGAGCGCCTGAGGCTCCCCCTTCCACTCCCGCTCACTCCCTCTGGCTCCCCATCGCCTCTCTTGCTCCAACCGCGCGCCTGCGCGCGTGCCAGCGCGCGGCAGCCATGGCCGTCGTGGATGAACTCCATTGCTGCCGCTGCTCCTTCTCCTGTTGCCCTCTAGCGCCACCACCGAGTACGCCTACGGCTCCGCGACCGACTCCCCAACTGCGCAACCCTTCTCCACCGCCGTTCGCCGCTGGCTCGTCGCTACTGCCGGCGCGGCCACCGCTAGGCCGCCCGCGCACATGGCCAGGAGGCCATGGGCTGTCGCCGGCCACGCTAAGACCTTCTACAGGTGCACCCTACCACCGCGCCTCCATAGCGCCTCTCCCTTGCCGCAGACGTCCTCCACCGCCGTCGGCACGGGCTGGAGCCCGACGTGCTCTGCTCTAGAGGAAGAAGAAGGACCTCGTGCGACAATAGGGTAAAAGGGAGGGGGTTAAGTGAATAGACAGTGACTCTGATGAATAGTGCAGTAAAGGATCCGTTCGTTCGGGTTTTATTTGTGGAAACTTCAGGGTCCTCGATGCAAGATTCAGATTCCTTTTCTTTCTGATTTTTGCAGATTTGAATGCTGCACTTTGAAAATTCATAGTAATTCGTACAAAAATCGTAAAATAGAAAATGAGGACTTTTTGGAATACTTGTGAAATTATCTATGCAGTAGATCTATAATATGGCAGCATTTAGTTTAAAGTTTGTGCTGTAAAAATCAATTGATGCAGTTAGGTTTGTACTACTAGTGGTGTCTTGTCTTTTTCATAACTGTAGTTTTTAGGCTCAAATAAATGTGAAATTTTTGTGGAGTGCTACTAAGGTGATTGTTGTTGTCTAGTAAAAATTTCAGGAGTTTAGGATTTATAGTTTAAGAGTTATAAAAATAACAAATGCCCTGTATTGCTTTGCTTCTACTCTGAACAGTTCTGCATGTTTGAATTAATTGGCTCAGTTAAGTTATGAATCATGACTTGGTGATAATACATGAGTTGTAGTACTTTTATTAAGATTTTCAAAAAGCTAAATATCATGATTTTTGGTTAAGTAGATCTTGAGTTATAATTGCTTAAATATCAGTGGCTGTTTCTGCCTAAACTCTGATAGGGTTACCTTGTTGGTATTGTGGGACCTTATTCATAGTAGAATTTGCTTTAGGTGCTTACAACAAAGTTGTTTAGAATTTGATAAGATTTCTAAAAAGTCTAGAACCACATTTATTGGACATATATAACTCCGTTAATAGCTGTTTAAAGTGGCCTGTCAGTTTCTGTCTATGTTTTGGACAGAGATGCAATTATTGCATTAGTTGACCCTTCTAACTGTAAAATCATCTTAATATGAGAATAACAAAGTTGTAGATAATTCATGTATCTAGCTTCTGTTAAAATTTGGTGGTATTTGGCCTTGTGGTTTGTGAGTTATGCCTGTTTAAAGTTGGGTTTCAGAAATGACTGCTTTCTGTCAATTGTGGACCAGTTTCTATAAATGGGTATAATTGACTTAGTTAACTTGAGAATCATGCTAAGAGGATTAAAGATGAATTGTAGAAAATTTCATAAGCTTTCCAGATTATCTTGTTGCATGTCTTTTGGATAAGTACAACTCCTGTTATGAGTAAAATTAGCTGCTGCTGTTGCAGCCTTGACTCTATGATTGCCGTGAATAACTGGTTTGTCTTGAATGCTTATGTGATGCATCTTGTGTTACCATTCATACACTTGCATATTGCATCTCATCTAGGTATGCTAGATGAACCACGTGAAGGATGTGATGTTGGAGCCAAACCCGAAGACGGTGTTTGATGGATCTGTCCCAAAGATGGAAGGACTAAGCGAGTGCTAGGATCTGAGATGTCCCAGGATGGTGCAAGCTAACTGAACTGACTTGTGTCGGATCCCAGGCAAGCCCCGGAGCATTATAAGTCTCCTACTTTATAAAAGCAATTCTTTCTATATATATGAGTTTATATATATTGTTGCATTAAGTTGTAGGAGTTGATTGAAACCGTTGATGCATTTATTACTATCCTTGCCTACCTTACTACCTTGTTACCCTGTTAGGTCAGGATCGAATAACTGTTTAGCCTTACTTAGACCGGTAGCGATCGGTGATATCCAATCACCTACATTATAGGTGGTTACTGGAAGAATTTAGCTATGGAAAGAATGATATCCTGGAATTAACCATATGTGATGGATAATTGGAGACCAGACGAAAAAAGTTGGAGGCAACCAGACAGGGTTCTGGGGTGCTGTTAGTTTCCGTCTGTGTCGATTAAGGACCGACTGTTGTTGAGCCTCGAGTCATGTTGAACGCATGCCTTACATTTAGCTGGCCGGATAAAGTACCTTCCGACCGCGAAGCTAGGAGATTTTTCGGGCCGAGTAGATTGCCCGCAGCGCACTGTGCCGGAGCAGGTGTGGTAGGACACGGGGGCGAGATGATAAGACCAAAGTGCAATCGGTCAGCCCCAGGTACATGTGGTTCCTGGCAAACTCGAGATTCCTGGAAAGTCGACTCGGTGATCAATATCTCACTTTAGCGGGTGAGTGAGGTTTGTGTAAGGAATAAATCATCAGCTGGTTAGGAATCGATTCGAATTGCCATCGCTCCTGGATAGTGAGCACTTGACTCGAGTTACTTCATCGTAGTAATTATTATGGAACAATGATGGTTATATGGATGGTATGGGATATGCTAAATCTAAATTGGTAACTGGATGTTATTGGTTAATCAAGTGATTGCTATAGTACAGGTGCTTACCTAGATGGATAGGTCATAATAAAGATGATGCAAAGTACTTAAAATGGTTTCTTCATGGTAGCTTATGCTTTTCGCAAATAAGTCAGCTAGCCCACTAAAGAAAGCCTTGCATAATCCTTGGTGTCACTTTATTTCTGGTTTACGACGGGTAAGTCTGGCTGAGTACATTCGAGTACTCAGTGTTTATCCCACCTTGTTGCAGGTGATGTTCTCGACCTATTGATGATGGTGGCTAACCACCGGTGGGCTCGGTGATTCTATACTTACTTCTCATCTATATGCTTTTGTCGGATGATGTCACTATGCTAGCAATATATTTGGAACTTATATTAATGTAATCATTTGAAAGCTATGTTGTTTTTACTAAGCGGTTTTGAAACCCAAACTTGTACTATTATTTGTTAACCCCTTTGTAATATTATTTCTGCTGCAACCCGATGTATGTGATGTGTATTTGCTTAATCACGCGATCTTGGTTGTGATGTTGATTTACCGAGGTGTTTTGGGACACTCAGCGGACTACCGGGTTTATATGAGTAAAAGTATGGGTGTGTCAACGTGTTAGCGGGGACAACCGTACTTGATCTTGTATAAATTGGGCGGTTCTGTCACAACAACCACCACTAGATGCGACTTGAAGTAGTGATGTAACTTCTAATTGGCGATGAGGATGGTGTATAGGAGTTTTTAGATTTGGGGGTAGCGAGTCTTAGAATCAGACAAGACCTCGCTAATGAAGTACATGGGATGCTGCACTTTGAGGGTGTGTCCCTCTTATTCTCACTCCACCACCATGGTGACACTGACCACTTGTGTGGTGGCCGCAATATAGAGTAGAAGCGGTTCCCCGTTGGTTGGAGGGACCAGGATCGAGGCCTTCATTAGAAGCTGCTTGACCATGTCAAGTGCCTCCTGGGCCTTAGGCATCCATTCGAAATGGGCGACCTTCTTCATGAGCCGATAGAGGAGGAGACCTTGTTCATCGAGGCGTGAGATAAAGCATCTAAGCGTGGCGAGTCACCTTGTAACTCACTGTACCCCCTTTATGTTCTGAATTAGGCCCATCCTCATGATGGTCGAGATCTTCTTCGGATTGGCTTTGATGCCACACTCGGAGATGATAAAACCCAGCAGCATATCCCTTGGGACCTTGAATACACACTTCTCGGGGTTGAGCTTAATGCTATTTGGTTAGAGTTTCATGAAGGTCTGCTCTAGGTTGGCTACAACCTGATCAGCCCATTTGGACTTAACCATGATGTCATCCACGTAGGCCTCAACGGTTCGCCCAATGAGGTCCCCAAAACATTTGAGTAAATAATGCTGGTACATAGCCCCCATGTTTTTTAGACCGAACGTCATCGTCACGTAGCAGAATGATCCAAATGGGGTGATGAAAGATGTCGTGAGCTGGTCGAACTCTTTCATCACGATTTGATGGTACCCAGAGTATGCATCAAGGAAGCAAAGGGTTTCACACCCTGAGGTTGAGTCAACTACTTGGTCTATGCATGGCAAAGGAAATAGATCCTTTGGACATGCTTTATTGAGACCCATGTAGTCGACACACATTCTTCATTTCCCACTCATTTTTCATACTAGAACAGGATTGGCTAACCACTCGGGGTGGTATACTTCCTTGATGAACACAGACGCCAAAAGCTTCGCAATCTGCTTGCTGATGGCCCTACGCTTCTCCTCGTCAAAGCGACACAGGTGCTGCTTCACTAGCGTGTAGCCTGGCATGATCTTAAAGGCATGCTCGATGACCTCTCTTGGAATGCCTAGCATGTCTGAGGGTTTTCATGCAAAGATGTCTCTGTTGGCACAGAGGAGGTCAATGAGCGCGCTTTTCTATTCAGAGGAAAGTGTGGTGCCAATGCGCACCACTTTGCCCTTGAAGCTGCTAGGGTCTATGAGGACCTCCTTGGCACCTTCTAAAAGCTCAAAAGACCCGAGCGACCACTTGGGGTCAGGTGCTTCTTCGGTGACCTCCTTCCTATCCTTGGAGGCGACAATTGCCATTCGTGTTTGTAGCACTCAACCTCGCACTCATAGGTGTGCTGGAAGGAGATGCCGATGGTGATGACCTCGCACGGTCCCACCATTTTTAGCTTCAGATAAGTGTAGTTGGGGACAGCCATGAACTTCGCATAGCATGTACATCCTAGGATGGCGTGGTAGGTTTCGTGGAACCCGACCGCCTCAAAAGTAAGGGTCTTGTCCTATAATTGGTTGGATCCCCAAAGGTGATGGGCAAATCGATCTGCCCAAGTGGCATGGCCTGCTTTCTAGGCATTATGCCATGGAAAGGCGCTCCGGTCGGTCGGATGCATGATCGGTCGATGTCCATGGCGTCGAGTGTTTCGGTGTACAAGATGTTGAGGCTACTGTCTCCATCCATCAGTACCTTGGTGAGCCGCTTTATGTCAATGATTGGGTCAACCATGAGCGGATATCTCCTCGGTTGTGGGACGCTCTCCGAGTGGTCGGTTCGATCAAAGGTTATGGCGGACTCCGACCATCAGAGGAAGGTAGGTGCGGCTAGCTCAGTCGTATAGACCTCGTCGTGTGTGAGCTTCTAGCGATGCTTGGAGTCATAGGCCACCAACCCTCCAAAGATCATGAGGCAGCCATCCAGCGTTGGAAATCTATCATCCTTCCCCTCGGCATTGTCTATGGATAGCTTGGGGTCCTTCCTATGCCCCCCTTGTTGGAGCCTCCTGACAAGAACCACTTTATAAGATCGTAGTCCTTGTATAGATGCTTGATGAGGAAAGCATGGTTCGGACATGGTCCTTTGAATAACTTCTCAAAGTGGTTCGGGGTGCCCTCGATGGGCTTCCAACCCCCTTACAGTCGACAGTGGCCACGAGCGAGCCCTTGTGCCACTACTTATTCTTCTTCTTGCTAGGATGGTTAGAGGTGCCTTCGTCGATGTCCTCATCCTGCTTTGCCTTACCCTTGAGGCGGTCAAAGATCGCTCTGACCGCCTCCTCGCCCAAGGCATGGCTGGTGGCAATATCAAGGAGCTCCTTGGTGGTTCACGGGCCCTTACATCCCAGCTTGTGAACCAGAGATAGGAAGGCTCCTATGATGTCAGCGTAGGTGATGTTAGGCCACTCGTTGCACTGCCGGGAGAAGCACTGGATATATCCACAAAGAGTTCCCCGGGCCTTCTGTCAGTAGTTTTTGAGATCCCATGGGTATCCAGGATGCGCGTATGTGCCCTAGAAGTTTTCCACAAAGATCTCTTTTAGGTATGCCCAACTTTGGATCATGTTGGGCGGAAGGTGTTCCAACCACGTTCGGGCCAAATCAGCCGGGAACAATGGAAGGTTGTGGATAATAAAATCATCATTATCTGCTCCACTGGCTTGGTAAATAAGTCGATAATCCTTAAGCCATAGTCCAGGGTTCGTTTCCCTAGAGTATTTTGTGATGTTGGTTGGCGATCGGTACCGTGGTGGAAAGGCGGCATTGAGGATGTGTCGGCCAAAGGCCTGAGGTCCCGGCAAGTTGGGGCTTGGGCTTTGATCCTCGCCACTATTGTAGCATCTACCACGATGAGGGTGGTAGCCATGGATGGGCCCCTCTCTTGTGTCGCCATGGACACACCTACGGGCATCAAGGGTGTCACGTGCGTCATAGTTGCGGCTAAGATGCTCATGCACTAGGACTGCGGTGCATGGCCTACCGCCTCACCATGCCTGGTGGACTGATATGTCCATGTTGGGTCACTTTGAGGGTGCGCATTGGCTAGCATTGAGCTCACGTCGTTGGGACAATGAGCTCTCAGACTGTTGCACCACCGCACGCTCGAGTAGCATGCGAATCTCACGATGGGCCCAATGATCCTCGGGCGTCATGAGCCTTGGAAACCAATGGAGCAAGGCCACCATAGAAATGATGTTCTAGCTCACCTAGGTGAAGTGTGGGAGGGATTCATCATCCTCGATGATCCTCTGGTTCACGTCATAGGCCACGGCGCGCGCACACCCGCTGTCTCCATGGCGCTCAATCTCTTGCTCGAGCTCTGTGTGTTCTTGCTTGAGTTGGAGTCGTGCTTCCTTGAGCTCTTGGTGTTGGGCCCCTGCTTCCCTCTCGTCCTCGTTGTTGAGGTCGTTCATTGGGGTAGCCTCTCCCTCATGGATGCTTTCGACATGTCCCTCATGGGTACCTGCCATGAAACATTCACGAGAAGGGTGATGGCTCCCCCCTGCTAGAGTTAGAGTCGGAGGGCGACTCTGATTCTCCCACGATGAGGTCGTGGAAAGATTCCGTGATATATTTTGTCATCCCCATGAACTTGTCGTTCGCGAGGGATGGAGACGTGTGTTGCGCCACAGGGTGGCCAACGGTCTCTGTGGTGTTGCGGAGACCGGATGGGAGCGCTATCGGGATGCTCTGGATGAGGTATTCTAGGGAGAGTGGCTCTCCTCCGACAAGTTGCGTCATGACATTGGTAAACAAGAAGGTGAGGTGGTGCAAGTCCTCTCGGGATGGTCAGGGTCCTAGGAAGGCGCTGAGCTGGTGCTCTAGCATCCCGTAATCAAAGTTGAGAAGCTGGTTACTCCTAGGGGTGTGGGCCTTTGGTGCGTGCAGTTGCAGCTCCTCAAGTGCCTCAATGATCGCGTCGAGGCCGGTGAAGCAGAGAGCTTGGATGGTGGCAGGAGCCTGCACCAACCCCTCTCTGTCGCGACGATGAAGTCCATGTGTCCCAAAGTGCACATGCGTGCCTAGGACTCAGCTGACGCTGTGAATAGCCATCCGCGGCCTGGTGTGGATATCGAGACATGCAAAAAGGAACCTACCTGGCGTGCCAACTGTCGATGTTTTGAGTTACCACCAACGAGTAAATTTCTAGTATTGCACATCTAGCTCAGATGGTGTGCTTAGAGGACACGAGGTTTATACTGGTTCGGATAGAAAGTCCCAACGTCTAGTTCATCGCTGCTACTCGTATTACTAGCACTGAAAGTTTGTAGTAGAGGTTACAAATGAGCGAGAAAGGGAAAGGATCCCAAGTCTCTGGTGAAATGAGTGAGTGGGTGTTGAGAGCTCAATCACTGCTCGGCTATGCATTCGTGTCATGCTCTTGTGCGGATCTGTATCGGATCTTGATGGGTCGATCGGTTCGGGATCCCCTTCATGGGGCGCCCTGCTTTCCCTTTTATAGACCAAGGGAAAGCACGGTTATAGCGGAGGAAAAGAAGAAGAACAAGAGAGAGGAAGGCCTCTAGTATCGTCCGGTCTTTCTCCTTCATGCGGGTCCCACTGACCATGTAGATGTCAACAGGGATGGCTCCACATCATGGTCCTATCTATCACTGGCACCATGCGCAGGCATCATCCGTCGGTCATGGCGCTCTACTCCGTCCTGGCGGACATCGTGGTGAACTGACGCACCTATCCGTATTCGTACAAGGGTTAGGCAGAACAACACTGGTACGCCTGATGTTGTTCTTGATGTGAATCCTTAGGTATGGCCCATCATGGCCGCGAGTTACATTGGGGCGTGTCGATCTCTTCCTTGGTGTCAGAGTTTTGACCTAGGCCCATACGCTTGGACCTAAAGTGGCTGGCGGTGGTATGGGTCCCCGTCGGGCGATGTGGAGCACAAACCCAAGGGGTTTGGCGAGGCAGAGCCCGCGGCCTTGGGCTCGGGCGAAGCAGAGCACAAACCCAAGAGTTGGGCGAGATGAAGCCCGCGACCTCGGGGTCGGGCGAGGCGGAGATCACGGCCTCAGGGTCGGATGAGGCGGAGATCGTGGCCTTGGGGTCGGACGAGGTGGAGCCTGCCCTTGGAGGTCGAGCGAGGCGGAGCCCTCGCACCTAGGGGTCGATTGGAGCTGTAGGCACGCTCTTAACTGCTCGGTTGAATCAATGTTGATGACCATTAGCTCCTCATCTTTGGGTACCCTAGTATCGGTCCCCGACACCAACATTGGAAGTACGGCTGAATATTATGAATGTGGTAGTGTCATAGCTCTTGGCATTTAACCGACCATGCAACATCCTCTGTAATAAGAAGAGCAGGGGAGAGTCTCCCATGCGATATGTCTGATTCATACCTATAGTACAAAGAAGAAATAAATAAAAAGAGAGCGCTCCCATTTCCCCACATTTCATGTTCCCCATGTGCTGTGTGTAGCGATTGATAGAACAAGTTGTCAACCGAAATCATATATTTATATATGCTATACAAGGCCGTCATAAGCCAACATCACAAGATTTGGTTGTAGCGGCATCTCAACAATTGGCGTGAGTATTATTAGTGTGTCTATTTTTTTAAAAAAGGTTCTTTTGTAAGGATGCGTGTATCCTTGTTATATAGAGATCAAAAGTGGTCTTTGCATCATCTACTTGAAATTATTAAAGCTTTCCTTATCGAAAGAATACTGAAATTATCTATGCAAGTGTTGGTAATTATTTGTCTTTGGAATCATGGAACTTATTTGTCTGTCTGTAGAATGGAAATTATCAATGTACTCTCTCTGTCCCTGAATAAATAGATTTTCAGAGTTATCTTAAGTTAAAACTTTTTTAAGCTATCATCCAATTTCTAAAAAACATCAAGATTTATGACATCGAATTAGTATCATTAGAAATACCATATAATATATTTTTATAATGTGCTTATTTATGTCATAAATATTGTTACTGTTTCCTATAAAGTTAGTCAAATTTAAGATAGTTTGATTTGCACGGATTCTAGAAATTGATTTATTTCGGGAGGGATGAAGTATGTGCCTAAGTTATATTAGAGTTAGATTTTCTTAGTGTATAATTCTAAGTAGATAGTACGGTATAACAAAAAAAATATGAGGGTTGAACTCCTATGGATACTTAATCTGAAATAGACTCTCTTGCAAGGCCAGTAAAATATGAGAGTGATGCGAATGCGGCAGAAAAGCTAGACACAAGAAGTGAATTGAAAAAAGGAGCTTTTGACCACCATGACATGCTTGAGACTTGAATGCCTAGTGTGGTTGTGATAGGTCTTTTCTGTATTTATTTCACTCCAATCCAAATAGTCACAGTAGTCGAGGGGTAGACTGATTGCTAGTACGACACTTTATAATGTGCTACAAGATCAAATACGTAACGGGTGGACTATCTTACGTTCGCAGTAATAGTCAACAGCTATGGCTCCTCCATTCTGCATTGGATCGAGGCGAGACTTTCATATGAACTCCTGGCTGCATGGTTCTTTCAAGTTCAACAAATTTTATCAAAGACACGAGTTGGCTTTAACAAAGATCAAAGACACTCATGAATGTTTAGCAAATTAAGTTTCAGATCAAAGACAATCAGAAAGAAATCTACAGCGAAAAGAAACCAGCTACTAAATGACCAAATGACCTGAGCTACACCACACTCAATAGAGTTTAACCCACCTAATATAAAGTGCAACAAAAGTTCACACAGACAAGCATGCAAATTTTTTACACAGACAAAACATTTTGATTCAAGTGTTAATACCTAACTATTATATTAAACTGAAATATGAATGTAATTTTTTACTTTTCACAATAAGCTCATGTCCTTCCCTATTCTGTACGTGATCTAGACTCGTGCATCATGCTCATATGAGTTGAAATAGCGCATGCTAATGATGGTACGAAGTATAATTCTAAGACGTTTCAAGTGATACTATGGAGCTAGATTCTAAACGGTATTGAAACAGTTAATGATGCGATCGTTGAATAAATATCTAAACGTAAATTATCCAAATCGTCCTGCAACAAGCCATATGTTCTGCTTCAGACATGCATGTTTTCTAATTGTGCCTACAAACTGTCTCAATGAGGCTAGCGTTGGGTTGAGTAGCCCTGATTAAATATGGACCGGTTGTGTTGAAAAAAAAACTTTTTTTTCTGTCTGTAGCCCATTTGGCTATGATAGACGTGTCGCTTAGCTAACTTTTGGGTTTGGGTCAGGTTGCGGATCAAAAAATAGCGGAGCCCAAGCTTGACTCGTTGGTTGGGCCAGGCTCGAAACCACACTCAAAGTCGCCCCGAAGCATTTGGTCGGGTTAGGATTTTCTTGGGACAGGTCAGGTTATAGATGTCAACGGGCCCTGTTCTCCGAATCCCCGCGGAGAATTCACCCATTAAGGGACGGGGATGATATGAATTCTATCCCCACGGAGGATTAAACGGGGCTGAAGTTATCCCAATCGGAGATCACGGGGGCGGGGATGGTATGCAGGCCCCCGTCCTCGCTCCCCACGGGAACCCAATTCTAAAGGCCCATATACTGACAAGGCCCAATACATGTGATATATAAGCAATGTTGCAACCCTAGTTCCTGTCGAAACAATCAACGGAAACACGAAACGAAAGTTATATTTCATAGTCCCGTTATATCACTTAGGGTTTTAAACCAATTTTTATTAAGCGAAAATGCTATAGAACATATATGTGCTACTTAAATAAAGTTTGAAGTACAAACTTTGTAGATGACGATGAAATACCTGTGGCCCATGGAGATCCCCACGGGGACTAATTCCCCGTGGGGATGGGGATGGGGAGAAAGTCTCCCCCGTGGCACTTGACAGGGATGGGGAATTTTCTTCCCCACGGGGACGGCGATGGGGAGGCACTCCCCGACGAGAAATTTCCCGTTGACATCTGGAGGTCAGGTTAGGTTTGGCAGCACTAGCGCCTAGACGTCATGACTCCTGCGTTCGTTCAGTCGCTCGCAGCTGCTATGTCCCGTCCACTCGGATTCACGAGCGCCCGCGCAAGCTCTGTTTCTCGTGCTCGCATCCGAACCACCTGCTTCAGATCCATTGTCCACGCTACTCGGATGACTCGCCTCCGCCTCTTTCACACCGGCGCGGCACCCATCTCTTCCAAGCCACCCGAAAGACTCGCCCTGCCTCTTCCACAACAACACCACGCAGCCTGTGCCTCCTCCCCACATCGGCGACGGCGGCCTGCGCCTCCTCCATGCATCGGTGGCCACGGCTTGGCCCTGCCTGCCCTCATGGACATCAACACCGACGGTCTGCACTTGCAACATGAAACACTCGAAATGCAACATGCATTTGAAACGGATGAAACATTTGGGACATACGCTTGCAACATGTGTTTAAAACATATGCAACATCCAGATAAAAGAATTGCAACATGAAAAAACACTTACTGCAACATAAGACAAACAACTGAAACATTTGGAACTACTATTGCAATATGTGTGAAAACATATGCAACATTCAGATAAAAAATGATTACAGCATACGTCTGGAAACATATGAAACATTTTGAATAAACGATTGCCACATGCTTCTAAAACACTTGCAACATATATGACATGTGCAAAATTCCCTGATCTACTTTTACAACATCCATAAAAATAGCTGCAACATACCTTGGAAATGATTAAAACGCCTGAAATATACATTCGCAACATAGTGAAGGAGAAGCCTGGGCCGGTCGATTCTAGCCGGGGGCGCACGAGAACCACCCCCACCGGTGCCACCAGTACCGGTCTTGACTCAGCGGCGATGGTAGGGGATGGGGGCGAGGAGCACCATGGCCGCTGGGGTGGGGTGTGCTCAGTCACCAAGGTGAGAGGGCGCCGCCGAGGGTAGGGAGGCACAACGCCGGGGTTGAGGAGAGCCGCCGACTCCCCTGCAACATTGTCGTGCCACCTCCATGGATCTCGCTCGTACTCTATGGATCTCGCCAAGGTGGAGGATAGGACCACCGGATTTGCAGGCGTTGGGGGCTTTCGGTGGGGGAGGACGTCGGGCATTGGTGCGCTGCGGCAGGGGATGGGGAGCGCAGAAGGGGTAAGGGCGGGTGAAAGGTCCTTGTGTGGTTTTGGTAATTGAGTGACAACCTAGGTGGATTAATTGTGTTTATGTGAGATACACATGTGATTAGTCCACAGGTACATGTGTGTGAGCAACATATGCCATGAAGGTGAAAATGGCTTGGAGATATTGCAAAGCTCACACATGTGATGATGAAGGAGCTCATTGCAAATAAGACATGACATTGAGTCATATGATCAAGGCGGAGAAGATCAAGACATAACTTGGCTTGATGGACCGGTTGCAAGCGTGAAGGGCAAGTCAGAGGCTTTAGAGCGATGGACCGCATGACGGTGAAGCTTAAACAAGACTTGGCGTCGATGGATGAAGGCAACAGTGAAAAGCAAGTGAAGTCAAGATCGATGAACCAATATGATCATGTGATGATATGAAGTGGATCATATCATTGTTGATCATGTTGGTGTATGTGTTGCATCAACATTAGAGGAGATAGAATGGAATGCGCAAGGCAAATGTATAACCTAGGGCATTTTATTTCACCGGTCATAGGTGTGTAGAGAAGTTGATGACCGGATTTAGGATAGATGGCCGTACTATCAAGAAGGGCAAACTTGTTTGCATATCAGTCATCTAGTGCCACTCGAGTGATCTAACTTTGCATCGTCGCTAGGATCGAGTGGCGTGGCAAGTTGAGTGACTAATCCTTTGGAAAATGATTATGAAAATGCTAACACACATACACATGGTGGTGTACACTTGATAGTGTTGTCACATTTACAAAAGAGAAGAAGTTGGAGTTAATATGGATTACCTTGGTGAAGGAATAGAGGCAAGGGTTCAAAACTCCATCGGTGGAGTGTCCGTCCGTAGAGTGCGCATAGTCCGACGGTACCACCGGTGTCCTATACAGAAAAGACAGGGTCTCACAGAGTGGACCGGATGTTGGTCACATGGTGACCGGACGCTGGGTTCTTGCGTCTGGTTAGTGGCAGCAGAGAGCGCGCAGGCATCGGTCTTCGACCGGACGCTGACGCTGAAAGTGACCGGACGCTGGCAGGGTGCGTCTGGTCAGACTAACGTATGGTGATGTAGACGACGCAGAGAAGTTAGAGAAGGATCGGACGCTGGTGCTGTGTCCCATCGTGACCGACCGGACGTGTCCGGTCACGAATTTTCGCCTCTAGAACCTTACTAGAAACGACCGAACGCTGGTGTTGGTGTGTCCGGTCACTTTGAGCAGCTGCTTCTGGTCATCACTTGACCGTTGAGATCAAGCGACTAAGGTTGAACGGAGGCGACATGTGGCGAGCATCCGTTGACCGGACGGTGAGGTCCAGCGTCCGGTCGATATGACCGGCGCGTCCGGTCAACCCGAAAAACGCCCAGTGAAGGGGTAACGGCTAGTTTAGCCCGTGTGGCTATAAATGGAAGGGGGTCTCGGCCATGGCTGGGGTTGAGCACCTCGGGGGACTTTGTGCCCATGCTTGAGAGTGCTTGAGAGCCCTCCATCTCACATATGCTTGATAGTGATCATTCGATTGTGTGAGAGAGCGATTCTAGTGCGATTGCATCGTGAGGTTGCATTGAGTAGCACTAGGTGATCGAGTTGCAAGCCGATGGTGCTTGTTACTCTTAGAGGTTGCCACCTCCTAGACGGCTTGGTGGTGGTCTCCGTCGAAGCCCGTAAGAAGCTTGTGCGGTGTTCCGGAGAAGAGATTTGTGAGGGGCATTATGCTCGCCCCGCGGGAGCCGCGAAAAGCAACTCTAGTTGACCATGTCATTGAGCTACCCTCACTTTTGGGGTAGGTTCTTGCGGTGCCCGACGCGTGGGTTGATGGGCGATGCCAATTAGCTGTCGAACCATCAAGTGAGCAGTCGACACAACAGGAACTAGCATGTTGGCAAGCACGTGAACCTCGGGAGAAAAATCATCATGTCAACCTTGTTCTTCCCGTGGATTTGCATCCTCATTACACAAGCTTGTAATTACTTTCATATACATTGTGCTTTGTGTAGTTGTTCTTGTAGTTAGTTTGCTTGTATAGCTCACTAGTTACCTTCTTGCTTGTGTAGCACAGAAGTAGCTCCCATGCATGGCTAATTTTGTTTGTGTAACCTTGTTAGTCACATTGCTTAGTTTATGTAGCTAAGTATTTGCGCTCTCTAATTTGACATTGATTGCCTTGTTATTGAGCATTGCTAGTGAGCTTAGTTGACTTTGTACTTTTGCTTACTAGCATGTGTAGGAGCTCCCTTGTTGTTTAAAATACTAGTGGCATAGGTTTATGTGATCTTACTTCTAGAATTGGTTAGGTAAGCTCTCGCTAGCCCGACACCTTTGTTGCTTAATTAGTATCTTTGGAATGTGCTAGAGAACATAAATAGAGGGATGTAGTCTTGGCTAGACCGATAATTTTAATTCTGCTATTGTTTCGGTTAGCCGACGTGGTTATTTTTAGAAATGACTATTCACCCCTCTCTAGTCCGCCATCTCGACTTTACAGCGGGAGCGGAGCAAAGAGAGGCGTGTAAGAGTTGATTTTATTTTTTTAGGCGAGCGGCGCATACGACAGTGAGTGAAGTCCGGACGTCTTAATGGTAGCATTATCGGGTTAGGTTGGTTCGAGCATAGTATTTTCTTTAAAAAAAGACTTATTCTCTAAATTTTTATTTATAGAGTCATTTGATTAAAAATTGTTTCTATATTTTTTACCCTCAAACATTTTTTTCTTATGTCATGTGCTTATTTTGGAGTCAGTCTCACTCTTCATCTTTAACTAACAAGAAATTAGAAATAAAGGATGTCAATATCTGGAGATCTTAATTAATACGCTGCTGGAGTTTTTTTTATAAAAAATTATATTCATATTAATAGGAAAGATATAGATAAAGAGGCTCTTGAGTTGCTATTAGGACTTAAATAGCTCACATCCATTAAGTTTTTTTTTCTAAAAGAACCAGAATAATTCTATTTTTTTCTAAAAGAACCAGAATAATTCTACATATATAAGGAGGAGTTGAGTTTTACAAGCGGAAGTCGCACAAAAATTTCCGCCCTGAGCAGACTGCTCAGCAGGGCAAAAACAGATAAACAGACTACCCACTAGGGGGACGCCAACAATAGACTGAAATGCCTTGCGCCCGCCAAGCATCACATTTTAGCTACGTCCAATAATTTCACAAACTACATGTTGAAGTCCCTTTGAGAGATTCTTAAAAATCTGCTGGTATGGTTCTCATCTCGGTAAAGTAAAATACAATTGTTAACAAAATATTAAAAAAATCCATCGGCCCGTTTAATTTAGTTTAGCTATAAGTTACAGCTATAAAAAAGCTACTATGAGATATGTGTCATGAAAAGGTTATAACTTGTTTGGCTAAAACAAGTATAAAATCAACCATCTTTCTACCTCTCTTAAAATACTCCCTCTTTTTCCACCAATTTCGATAAGTAGAAAGCCAAAAGGCAAAAAAAAAAAAAAACATGGCCCCATATATTTCAAAACTGTACTATATAAAATAAAAGTAGCTGCTTATAAAAAAAGTCAGGTTTCACCTATTTGATTGGCTTTCTGTTTTTTATAGCAGAAATACTTTTGAGAAACTTAACCAATCACAGCGTGAATCAACACCAGGCTAGCCCTTGTTCCTACATGGTCGATTCCCCTTTGCCAACCATTATACCAAACTTTGAATCAGGAAGCTCCGTTACTTGGAGAATTCAGCATAGAATTAGAATCTGAGCCTTAGGCCTGACATATAATAAAAGTAAGGCATCATGGTATGGCCTACTCGGTGCTATATGTATGCGCTGACGAAAAACCAAATTCATCTACGCAACACAAGGTAGGATCAAGTTCATCATGTTGCCAAATTCTCTCCTCCAGAGGCTGGCAAGTTGGTGCCCGCGGTTGCTGAGACTGACAGATGAGCCGAAGCAACCTGTCAAGGTTCTCGTCACCGGCGCTGCGGGTACGTTGTAATTATTCAGACCAAACTACAGAGAACACACATGCAAACCAGGACTCTGAACTCTGGAGAACATAAGATTCCCTGAAACGTACTCGCGTGGTGGATTGTTCTTGCAGGGCAGATTGGGTACGCCATAGTCGCCATGATCGCAAGGGGTCTGATGCTTGGGCCAGACCAGCCGGTGGTTCTCCACATGCTGGACATCCCTAAATCGGCGGAAACCCTGAACGGCGTCAGGATGGAGCTGATCGATGCCGCGTTGCCTCTTCTCAGAGGTGCTCCTCGTTTGCTGTCTCTGTTCGGTGTTCATCTGCTGTGTGTGTGTTCGGTGTTCATCGTTTGCTGTTGTTGCAGGTGTCGTGGCAACGAGTGACGAGGCCGAAGCGTTCCGAGGCGTCAACTTCGCCGTCCTGATCGGCGGATGGCCGAGGAAAGAAGGGATGCAGAGGAAAGACCTGATCGCCAAGAACGTCCCCATCTACCAGTCCCAGGCCTCTGCGCTGCAGCAGCACGCTGCCCCAAACTGCAAGGTCCAGTCCAGCAAATAAAAAGAAATGCGTCTGCGAAAGGCCAATTTTTACTACTCTGACTCTGATAGATATGGCGCTGCTGCTTCTGCAGGTTCTTGTGGTGGCTAACCCTGCGAACACGAACGCGCTCGTGCTGAAGGAGTTCGCGCCCGCGGTGCCCGCCAAGAACATCACCTGCCTCACGCGGCTCGACCACAACCGCGCCCTGGGTCAGATCTCCGAGAAGCTGGGCGTGCACGTCGGCGACGTCAGGAATGCCATCGTGTGGGGGAACCACTCCTCCACGCAGTTCCCGGACGCCAGCCACGCCACCGCCAGGACCCAGCACGGGGAGATGCCCGTCGTGGAGCTCATCGCCGACGAGAAATGGTAAACCGATCCATCGCGCGTCCTGATCATTAGTGGCAGATTGATGGAGCCTAGCGCCCTAGCTGCTGCTTCTGGCCACAGGAATACGCACACATGTCGACTTGTCGGATGTCGCTGCGATTGCAGGTTGAAGGAGGAGTTCGTCAGCGTCGTGCAGCAGCGCGGTGAGGCGGTGATCAAGGCGCGCAAGCAGTCGAGCTCGCTGTCCGCCGCCAGCGCGGCCTGCGATCACATGAGAGACTGGATCCTTGGCACCCCGAAGGTCCAAGACATGCTTTTTTTTCGTCATCCAAGCTCGTTTGAACTTTACCTCTACTCCTATATGTTTGTCAGTGAAGGAGTATCATTTTGCTCTGCAGGGCACGTGGGTGTCTATGGGCGTGTACTCTGACGGGAGCTATGGCGTTCCCGAGGGCATCTTCTACTCGTTCCCGGTGACATGCGACAAGGGAGAGTGGTCTATCGTGCAGGGTGAGTTCTTATCATCATTATACGAATACCAAGTTGGTAGCAACGGCAGCACCACGGTTCTTGACATGATCTGTTTGTTGATCCAGGTCTTGAGGTTGATGACTTTGCACGATCCAAGATGGAGCTTTCGGCGAATGAACTGGATGAAGAGAGGTCCATGGCGTACGAGTTCGTCAGCTCTGAAATAGATCAGTAGATCACTTGTGTATACATGAGCCATAATGATGTAAACGAAAATGCTTATGAGCTTCAGACAATTGTTGCACAACCACCAATAAAGCAGACAACGATGGATTGCTGTATATCCACAAATATTGCTTTGATAAACAGGAACGACTGTCCCTAGTTGATAAATTACAGGATCACGCGACATAAAAAAGAGGAAACAAGTAGGTGGTGGCATGGCGATGGTTATCTTTGGTCCAGTAACAAGAACGCACTGCAGTTATCTTCCTAAGGGAACAGAGTACAATAATCACAAAAGATGGGGTAACCATTGTTATTGTACTTGTCCATTTGCCCTTCGGCAGATAATTGTAACTGCCCTGAGACTTTACTTGGACAGATGGTCAGGTTATAGAGGCAGCGAGGCACACCATATTCAGAGAACTAATAATCATGTACGGACAATAATTTACAGGCATGGCATATCACCAGTTGGCAACTCTCCTTGACGTGGCATCTGCCGAGACATGGCATCTCTACCGAGACATGCCATCTATTTCTTTGTATATGCTGCACTAGGCATCCCTGCCCTGTTAATTCCACCAAGTTTCTTTCAGAGCAAGCATATGTTTCCCTACTGTAGCAAGCACACGCTCAACTAGTGGCATCCACGTCACCACGTGTTTCTACTGCATTTGCAATGTCTGGTTTTCATGTTGTAACCGATATATTCCCAGGTTTTCTTAAGCAGATGCAAGATGATGGAAATTCATGGAAGTCATCCTGTTTTGGTCTGATATCATCCGGCTCACCCATAAGACCCCTCTGAACTTTCTGTACCCTCCGTGAAAAGGTATCCCAGCCCAACTGATTCCGTGTCTGAAATAGTACATTGAGTTTCTTTGCATTTGGGCGAATAGTTCTCTTGTGGCCCATGTATCGCCTACACATTTGATGCAGAATGGATGAGCAAACAATACTATATTAGAAAACCATAAGGGAGTACAGATAAACTGTTCGGAGACACAAATTAACATAAAAAATAGTAAAACAAATTAAACAAGCACTTTGACGGTGTGTATAGAGAGAGCCTCGTGTCCTTTCATGGCAATCCAATATTCAACAGATGTGTACTCCCTCCATCCCAAAATAAATCAACTTTCAGAGTTGTCCCCCTAGGTCAAACTATTTTAAGTTTGGCCAAATTTATAGAAAAAAGCATCAATATTTATAAGACCAAAATAGTATCACTAGATAGATAATTAAATATATTTTCATAATGTACTTATTTGGTGTCATAGATGTTGTTACTCTTTCCTATAAATTTAGTCAAACTTAAGATAGTCTCACTTTGGATGATTCTAGGAGAATTGATTTATCTGGGACGGAGGGAGCAGTTCAGAATATCCAAAGCATATGCAGAAAAAGAGGGGCACATACCTCCGGCCAGCTAAAACTTTGGCCATGTTCCCATTATTATTTGTAACAAAGACATCACTCTCATCACAAACAATGAAGTCAATTGCAGCCAGCCGTGAAGAAAAAGGAAGGAAGGGATTCAAATCATCCCCAGCAAGCTTCTCCTTAGTGTAGAAATTTGCGAAGAGTTCCCTAAGAGGTTGGAGAGTTTCATCTCCGCCATATATTTCTCCAGAAGCAACATATAGAAGTGTATCGTTGCCAAAACCAAGAGCTCGGAGCATTAACCCAACTTCATGAGGAGTAAGTGGGCATTTCCCCCTGCTGCGTTCATCTTCAGCACTCAACTCCTGTTATGAATCAATGTAAAATCAATCCATCACTCAAAACGTAAAGGTGACACAATCTGCCAACCAATGATTTGAACTTTGGCATCTAGAATGATGAATGTGTGATTATATAATTTGATGCATTTTTAGGAAATATAAGAAAGGCACAGGTCATATTCAATAACAAGCAAAAGGAAATAAAATGGAAAAAAATTATATGCCGATGGCAGACTAGTATTTGGATAATATACCATAGGGAAATCTCACCAAGTTTCAAGAGTCTTACAGGTAATGTATCCCATCGTTTCCTAATTTCACCCAATTCCTTTCTTTCTTTTTCACCGCCACCGTAGTAACAGCCAGAAAATGCAAGCATGTCAGGTTCAAACCTGATGAACAAGCAACAGTTATGATAAAAAATTTGTACTTTCATGGTTAATCATAAGTTCAATTATCAAAAGCCCACATTGAATTATAATAAACAACCAGAGTTTACCTCAAATGAACGGCAACATATCGTGTGTTCATGAGTCTCAGCTTTTGAACAAGTTTCTGACCCATGGCATGTATAGAACTCGTAAATTTTAAAGCATGAAAATTTACTCGGCAACGCAACTTTTGCAAATCTTCATCAAGATCGCTAGTGAGCCTATAATCAAACTTTGTTAATTGCAAAGCCTGCAAAGATTAAGACTGTTCAGTCAATAGGGAAGTATGTCTACGTCTACTTTTCATCTGTCTACAGTCACTTGGCACCTGAGATTTTTATTTATGATGAATACACATAACAAATATCTTCAAAAGGAAATTATAATATATGCTCGTGTTAACACCCAAAGGGCCAGACCGGAACCATGCAACAGATAAACTATTGTATATAATGAAATGTTCGTCTTAACACCCACCCATCCAAAATATTGTAATCAAACACAACATCTAAAATGAAACAAATTGATAACTAAGATGACATAACTGACATGTTTTCCTTGCACATGATATATCACTACAAAGACAGGCAGACAGTAAACTAGGAAGAAAAAACAAGTATGCACTATATTACTATAGAAACAATATGCAACATAAGTTTCCAGGCCATTACACAGGTTTGGCAGGTTACTTACTCGCCTTCGCATGAGTATTGGCAAAACTTCATCAATGTAAAACTCAGGCATTGATTTCCTAGGTGCACGCATGGTCCATGGTAGTTTATCCATTGACAACATTACTTCATAAGGGATCCTTTTGACAATAGTTACATCCTTTGATAGGTAGGAAATGAACCACTCCACGTCAAAAATGTCGGAGAAGTCACTGCATACGAAATTTGAAGTCAAGCCATTTTGGAACAGTAACATTCAGAAAACGCCTGTAATTTCTAGTTTTCAATTCACCTATCGTCCTTCCAGAATGAGTGGTGGTCTAACTCAGGTACAACAAGTGTGGCATTCAAAATCCAGGCAACTACAACAGCATCTGTTATCTGCAAACTGAACATCATAAAGGTAACACAAGGGATGATAGAAACAAAACAACCAGACGTTGGAAGACAATCATACCCCTATGCGCTGCTGATTCAGGCCCCCGCTAGTAGCAATCAACAAGTAACCAGTTGATCTGTTCTCTGGCACAGCAGCTGAAAGATGAACATGGAAAACTAGATTGTCATTTTTTTTTGACAATATTAGTTCAAGAGAGAAAGTGATTAACTTTACAAACTAACATCTGAAATCTGCGCTTCTCCCACTGCATCCATAGTACATGCTGGAATACTTGGATTCCCAAATATCAATAGGTTCGTAGTTTCTATGCTGCACATTTTCAGGATTGTAAATGGTCAAGCGGTATTCGGTAATTGCCAAGGAAGTTGAGATAATATTCAGATTATAAAGTATGAAAAACAGTACAGGCAGAACTTGCGAAAGATGGCAACAGAGAACATTTAATTAAGGCACACAAAAAATAGTATTTCAACGACATTCTGTTGAAACTTCACATTGCCAGAAAATACTAAACACTTGCACTCAATTTCTCAAAATGTCCACGAGTCCTAACGATGTGGCAGGTGTAGCCGTCAAGTGACACAAAAACAGAACTTTTCTTTCACCTCAACCAGGCTATAACACGCAAGAGATCACGCAACGACAAAATTCCGTGGAATTAGACAGCAGGGCAGTCAAGCCTCCAACAAATTACCTGCTTGGATCGCCATCGACTCCGGATCCGCGCCCAGTCAGCGTCAGTGACCACGTGTCCCGTAAAGAGGGACACGAACCCTAGAACGAACAGCGCAGTTCCCAGGAACACCGGAGAAGGCGGCGCCTTCCTCGCTGCCCTCGGCGAGGAGGCGCCGGCGCCGGCGCCGCCGCCACCGGAGTGGTACGATTTGGCTACCGCGTCAGGCTTCCTCCCCATGACGCGCCGCACCAGCTCGAGCGCCTAGAGCACAAAATCTCGGCATACAACGCCCACCCTCCCTTCAGGGTCGCTGGCGCCGGCGTGCTAGCCACCCGCGCTAGATCGTGGAGGAGCAGACGTCCATGGCGACGGGAGGAGGCAGGCGTGTCCGCGTGTGAACGCGACCGGGGTCTGGACAGTGGAGTGTGACGATGCCACGAACCGTACGTAGGCGGGCTGGGGTGAGTTTTATTAATGGGCCGTCAGTTAGTTGCTCCACATCCCGCTTGGCCCGTCGTGGACCCTTCTTTCTACATGGGCCTCCCCGTTCGGTGCCTGAATGAGGCCCATACTGACACCTAGACTAACGGGCCGCATAACGTGAGAGACAGGCATCCCGGGTTGGTCTGGTTTACGGTGTGAAGATGGACGCTGGTTCCAGTTTGTGCCGACAGTCCCGGCTCCTCGTGTAAGTAAAAAAAAAAAAGTAATTCCACCTTCCTGTTTTCTGAAAAAAAAAGAAGAAAAAGAAACGAATTCCACCTTGTGTCCACGGTACCAGTACCTCGCCGCACCTCGCAAGCTGATCTGCCGTACGGCGCACTGCGGCCGTACCATCACCGTTCACCGGAGGACAGCATCACTGTTCCCGATCATCGATGACACCCATGTGACCTGTGACCCTGCCACGGCTGGCGACCATAACAACCAACAGGACAAAGGGGTCGAGGCACTGCAAATAGCTACTAGCTACTCCACCGCGGCGCCCGGCCGGCGGGCCAAACCAACCGGCAGGGGACACAGCACTAGAGCAGGCAGGCTCACGCTAACCTACCAAACGAACAGCTCGACTCGACCATCCCTCCCAAACGACAGCGGCAATCATCCAGCCAGCGCACCCTTGTCACGGGGTGTCAGCGGGAATTGAAAACGAGCGCTGCACCTGCACCTGCACCTGCACCTGCACTGGGCTGCATGCATGCCGGCCCGGTTGGCAGTACAGGATACGAGCACGGCTTGCCAAGCACGTACTACTACTGCTACTAGTACACTCGTACAGGCAGCAGGGTACTGGGTTGGGTACAACAGTCCAGGGAACTGCTCACAGCTAGGAAGCCGCCAAAATAGGTGTACCCGTACGTATCTCCCCCAACGCCCAACACGGAGATATTATTTCCCCCAAAGCGCAGACATACCCCCCATTTCCCCGCCAATCGGGTGCATGGACCGCGCTGTAGCTGACACTGACAACTGGACCGGGCCGTACGGGCCCCGCCGGCCGGCCGGCCTGCTGCGTGCGCGTACGCTCGGCCTGCCCCCCGCACCAGGCTTTTTTCCCACTGCGCGGTCTCTGTGGGACACTCACCTTTGACAGGTGGGACACAGTAACTCCTGGTCCCACGGCGCAGCGGGTGTGCTCTGCAGTGGATTTTGGTACGCGACGCACAAAATCTCTTGTGGCGTCTGGTTCCGGATATGGGATCTTTCAAGCAAGTGGCAGGGCCGCTTGTTTTCTAACCGTTGGCTAGCAAGATCTAAGACAATGACACTCGGGACCCACGCACCGGACTCCACCTGTCACCCGCATGTGTGTATGGCCTGAGTTCCATTCGAGGTGAGGGATGGAGCGGGGCGTGTAGTCACACAGCGCGCAGCCTTTATTGGGCGTGGCAGTGATGCCACGCACAAGCAGCCGCGGGTCCCGCCTCGGATTGAACTCATCAATGACACATCTCCATGTGGCCGCGGCCCACGGTCACGAGGCTCGTGGCCCCACCACCGCCTGCACGGCTCCTGCCCGCTAGCTGTCTCAGTAGTGCCTGACGGGAGATCCCACATGTCAGTACAGGCGCTTGCTCCCCACCCCCGAGTCGCCTGCCTGGCTGAGTGGCTGCCTGCTCCTCCCCGGGAGGCTCGCCTCGCTGCCCGATTGCTTTATATGGGGTGCCACGCCACGCCAGTGTGGGTAGCATACCGGCTGTACTTCCAGCAGCAGCCGCAGCCGCCGGCCCGCCGCCGCTCTTGCACTTTGCCTTGCCACACAACGTTATTGCCGGGCGCGCTAGCTTGTCGTGAGCCCTGCTGAACAACTCGCTGCAGCACGTAGCTAGCTATGGAAGGAAACGGTGGCGCGGGCGGCGGTAGCCGAAGCGCGGCACCGCCCTGGGATCTCGCCATGCACTGGGCTCCCTCCGCCGGCTTGTCGTACCCGCAGCAGCCCTTGGCGCTGCGCCCAGGCGGCGTGCCCAGCCAGCTCCAGCTGCTGCACCAGCAGCCGCCGCCGCAGCACGAGCTGACCTGCCTCAAGCTGGGGAAGCGGCCCGCCTGCTGCTGGGCCGGGGCGGCGGGCAACCAAGTGGTGGCGCAGGCTGGCGCGGGCCTGCCGCAGGTCCACGCCAGCAATGGCAGCGTCGCCGCTGGTGGTGGCGCGAGCGGGACAGCTGCTGAGGATAAGAGGAAGGAGAAGGCGGCGGCCGTGCCGAGGTGCCAGGTGGAGGGGTGCCACGTGGCGCTGGCGGACGCCAAGGACTACCACCGGCGGCACAAGGTGTGCGAGGCGCACTCCAAGGCGCCCCGGGTCGTCGTGCTCGGCGCCGAGCAGCGCTTCTGCCAGCAGTGCAGCCGGTGGGTACATTAATTTAGCTCGACTGCAGGGGTGTTTGGTAATTTTAGTCGCTGTCCTTCGTTGTTTGATACATGCGTAGAGTATTAAATATAGACTAATTATGAAACTAATTGCAGTTTGTGACTAATTTGGGAGATGAATCTTTTAAGCCTAATTAGTCCATGATTTGATAATGTTTTGCTACGGTAAACATGTGCTAATAACGTATTAATTAGGCTTAAAAATTCGTCTCGTGGAATACTGATGAATTATATAATTTATTTTTTATTAGTATCCGAACACTTCATACAACATCCTTTCAACACACTCCCTAAATTTTAATAGCCGGATCCAAACGTCCAAACGTCCTCTATATACATATACTCCATTGTCCATGAAAGGTAGTATTAGGAGTAGCAGCAACCTTTGAATTGAATTGATAAGTACATGCGCGAAACGACGTCCCTTGTTGTGTGTTTCTGGATGCACGTGCAGGTTCCACGCGATCTCGGAGTTCGACGACGCGAAGCGGAGCTGCCGGCGGCGGCTGGCCGGGCACAACGAGCGGCGGCGGAAGAGCAACTCCAGCGAGGCCATGGCCAGAGGCGTCGCGCACCCACACGGTACGTGTCCGTCCGTCCGTCTGTCAGTCCATCGTCGTACCCGCGTACTCAGATCTGGATGCTTTGTGTCCAGGATGTGATAATTAAGTTGGGCAGGGACCAGCTGCAGTAAGACCACAGCCACACGATGCACATTGGGTTCACGGCCGGAATCACGGTATCGGTAGCTAGAGGACTATAGTAAAAAAAAAAGTGTACCCAGTGGGCTTTTGCTCTGTGCAGGGTCTAGAAAGAACGTCAGTGGCAAGCTCTACCTTCGCTTGTGCAATATGAGGAGACCATAACTTAAATTCGGGACCTTTCGGTCATAGGCGATAAAACTCTATGGCTGGTACCAGGCTTGTAGGGGGGAGTTGGTTTGATGCCGGGAAACATGGAGAGAGCGGTAAAAAAAAAACTTGTAGGGGGGAGTTGGTTTGATGCCGGGAAACATGGAGAGAGCGGTAAAAAAAAAACTTGTAGGGGGGAGTTGGTTTGATGCCGGGAAACATGGAGAGAGAGCTGCTGCTGGTGCTGGCAACAGTGGCAAGGCACGAAAGGCTAGTCCTCGCAACGTGAGACGTGCAAAGCCTGTTAGGGCACGTATTTTCACCTTGTTCACTTAGATCTTTTATGTAGTTTATAAGTCGATTGATGCTATTTTATTGTGAAAAAAAAATACTATATCATAGCTGATAAGCATAGCTGATAAGCATGGCTGATACGACCAGCCGTGTTTTACGCAGGCCTTTACATGCACCTGCGGCCTGCTACACTGGTGGTGTCTGGTGTCCGATGAGTGGGTATAGGCCGACCGTGCTATGATCACTTCACGGTAGAACGTCTTACAGTGGGAAAATTTTCAGTCACAGTAGAACGTCTCGCAGTGGGGGAAAAAATCAGTCGGGACTGTTAAAATGCAAGAGCTACGGCACCGTGGATTCACGGTTCGTGTTCATACCTAAACATCCGATGTACACTAGGAGAGAGCTATATAAATTTAGAAGAAATAGTTAGGCAAGAAGTTATTCTACATTATACAAAAAGTAGTCTTCATTGAAGTCTTTAATTCGGTAGTTTTCGGTGTCTGCTGCTGCTGTAGGTTTCGCTTTTCCCCTCTCTTCAATCACTGTAACCATGTTTGTTTGTGTTTGTTTGGCTTATAAGTCATATTTTTTTAATCAACAAACAATATTTTTCTCTCACAATAAATCAACCAACAGTATTTTCAGCCATAGTTTATGAGTCAAACAAGCCCAAACGAACAGGGCATGCAGAGTTCGATAGGTGTACGTACGTACCGCTCGTATTTTGCGCGATGGTTTATGCGGTGCACTGCTACGTACGATGAGCTATGTCGCGTCTAGGTACGTAGGCTAGTACGTACGTATAGGAACAAGAACGGCCAAACTTGGCACAGCGTATCAACAGTGCACAGTACTCTGCTACTCCTGTGCGAACGAATCTAGTACTGAGCGTACGTGTACGAAGGTACTCGATCTAGTACTTCTGCAGCTTGTGCTTACTACTGCTAATAAATCGGTAGCTGCGTCTTTAGTTCAGATTCTTTCAGAACGTCAGACTTGTAACTACTACCCTCTCCCCATCCTGAATGAAACATACATACACGTACGTTAAAATTCGGAGCTTATTATACTACAAAATTGATTACATTGGGTTTGCACTAAAATTATTTTCTAATGGTCAAACTACAATGCAGGAGTGACGGCTTTCGGCCACGGCTTCCTGCAGCCACCGTGCGGCGGCCTCCCGGGGTCCCCGGCTGGTGCTCTCTCTCTTCTGTCATCGGCCAGAGGCGGCGCGGCGAGCGGCGCCCCCTGGCTGGTCACGACGCCGGACATCTCCGCGCGCTCCAGCGCGGCGCTCGATGACCTTATCGCCGAGAACCGCGCCTCACTCCTCGCGTGGCAGTACTTCTCGGACCGCTCGTCGTCGGCGCCCGGCCGGCATTTCGCCTCTTCGTCGACGGCGGGCTGCGCCCTCCCGCCGGCCGATCATCAGGCAGCAGCCAGCTGGCGCCCGCGCCCCCACGGTGGCGTTGGCGGTGGCCGGTACCACGCGGCGCCGCCCGGTGCGTGGCACACGACGCTGGACCTTATGCAGACAGCAAGCCCCGGCGCCGCTCCCGCCACCAGCGCACCGTTCCGGCCAGTGCCGGAGAGGGCGGGCATGAGGCCTCGCGGTAAGACCAATGATGGCGACGCGTCAGGGTGTAGCTTGGATGCGTGGGCGCCCGCGGGTGGAGCTCGTGTGCTGTGACCGCCATGTGCAGTCAGCGAGGGTGGTGGCCATTGCGCCTTGCCCTGTAATGCCTGGTGTTGCTGTGCCAGGCTCCGGTGTGCTCCATGTTCCCAAAGGGATGTGTAATCCAATGTACTTCAGCGTGTGCTTTTGTTAATGGACTGTGTTTTTCAATTTCGCTACGTGCGCTTCTGAAACGAAAGTTGATATATTTTTTTTTTTTCTTGTGATCATGCGAGCACGAGCGACGAAATGCGCGCTATCGCTCATGGGTCTCCTAGCGAACTACCATCTTCTTGTATCAATAATGCTGAAGCAAGCAAATCATTATTTTTGGAACGGTCGTCTTATTAGAACACCCGCCTTTGTAAATGATTTTTGGAGACGGATATTTTCCTGTAGCCTCTGACCATTTACAGAGATGGTCGCTAGGTGTGCCCGCCTCCGAACGAGATGTCATTTGAATCTAGACTTCTGATTCGTTGTGTGAATTGAACTATTATATGAATGAATTAAAACAAATTTGAGTAACTGTGTTCTGGATATTAGTTTTCCTGTTAGTTAATATGTTGTCTTCACGGTATACTAGAAACGCGGGGCGCGGCTGCCGCGCCTTCCCTTTCGATTAGGCCAGTGGCAATAAGAATATAGGTGTAGTGATGAGAAACTCAGCAATTTTTTTCATTTTATGATTTTTATGTATTTTCGAGACTTTATCATCATGAAGGTATAATTTTATTTGCCCCTTAAAAGCATAGGTAAAAGTTTATATGAAAAAATCCTTACTAAAACATGTGATATTATGGATGCGCTGCATAGTTCTACTCGTTAGGATTTCAGATCAACTTGATTATCTAATTTACAATTTTTCTGTGATTTACTATGCAATTTTAAAGTTTTAGCTAATTTATTTTTTGAAAAAAGAGATATAATCAAAGGTGGCTTGTATTTTGATTTGAGAAAAATCTGAGGAGGTTTTCGCAAAAATTGCTGAGAGTGTCTCCGGAGCGCAGGTTGATTTTCGATAAAGTGAAGGTCTTTTTTGCAAAAAAAAACCCGGAGCCCATCCGTTCTAGACTGCGGGTTGATTTGGAAATAATCTGAGGTGTTTTTTGCAAAATATTCTGAGAGGGCCTCTGGAGCATGGGTTAATTTCCAAAAAATAGAAGGGGGTTTTCGTAAAATGACCGCGGATCGCCCGATCTGGGCCGTCCGTGCGCCCGATCGAACGGCCGCTAAAAGCTCGTGATGTGGCACGCTGGCTGGCCGCGGTTTAGGCGCATGTTTCATATGTAAAAGATGATAGAACTTTTTTACTCCATTGTATCGACAGGGAAGCTTATTTTTTTTACAGTAGAAGAAAATTTCCTATTTGGTTTACGATGATATATAGAGGTAGATTTCTATATCTGTCAAATTTTAATTTCGTGTTGGCCAAAAACTTTCAGGGAAACTGTTTCTAACGATGGGACGTCAGCCAATTTTTGTATTTCTCTCTCTATATCTTTGTCAGTTCACCGTCAAGAAAATTATTGTTAAATTTTCTATTTATAAAATGCATTTCCCTATCCGTAATTACGCCGTCAGGGGAATTCTAGTTTCTAGTAGTGGGTGACATGGCAAAAAATTGTGAATGGTTGAATTTTTTTTTTGAGATACAAATGGTTGATGTCTATTAACTACTGTGGATGCTCTAATTAATGTGGCCCAAGGCATGTCCATGCTGCGTGTACTTTTTTTTAGAACTCCATGCGCGTCTACTGCCACTTGCTGTGGGAATAAAATGTAAATGGCAGGAGTGTAAAGTCCATGAATCATTGTAAAGTCCACAGCCCACCCGCGTGGACTGGGCTAGGATTTGTTGCAAACCAGGCCTATGTTACATAAGACATGAACACCCGAAGTCCCAAAGTGAGTTAATCAGCGCGTGTTTAGTTTCAGAAAGTTGGAATTTGGGGCTACTGTAGTATTTTCATTTTTATTTGGCAATTAGTGTTCAATCATGGACTAATTAGGCTCAAAACGTTCGTCTCGTAATTTCCCACCAAACTGTGCAATTAGTTTTTTTTCGTCTACATTTAATGCTCCATGCACGGGCCGCAAACATTCGATGTGATAGGCACTGTAGCACTTTTTGGGAATTTAGGGTGGAACTAAACAAGGGCTCAGTGAAGGGAGATGATAAATGTGGACGGGAAAAGAAAGAGGGAGACATAGCAACATGCTTTCTTCAATTACAACTACTCCCTACATTTCCAAATCATAAGACGTTTTGACTCTTCTAGATGCATTTTTTTATCATATATATGTAGACATAATAACATAATATATCTAAGTGCATAGGAAAAGCTATGTATATAAAAAGTCAAAATGTGTCTTATAATTTGCATTGGAGTGAGGGAGTACTATAAGTTGTTTAGAAAGTCGATGCATACGAGGTAGAACTTTCACTAACAACTTTAGCTATGATATCACAAATAAGAAGGGTTTGTATGTTGTGAAAATAACTTTTATCATGAATATAATCCAACTAATATTTCACATATTTATTGATGGTCAGAGTTGAAAATTTGACTGACATGAATCCTAAAACAACTTACTTTGGCATGTCTTACTGATGTTCTTAAATTGACTGACACGAACCCTCTATTTAATTTGGTGTAGATGTATGCATGCTTGTATTAAATAATGAATAAGCATGCTTGTATTAAATAAATTGACTGACATGAACCCTCTATGATCCCCGCAAAAAAAGAACCCTATGTAATCCCTCATGATCTGAGCATCACTAACAGAGTTCAGATCCAGAAAAAAAATGAAGTTATGAGAATCATATTACCAAAAGGGGACACAAGAATGACATGCTTTTTCTCCACTTTATTTTTTAATCCCCCCCCCCCCCCCCCCCTCCAATTTAGATCTAGGCCCCGTTCGACTTACCCTATATTTAGCTTGTTCGACTTCTTTTTTCAGCCGGAATAATATTTTTCTCTCACAACAATTCACCTAGAACAGTATTTTTCAGTCAGTTTCAACCAAAATTCTGCCAGCCGAACGGGGCCTTAGATACTGCACAACTTCTGGTACAGATTTAAAAACCTATGCAATATACTAACACGTGAGCATCATAAAATATAGTTAAATAATGAATATCATCAAATTCAATAAGAGAGAATAAGTGGGCGACAATGTGGTCTTCCTTTTAGTAGGGCTCATGGGAAGAACGAACGCCCGTGGCGTGCACCAGTATGTAGTTATAGCACACGATCTTAGGCTCTTAGCTTAAAGAAGTTGTAAAAGTCTACGTAATAGTAATCTACTATGATTGTGTCAGATTGAAGTACCACTACAGTGTGGCACTGAGGCTAATAAGCGATGTGACAGCAACCTACTACCTCGCTAGACAATCCAATCTCGATCTGGCTTAGGGCACTCCCAATGCAGAAACCACTATAGTTTCTATGGGTATTAATTGTACTGCCACCTAAACATTTTGCTGATGTGGCAAGGTAGTTATTGAAGAGAGAGAACAAAAATCATAGAAACCGGGTCTAAGTTAGAAACCATGTCTACACGAGAACCAAGACACGAAGGGATGTGATTGGTAGCGAATGGAGAGAGAGTGTATGTGATTGGATAAAAAATTGTTCTGTAGAAACTATCCATTGGAACCATGGTTTCTATACATAGTGTCTATAAAAATTAATAGGTATAAAAACTATACGTAGTTTCTAGCATTGGAACTGCCCTTAGGATCAAATCTTTTCCAGAAAGCACTTTTAAGTACCGTAAGAACGCAAGGCCCCAAACAGAAAGCACTTTTAAGTACCGTAAGAACGCAAGGCCCCAAACAGACCAGTAGAAAGTTTAAGCAACAAGTCCCAGTACCCTTCTATCTATTCAGATTCATAGCTAAAATGTCATTTATTTGTGGACCGAGAGAGTAGGCATGACAAATTATAAATAATTCTTATTTACAAGAATAAGTTTGCTTATTTATGTACTGCAAGAATACCTAGCCGCATACTGGTCCAATGTGCACTGACACCGTGCAGCTGACATGAGGCCACTAGTGGGTACGGACTAGACTATGGGCGACACGAATACTCATGGTCAATGCCACTCTATGAAATCATCTAGAACTCAATCAATGGCCACGTCTTGTCGAAAATGAATTTTAGAGTAAGGTCCTTAATTTAAATTTGTGAGACGGCCTTTCTGTATAAATCACATGTCAAACAAGTCCCTGCCCATTAAAAATAACCCTAAAACCTCAACAACCACCGTCATCCTCCTTTTTCTTCAACGACTTTTAGGGCCTGTTTGGATCATATAGTCTAAAGTTTAGTTGGCTAAAGTTAAGAAATAAAACTTTAGACCGCCTTTGCTCACTTGTGTGGTCTGAACTTTGTGTGAGGTTAGCTAAACATTAGACAACAGTTTAGACCTTCTGTTTAGAGCAACAAGAGCTAAAGTGATTTAAAGTTTACTGCAAAACTTTATACCATGAAATCCAAACATAGCCTTATATGATGTCACACAACAACATCCATCACCCTCTCTTCCTCTCCCTCACCCAAATCCGATCCAATGCACACTTTGTTGCATGTGTCGCTGCCTTCGTAGATGTCGTGGTTGTTGCCATTCATGTTGGTGTTGGCGCCATTGCTGAGGAGGCAGAGGTGGATCGGAGGACGAGGTGATGACGCCCCTTCTTCTCCGCACCTAGCCGACTCATGGCTCTCAACCCCGACCCCTTCCCACTCTCATAAGGGTGGCATAAGGGTGGAGCACCCGACACCTGGCTCCTTTCTCTCCTCTAGGTGTAGCCGGTCAGCATGGCAGATCCAATATGGATGCTTGGGTATTCCCCTAGATAAAACGTTATGTATATATTAAGTATACACCACTATTACAGAAATGATTTTCTAAGGCATCTCCTTTTTACTGGAGGTGGTTGCATACCTAGCTCTAGAAAACATTTATTTATAAAGACCTTTGAATAGAGGCGGTTGGGGGGACCGTATCTATAAATTTTTTTGTGTTGCCTCTACAAAGAATTTTCATAGTAGTGCACATTTATATTTGTGGTTGGCCTTTGTTTTCTTCATTTCTTGTCATTCACTTATCAAAAACCATGGCCTAGAGCCTCTCCACACCACGCTATAATAGGACTTTGTTGGCCCATTGAATTGCCATTCACCAACTAGCCTACTAGCTAGGATCTTCCTTAGGGTACATCTACGTCGTGTGCATCCGTCACCCTTTCCCCACCCCTAGTCCTCTTGGCTCTCCCAAGTCCTAATCCCCATAGGAACCTTAGGCTAGGCCCCAGCCACACCAATACACGCGGGCATGACAATGCGGTGGGCGTATAATTAGTGGTAGATCGACTACTTTTGTTTGGGAATACCCAACTCTAAGATCCTAAATCCACCACTGGTGGCCAAGACTAAGGTCTGTATGCGCCAGTGTGGCAATGGTCGAGGACGATGGCTAAGGACGTAAGATCTAGGTAGTTACTACACAAAGTTCACTCTAGAGTATATGAAGTTTCTGTAACTAATGTGTAGCATGCACGGAACGCTTTCTTAGGCTAATTTTGTATTTGTTTTGTACAATTGATTCATAACAAAGGTAAGTTAGTAGTCCTCTCTTTGCAGATCAATTGGTCGTGAAACTGATGTGGAGCAAATTTATAAATTGAAGACTGTAGCTATCACTACTCCTCTCTTATCTGTTTTTAGAACAAATTAAATGCCAAGATAATTGTAGTGTGACTTGAGAGATGAATAGTAAAGGTGTAAATATATAGTGTGAATCCTATTTTTTTCTTCTACACCAACTGTGTCATCTGTTAGGTTGATCTCTACCAACTTGGCCCAATGGCCAATTGGGCCCTTGATCCGCACCTTGATCGGGTGCGCCCAACCCTATCTATGGTTGGTAGGCCCACGTCTGAAAGGTCCTTGCGTGGCGGTAAAGCCTGAGCAAGACTTGATGCCGATGGACGAAGACAACGATGAAAAGCAAGTGAAGTCAAGATCGATGAACCAATATGATCACGTGATGATATGAAATGGATCATATCATTATTGATCATGTTGGTGCATGTGTTGCATCAACATTGGAGGAGATGGAATGGAATGCGTAAGGCAAAGGTATAACCTAGGGCATTTTATTTCACTGGTCATAGGTGTGTAGAGAAGTTGATGACAAGGTTTAGGATAGATGGCCGTACTATCAAGAGGGGCAAACTTATTTGCATATCGGTCATCTAGTGCCACTCGAGTGATCTAACTTTGCATCATCGCTAAGATCGAATGGCATGGCAAGGCAAGTTGAGTGGCTAATCCTTTGGAAAATGTTTGTGAAAAGCTAACACACATACACATGGTGATGTACACTTGGTGGTGTTGGCACATTTGCAAAGGAGAAGAAGTTGGAGTTGATGAGGATCAACTCGGTGAAGAAACGGAGGTGAGAAGGTGTCATTGTAAGTGACCGGGCGCTGACCTCGTTTGGACCGGCGCGTCCGGTCAGTGCAGCAGAGAGATCGGTCTTCGACCGAATGCTGGGCGAAGAAGTGACCTGACGCGCAATAGCAGCGTCCGGTCAGTGCTGACGTGATGGCATGAGGAACAATAGTGACATGTGGCAGTCGAAGAATGACCAAACGCTGATGCTATGTCTGATCGTGACCGACCGGACGTGTCCGGTCGTAAAACAGAGGCACAAGGAGCTCTCTAGAAATGACCAGACTTTGGCTAGTCTGCGTCCGATCGAGCAGCAGCAGATGCATCCGATCATGAATGGAACCTCTCTAGAAACGGCTGGACTCGGCAGAGGTGCGTACGGTCATCTCACTATGTTGCGTCCGGTCACAACTTAACCGTTGGCACGCGAAGTTGCCGTTGAGATCAGGTGGCTCTGGTTGAAAGCAGAGTGACACATGTCATGCATCCATTGACCGAACACTGGCAGGGTGCATCTAGTTGATCTGACCAGAGCGTCTGGTCACCCTAAGCTGTGCCTAGTGAAGGGGTACAACGGCTCTATTTTCGTGGGGCTATAAATTGAAGGGGTCTCGGTCTTGGGCTAGTAGCTAAGCACACTAGAGACTTGGTGGCTTATGTGGTAGTGCTTGGGAGCCCTCTAAGTCACTCTAGCTTGATAGTGTTCATCCGATTGAGTGAGTGAGTGATTCTTGTGCTATTGTATTGTGAGGTTGCATCGAGTGGCACTAGGTGGTCGTCTTGCAAGCCGGTGGTGCTTGTTACTCTTGGAGGTTGCCACCTCCTAGATGGCTTGGTGGTGGTCTCCGTCGAAGCCCGTAAGAAGCTTGTGCAGTGCTCCGAATAAGAGCTTTGTGAGGGGCATTGTGCTCGCCCTACGGGAGCCGCGAAAAGCAACTCTAGTTGAGCGTGTCATTGAGCTACCCTCACTTTTGGGGTAGGTTCTTGTGGTGCCCGATGTGCGGGCTTGGCGGGTGATGCCAATTAGCCGTCGAACCACCAAGTGAGCGGTCGACACAATGGGGACGTAGCGTGTTGGCAAGCATGTAAACCTCAGGAGAAAATCACCGTGTCAACATTGTTCTTTCCGTTGGTTTGCAATCCCCTTACACAAGCTTATGATTACTTTCATATACATTGTGCTTGTATAGTTGCTCTTGTATTTAGTTAGCTCGTGTAGCTCACTAGTTACCTTCTTGCTTGTGTAGCATAGAAGTAGCTGCCTTGCGTGGCTAATTTGGTTTGTGTAACCTTGTTAGTCACATTGCTTAGTTTGTGTAGCTAAGTATTTGCGCTCTCTAATTTGGCATTGGTTGCCTTGTTATTGAGCATTGCTAGTGAGCTTAGTTGGCTTTATGTTTTTGCTTACTAGCATGTGTAGGAGCTCCCTCGTTACTTGAAATACTAGTGGGATAGGTTTGTGTGACCTTGGTCCTAGAATTCGATAGGTGAGCTCTAGCTAGCCCGACACCTTTGTTGCCTAATTAGGATCTTTATAAGGTGCTTGTGAACTTAGATAAAGGGGTGTAGTCTTGGCTAGACTGATTGTTTTAATTCCGTATTTGTTTCGGTTAGCCGACACGATTAAATTAAGAAAGGACTATTCTCCCCCCTCTAGTCCATCATCTTGACCTTACAAGTGCTATCAGAGCTAGGTCTCTCATTTGTGGTCTTCACCGACCTAAAAGGATGGCGTCTAATGGGCTAGATATTTGTGAGATACATATTTTTTATGGCACAAACTTTGCACTTTAGAAAAATCACATTGAAATGACCTAAGATGCCGCCTAGAGGGGGGTGAATAGGTTTTTTCTAAAAATTAACACCTTTAAATATGGAAACAATTAGAAAAGGGAAAACTCTAAATTAAGAGTAATACCACCCCTCACAAGTTGGCCACAAAGTAAACAAGGTATAAAGAATATATCTAGAAGCTACAACCCTGCACCACAAAGTTAGAACAGAGAATAAATATTTTCAGCACATGTAGAAAATACAGGTTGTGTACGGTATACACGATTTCTACAGAGCAACCCCAACTTGCTCTTTTTGATTTCTATCTTCAAGCCAAACTGCATGTACTTACTAGAGATGACAATATACACAGAGAACCAGCACAAGAGCTGGAGCAACATAAATATCAAATGAAATGCGAATTGAGACACGATATTTGTTTTACCAAAGTTCGGACTTGTTCGAGTCCTACTCTTCATTGAGGGGGCTATGAGCGACCCAGCGAAGGTCAGCCCTAGAGGGTACCACAAAGGTCACTCTAGCCGGAGTCTTTTCTAACTCCTTTTCCTCCTTCCACTAGTTGATTACGAGGCGGTAGAATCGACCGTTACAAACTTTCTAAGGCACACCATAATCTCACGGGTGCTCTCTAGCGACGCCTAGCCATCTAGGACCAAAGAGTCCAAGAGTAACAAATGCAAATCACGAGATTGACAATATGCACAAGTGCTCAAGTGGTTGGATTGCTCTCTTTTTGAATTTCTCTCAACCCACTAATTGATTTGACAATTTGGATCACACACTCACTAAGAGAGGGTTTGGGAGAGTTGGTAAGGCTAAAAAATGTGTATGTGTATCAGCAGAATCAACAGCCTCTAAAGATGGAGGCTTGGGGGTATTTATAGCCCCCTTGGAAAAACTAGCTGTTTTATAGCTGTTGCCATACCGGACATGTCCGGTATGACTTACACTGCGTCAACGGTAACTGAGTTATAGTAACGTTGTGAGGCGTCGGAACTCCCGATGTATGTCGGAACTCCCGACCGTCGAAACTCCCGACTTACGTTGGAACTCCTGACCCTCAGCATATTTGAAAACTTTGGTAAATGAGTTAAAGTATGTGAGGTGTCGGAACTCTCAACGCATGCCGGAACTTCCAACCGTCGGAACTCCAGACTCATGTCGAAACTCCCGACCCTCAAGGCTTTTGAAAACTAGTCGTTGGCCTCTGGTCGTCCATACCGGACACGTCCGGCATGACCAGGACAATGAACCCTCCAAGTCAGTTAAGCACGAGACATCGAAACTCCTAACCATTGCTAGAACCCCCGACTATCAGAACTTCTGACTCACGTCGGAACTCCCGACGAACCAACCCGAGATCAACAATATTACCATTGCTGGGCAAATATTGAACACATCCGGTATCAATACTAGAGCCAGACCAGCAAAAATAGATTAGCTCTTTGTCTCTCAAACACTTAAAACTCATATGGGTTAGCTTGAGCACTTATGAAATATTATCTATCAACATGATGCATCCCTCTTAATAGTACGACATTCCTATTAACTCAAATTTAAAAGTATAATGAATTTAAACCTTTTGAGTTGATCTCTTTCAACCGAAGCCGTGTATTCCAATCTTCATCAAGTGAGGGTGCCAACATGTTGATATTGATCTTTTCACTTGAGCATAGCCATCTTGAGCACGTGACTTGATTCCATTCATCAAATTTGAATAATCCCAAATGTATCAAGTCACTTCCATCAAACACTTTAATAGTGATATGATCTTCCACATTAACATGACCATCATAGCTTGATTAGCACCTCAACTAAATACAAGTACTTCCTTCTTCACCCTAGCTAGGTTCTTTACCTACCACGTCGTCGCTTGCTGTCGATAGAATATGCTCGATAGTCCACCGAGGGGTATCCCACGATGGTAGATTTGTCGGTGGGGGTGCGTGTAATCAGGAACTGGATGGTGACACAATACGCAGAGACAACGATTTAGACTGGTTCAGGCCGTCTGATCTACGTAATACCCTACATCCTGTGTCTTTGGTGTATTGTATTGAGATGTAGTAGATAAATCTAGATGGATCATCTATGTATCTTGTCCGCTAGGGGACCCCCGCCTCTCCTTATATAGTCTAGAGGGACAGGGTTACAAGTAAAGTATCCTATTTGGTACTATACAATGTCTTGCGGTGCACGCCGAGTAGCGCCGTGCATGCCTTGATCTTGTGGGCCAGGCCACCTCTAATGGTGCGGCCCGTGTCTTGTCTTGAGGATACCAGGGGGCATACCCTCATAGCTAGTCCCCGAGCCTGACAGTAGGTGACGTAGTCGCGTGGTGCCAGGGTTAGAAAGTAGAAGACCGGCTGAGTAGGTAGCCAGTCCCCGGGCGTAGCCTCGAGATGAGAACAAGCACATTCACCGTAAGGTGAAGTGTGCCCACTTAGTCCCCGAGCCTGCTAGAAGATGAAGAATGGATCTTGTAGCAGGGTCAAAGAAAAAGAAGTCTAAAAGCTTGCCGACGTTGTCTGACATGCACGTATCTAGACCCCAGACGTGCTACCCAAGATCAGCACCCTGATCTAAACAGCATAGAGAAGCTTGATAGCACACCGACGAGACATAGCAAGATCCGACTACTAAGGGAGCACCAAGGAGCGAGGAGTCCCCAGCATCGTTGGCGATGTTTGAGCACCGAGGAGCGAGGAGTCCCTGGCATCGCTGGTGATGTCCGAGCACCGAGGAGCGAGGAGTCCTCGGCATCGCTGGCGATGTCCGAGCACTGGGGAGCGAGGAGTCCCTAGCATCGCTGGCGACGACCGAGCACCAAGGAGAGAGGAGTCTTCGGCGTCGCTGGCGATGACCGAGCACCAAGGAGGGAGGAGTCCCCAGCGTCACTGGCGATGTCCGAGCACCGAGGAGTCCCCGGCATAGGCGGTGATGTCCAAGCACCGAGGAGCGAGGAGTCCCCGGTGTCGCTGGTGATGACCGAGCACCGAGGAGTCCCCGGTGTCGCTGGCGATGACCGAGCACCGAGGAGCGAGGAGTCCCTGGCGTAGGCGGCGATGTCCGAGCACTAAGGAGCGAGGAGTCCCTAGTGTCGCTGGTAATGACCGAGGAGTCCCCGGTGTCGCTGGCGATGACCGAGGAGTCCTCGACGTCACTAGCGATGACCGAGCACTGATGAGTCCCTGGCGTAGGTGGCGATGTCTGAGCACCGAGGAGTCTTCGGTGAAGCTGGTGATGTCCAAGCACCGAGGAGTCCCTAGTGTTGCTGGCGATGACCGAGCACCAAGGAGCGAGGAGTCCCCGACGTCACTGGTAATAACCGAGCACCGAGGAGTCCCCGACATAGGTGGCGATGTCTAGGCACCGAGGAGTGAGGAGTCCCCGGCGTCGCTGGCGATGACCGAGTACCAAGGAGTCCCTGGCGTAGGTGGCGATGTCCGAGCACCGAGGAGTCCTTAGTGAAGCTAGCGATGTCCGAGCACCGAGGAGTCCCCGATGTCGCTGGCGATGACCAAGCACCAAGGAGCGAGGAGTCCCCGGCGTTGTCGGTGATAACCGAGCACCGAGGAGTCCCTGATGTAGGTGGCAATGTCCGAGCACTGAGGAATCCCCAGTGAAGCTAGTGATATCCGAGCACCGAGGAGTCCTCGGTGTAGGCGGCGAGGTCCAAGCACCGAGGAGTCCTCGGCGTAGGCGGCGAGGTCCGAGCACCGACGTAGCTGACGATATCCATGAGGTGAAGTGTGCCCACTTAGTCCTCGAGCACGAAGTATCCATGCACCGAGGAGTAACCAGGGTGGCTAGCGATCAGTCCGATCAACTGGTCGGCGACGGAGTCCATGAACTAAGCGGTCCAACCAGTTGATCGGTGGAGAAGTCCGAGCACCAGGTGGACGATGATCCTACAATACAAACATGTAGAATGGGTAGTATATGATGTAAAAATAAATGAACTTTGGAGAAAAATCAGCAATGGTGATGAAACGACGTATGCAGTTTGGCGATCAGTTGGCGTGAAGATATATTTATATTTAATATAAACCGCCCAAACAGTTAGTGTATAACTGAGTCTCTAGCCCTAGCTAGCCCATTGTCCATAACGTCGAGCGCGGAGCCCGTGCACGTGTAGGAGGAACAGGCATGACCAAGGAGCCGCTGTCGACCACCCATAACGCAGAGCGCGAAGCCCGTAGCATGTGTAGGGAGGAGCCAGAGATAGGGCCGTCTCTGGAGGCATCCAAGCATCAACGTGACTGTTCGAGGGTTTGAAAAATTGTTTGGAGAGCAAACATGGAGAAAACAGTTCGGAGAAAACATCATGGCGATTAACGAAGATTGGAGAATATTTAAAAGAATATTAAAGCGTGACTTAGCTTTGGACAGAGCATCTGGTCGGCGACGTATGGCATTATCTGGTCGGCGTTGACGGCGAGCACCTAGCGGGCGGTGAGTTGTTGGTGAAGACAACCTCGGAGGTGGTTCTAAGATTGGATCTGCTGTCGCAGGGGCTGGTGTAGCAGCGATGAATCATCGTCGTGGACCGGCATGGATCTCCACGAGATTGACGATGAGAATACATTGTTGATTTGAGGTCCATCTAGCTCGCCATGGATCAAGCGCACACCCCTACCTGACGCGCCAACTGTCGATAGAATATGCTCGGCAGTCCATCGAGGGGTATCCCACGATAGTAGATTTGTCGGTGGGGGTGCGCATAATCAGGAACCGGATGATGACATAAGGCACAGAGGCAGCGATTAAGATAGGTTCGGACCGTCTGATCGACGTAATACCCTACGTCCTGTGTCTTTGGTGTATTGTATTGAGATGTAGTAGATAGATCTAGATGGATTGTCTATGTATCTTGTCTGCTAGGGGACCCCCTGCCTCTCCTTATATAGTCTGGAGAGATAGGGTTACAAGTAAAGTATCCTATTTGGTACTATATAATGTCTTGCGGTGCACGCCGAGCAGCATCGTGCACGCCTTGATCTTGTGGGCCAGGCCACCTCTGATGGTGCGGCCATGTCTTGTCTTGAGGATACCGAGGGGCATACCCCGACACTTGCCCTTCACCCTTGCTTAGTACCTCGAAGCCTTACCTTGCCATCTTCACCATCTCAAGCCATCAAGTCACATCTTGTGTTGAATCATCTATTCATTTGTATTGTTATCTTTTCTATTTCAATTTAACAAGCTTCAAATATGAGACCATTCCATATGCAATCCCTCATGTCTCATTAATTAATTCTTACAAGCTTGCTTTCACATAGTATATAGAAATCCCACAATAAATAAGCTTTTGTATGAATTACATTTGCATTGTTGTCTTGTGCTTGAACTAGATCGTTTATACAACAACACATCATTTTGACTTTCATTAAGTACCTGTGAGATAGCCTATTACCTATCCACACTTAGCAAATGGGTTAGACCTTTAATCACATTGTCATTGAATCATCCAAAATCCACGAAAGGGCTAGATGCGCTTTCAATCTCCCCCTTTTGGTGATTGATGACAATTTGATTATAGCTTACAAAAGAATATAAATATTTAATCTTTTGGGTTCAATGATTTATGAGATGCTCCCCTTTAATATGTGCTTATGATTAGAAATCACAAAATGACCTCAAATGTCAATTGCACATACTAAAACATATAGGAGACTCCCCCTAAATCATTGCATCCGTGGGGTGCATTTGTGTGTGACAAAGTAAAACCGTGATGCATATGACAAGATATATCACACAAGAATAAATATAAAGGCATTACATCAAATATTTTTATTCTAGCATACATAGTCCTTATGAAAATAAATACAACACATGTATGTCACACATAGCACTCATTACACATTTTCTCAAGTCCACAAGCTACTAATATATTAATAAAGATCATGTCTCAAGAGATACATAGATAAAGCATAAGTATAAGTCTCATCTCTCACATGATACAATCTATCTCAAACTCAAGATATACATCAATGAAGCTCAAAAACTACAGCATGCAGTACATATCTTCAGGTACAAAGATAAGCAAATGAAACAAATATCCTGAAGCTTTAATCAATCTCTCTCCCCTTTGTCATCTATCACCATAAAGGTCCAACAATGACATACTAAGGACAAAGGGGCTACAAGCTGTCTCTGAAAGCTATGGTCACTCATCATCATCTTCATCTCTACCAACATCCTCATCATCTGAGCGTGTAGCACTGGTTGGATAAGAACCACCTGCACCATACGGGTCATAGCCACCAGACCCATAGTAGCTAAAACTACCTATGAGGTCACTCCACCAGTCTGAAGCATACTCGTCTGCTACACTGGGACATGGCTGAGAGTGAGTAGGCACACGAGCCTATAGTGGTAAAGTGTCAGGGTGCTCTGGTGCCTGCTGCTGCTACTGCTGTCACTTAAGGAACTCAGCAAACTCTATGTCATACCTGCCCTACTGTTGCTCCTCAGTCTCAGGCTCACTAGCTACCTCATCTAATAGTGGAGATCTAGGAGGATCAAGCTTAAGTCTAGCAGCAATCTGCTTTAGAGTCTGAGTGTCCTTCCTCCTAGCCTCTCTCCTTCGACTGACAGGTCCATATGTCCTTGCACATCCCAAAGATAGCACTAAACATCTTATGAATAGGAGAAGAAGGACTACGGTGACATGAAGAACATGAAGGAGCATGTGGTAGAGGGGAACCTCCTGCTATTGCACCACTTGCAGGTGCATCTGCCTCTGGTGCTAGTGATGCTCCTCCTGGTCCTGCTAGAGGTACACCAATCTCATGTAGATCTACAACAATCTTCAGGGCCTTATGTACCTTGTCATACTCAAAGGTATGCCCTATGACCTGCTCAATCATGTGCATGATGTAGGGAGCAAAACCACAACCCTTGAGGGGCCTCTCTTTGACACTCCTGATCTCGCACCAAATGAAATCAAAGACGCTGAAAGGTCATGCATCAGGTGCCATCCTGTGGAGTAGGTTCCTAGAATAGTCTGCTATGTTGCCCTTGTCTCCACCCTTGTAGTCAATGGTCTTCCTAAACATTCTGTCTAGGTATCTATAGATAGGGTGAAGACCTAGAACCTTTCCTATTGCTCCTCTCTCACCTCCTGGCGGATACATGTAGGCGAGCTGCTCTAGAGGCAACACCTACTCTATGTGGATCCTATCTTTCTAAAGATCAGCATCTGAGAAGCCAAGTAGAGCTACAAAAGCATCATAATCAACACTGTACCACTGGCCCTCAAGCATCCAGTGCATATGCTTCTCATCCTCCTCAACATACAGAGTGGCATAGAATTGGGCAATCACCTCTGTGTTCCAGTCATGTTGGAACTCCATGACCTCATATATCCCTGTATGCTCACAAATAGTAATAGCATGATCAATGGAGGACTTCTACAAATCTCTAATGTACTGCCAGTCAATCCACTAAGACCTGGCAATCACTAGGTTCCTGGTGAGGATCACACTAGTGTAGAAGTCCATATGAAAAGCTATCTAAAATTGATGATCAAACTAGATCCTAGACAAGCCCCTTGGATCAATTCTTCTTTCATCTCTGGCCCTTCTGGTCATGCCTTTCCCTCGATAGTCAACTCTGGAAAACATAAGAGGGTACACTAGGTGGATGTGGCTCTAATAAACCATAGTCCATACCCTAACCTGGCTGGTGCTGAGCTAGAGGCACTACCTGCTCCTACTCAATCTCTTGCTCATCATCTGAGCTGCCACCATCTAAACCTCTGCTAGTGCTCTTCCTCTTTCTAGTACTGGGCTCCACTCTATAGTCCTCTATATCTATGTTAGAGGAAGAACTGCTATCTCTCTCTTTGTACCATGGAGCACCCCTAGTAGCCCTAGAGTGTCACCTGCTGCTGCCCTGCTCCTGTTGACTGTATCTAGGATGCATTTCCTGTCTTACCTTCTTGTATTTCTCTAGTGCTGGATCATGCCTATGCTTGGACCTAGGCTCCTATCTTCTACTCATGACTGTTGTCCTGTATCCAAAGATTTGCAAGGAATTTTAGATACATGCCCAAAACTTAATCTTGAATTGCAATTAGACATAGAATCTTTTATCCATGGTTTTACAATCACCTTGACATGCCACTGCCATTAGGTTTGCAAAACGTAGATACAAAAGAAACTAAGCCTAATAAACAATTCTCAAATCTGATTGAATTAAAGGGAAGCAGAAGGCCTGCTCTGCTGGGTCATATCGGACATGTCCGGTAGGCATATCGAACGCGTCCGATGTGCACGCCTAGCAACCCTAACCAGGGTCCTTGGATTCAAACCTTCACGGATCAATTCCAAACTTTAGGCATTGCTTCTAGATAGGTAATGTAGCATCTCTACCGAAGGGATTCTAAAATTATGCCCTAACCGCTTAGATCGGATGAGGTCTAGGATTAGGGTACCTTGAGAGAGTGAATGAAGATACGATTGGGAATGCAAGTCCTGAAGCCTTCGATCTTGATCCAAATCTCCTTCGATCCAATCTCCCTCTCTTCTTTTTCTTGGTGGAATCACTCGATCGTCTAATGCGGTGGAATAGTGGTGGCGGCGTCGGCTTGGAGGAGAGAAAAGAGAGGTAGAGGACTAGGGCCGAAGGGGTACCAGCCGTTTTATAACCCCGCTCATACCGAACACGTTCGGTATGTATACCGGACACGTTCGGTATTTGCGGGCTAGCTATTCTTGTTCCAAATTTCATTCACTTAATTCCAATCCCCTTCTCTATCATTTCTTGATCCAAAAACATGTATGTCCTTGATCCAAATAAGGTGTAATTACTTTTCTTATCCAAATGCCATGAGTATCACTTCTCTTTTCCAAATATTTGGCATATATAGATTTTGATTACTTGAGAGAGAGATTGTGAGACATAGTAGATTGTGGACTTATGAAAGTCATGTCATGTGTAATTAGCCAATCAAACAATCAAAGAGAGCTAAGGCTAGGTCACAAAGACCAAGATTCAAATAGTTTTTCAAATTCACACCACCTACACATGATAGTAATGAGTTTTGAAAAACATCTCTCGTATGTCACACAAATGCACATTCTAACATATAAAGGGCCTTAGATACACTTACAATGCATGTATGTAAAAACATACCTTTGCCTTGACCCCACAAGAGTACCACTAACAAGAACATAGCATGCCAATCTTTATGTTGACCTTGATTGCCAAATAATCATGCTAGATACGAAATCAATTTTTCATCCAAAGGACTACAAAGAATGCTAGATAAATTTGTTAGTCCACAAGGTGAAAAATAGAAACAGAGCTCCCCCTAAATAAGTGCTTTAAATAATTTGAATGACTTTCAACTAGCACTTTATTCTATTAAGAATTTTGGGAGTCAATTTTCTATTTTGAACCACAACCAAACAATTTACCATATTTAAATTTGAGTTCAAGAGATGCTCATAGTCCACTTAGATTTGGTAAACCACAAACTTCTGAGTAAATTGAGGATATATGAAAATATATGGATCAAAGACTCAGTTGCAATCCTATCAGTGTTCTGGTTCCTGCAATACCGGACACGCCCGGTAGGTATACCGAACACGTTTGGAATACGCAGAACAAAAACACTTTCTTTCTGTCCCCAGCCATACCGGACACATCCGATAGTAATACCAGACACGTCCGATAGATGCAGGATAGAAACAAATAACCCATTGCCTGTGATTCTTCGTTTTAGCTATAGTATTTATTTTATGCCCTACATCTCAACAAATAAATTGCTCTACTAGTAAGCCATTAAAATCATCATATGGCAAAATAAAATACTTTTCAATTGAATCTAACTAGCCACTTTAAATATTTCACAATAGACCTATTTGTGAGCCATTGAGCACAAAATATACAAAGTGGCTATCCTATAAGGTTTAGGTACTTGTTACCAATGGTGAGGATGAAGTAGATGATACATTCATTAAATTATCTTTGGGTTAACCATATAGGAGATTATGATAAGAATTGGTTGATAGATTGAGTGAATATTATCAATTTGCTCGCTCAACCATCTCGACGCCTTCATCTCATCACCAAGTACCTACATCATTAACCTAAGCACACTTTGGTACCCAACTTTTATTGGGTCCTTTTGGGTTAGTCAACAAGTGCTTAGGCACCCAAATGGCCTTAGCACTAGTTTGTGGTGAACACATCACCTTGCTAGTGCCAACTCCATTTGTGGTCTTCCTAAGCATATCATTATAAACAAATGTGTTCAGCTTAGGAGCGTTACCATTTGAGCATTCATAGCTTAGATGCCCCTTTCTTCTACAAGCATAGCATATGCGGCCTTTATTTGCTCTATGCTTGTTTTGCTTGTATGGACATGTATCAATCTTGTGGCCCATCTCATTGCATCCATAGCATCTTCTTATTGCAACTTGGGCTTCCTTTCTTGCCTCTTTGTATAGTGGGCATTTCTTGGTAGGATGCCACAATTTTTTGCTCATGAGATAAGCACTTTGTCCATCACTTTTCTTTTGGTTGGCCAACTTGTTTGAGGCCTTTTGTTTGGCCACTTCACACTTGTTGGCCCAACTCTTATGTGGACATATGGCCCACTCATGTCCATATAATCCACAACCATAGCATAACCTTTTTCCATGTTTCTTGCTCTTGGTTGTGTTGGCCTTACTTGAAATGTGATTCTTTTATTGGGTTTTGGAGGAAGCAAGGTTTGAACCCTTCTCAAGCTTCTTCACCATGTTATCACGGTTATCTTGAGAAGGTTGTGCTTTCTCCTTACCCTTCAACTAAATCATATTTTTCTTTAATCTTTCCACCTCTTCTTTGAGCTCTATGTTTTCTATGAGATTTAGCTCAATCGAAGATTGGCTTGCTTGAGGAGCATATTCATTAGTACAAGAAATATTTAATTGAGATGGTGTACTAGTGAGTGAATGTGTGAGAGGTTGAGAAAGTTTTACTGATGTGATCTCAACCTCATGAGCCACCTCAAGCATGATGCTTGATTCTACTACTTCATCATGAGAGCACTTCAGATGAACATAGTTTGCTTATAGCACATTATACTTGTTTGATAGTTCATCTAGCCTTGCCTTGAGCTCAAGGTTTTCCTTCTTTAGTTGTAAAACACTAGAAGAGGAGTTAGTAACTAAAGCATGCTCAATTGATAATTTTTTCATACCTTTCACTTAGAGCCGTTAGTTCTTCCATCTTGGATATGAGAAATAATTCTTCCTTTTAAAGTGATTGCTCTTGCTTCTCAATCTCTTCTTCAAGCTCATCATTCTTTTCAACTATCTTCATCATGATGAACTTGTCTTTGCGGTTGAGATGATCAAGGTTGTAGTTGTCTTCAACTTCAACATCACTCTCATCTTGATCATCTACTTGTGCTTTCTCCTTTTCTTGATCTTTCTTGTTACTCTTTTTTCTTGTTTTTCTTGGCCATGAGACACAAGTGATGAGTATCATGAGATACTAAGGTTGACTCATCACTTGGCCGCCATCGAGCTTGAGCATCGTTGCAAACAGCGGCTTGCTGCTCTGCTGCCTCGGCCATACTAGACATGTCCAGTAGGCATACTAGACATGTCCGGTATATGTAGGCAGACAACAAGTCATGTGCTGCTTGCACTTCTTGCTCTGGCTCGGTGCTCTTGAGGTCTTGTGAGGCTTCTTTGCTACATAAAGACACAATGGACATACTTTCTATTGACTCGATCTCAAGTGCATCATCACATTTGGATTTACCATATAACTCAACAAGTCTAGTCCAAATGAGATGAGCACTCTCCAGAGGTGGTTGTCCATTAAAGATTGCCTCGTCTTGAACCTCTGCACTCAATGTACTCAAAATGATATTAATAGCTTGAGCATTGAGTTGCATGCATATCTCTTCCTCTTTTGGCAAATTTTTGTAGTTGCTCCAATCAACTATAGGAAGAGGTATGCTTACATCCACAATATGCTCAACAAGAGGACTAATATCTCTAAAAGCATTGAGTACATGAATTGACCAAGGTAGAAAGTTTGCCATCATTTTAGAGAAGCACCGGCTCCAACTCGATAGGCGTCGACATCCTTTTCTCACGGCGATGAAGCTTTAGGTGAGAACCTAGCTCTGATACCAATTGAAAGGACCTAGGATGCCGCCTAGAGGGAGGGGGTGAATAGGCATTTCTAAAAATTAACACCTTTAAATGCGGAAACAATTAGAAAAGGGAGTTTCAAAAATGGAAACTCCAAATTAAGAGTAATACCACCTGTGGGGGTATTAACCCCTATACCCTTACGGCTAGGCTTGGGCCGGCCTGGATCAGGAGGTCCGGTCCACTAAAAGATGCCGCGCGGCCCGGCCAACCTGTTCGGAGTCCCGCGCAAGGAGTCAAGACAGATTTGGAGATCAAGCAAGATCCTGGTCAGTTAGAATAGGAATCCTTATCCGGCCACCTATGGCAATTGTAACTGGCTAGGATTAGTTTCCAGATCTGTAACCCTGTCCCCCGGACTATATAAGCTAGGTAGGGGACCCCTCTAAAAAACATCTCTCATTGACATACAACAATACAATCAGACGCAGGACGTAGGTATTACACCTTCACGGCGGCCGAACCTGGATAAAACCTCGTGTCTATCTTGCGTCACTGTCTTGTTTATGGCTTGCGCATCTGTCTGCCGATAATCTTCTACCTTAGGCATACCCCTAGGTAGACTGCCGACCATATTTTGTCGACAGTGGCGCGCCAGGTAGGGGGGTGTGCGTACTGCTCTCTAAGTGAACAAGATGGTCATCATCTCCGGCTTCATGGCTATGCCGAACGGCCTCACGTTCACCATCGGCCAGATCACTAGGACCACTAGCTCCAACGACTTCATCGCCATGATCACAGAGGAGGCACGGATTCAATCCGTGCTGACCACTGCTTCACCTCCATCGGCTACGGCTCCGACCACGGTGGATCTGGTTTTGACCACGGTGGATCTGGCTCTGACCACGGTGGATCTGGCTCTAACCACGTCTGCATCGCCTTCAGCCATGCCAACAACCTGTCGTCCGCTCCCTCACTACAAAGGTAAGCAGATCGACAACACCGACCTGCTCGACTCCATCGATCGGGTCAGCACCAAACTTGCTAAAACCCTAGCTCTGGTAAGTTTAATTCAAAGTCAACCTAATGAGCAAGTAACCATAACCCACAATGGATCTACCCGACCAGCTTGGGCCAGTCATCCTGCACGACTCAGTACAGATCTCGTGGTCACATCTACTCCTGAGGGGCGCTCCGCTCATCACCGGCCAGCCTCCGCGATGGGTCTCCGACTCTCTGAGTACGAAGCCTTGACAGAGAACTACCAGGTCCAGCCCTATAGCCTGTGAAATGCTACCTCCAACTACACGTACAATATACAACACTGCTTGGATCTGTATTTTATACATCGACCTCAGCCAAAGCCACACAACTTCGTCAACATGGTTCGAATTGAGGATTATCAAGAAGGATCGGTCCACATAGTTCAAGAGGGTGGCTCAAGCTCTTCGTCCGGCATCGCATCTAATGCCTTTGTTCGCATCGAGCTCCAGCATCACGACGATGAAGGTGTTGAATACAATCTAGATATCCTAGACCATGCCCTGGGATACCCGCGATTCCCGCCTTCCCACCAAGGCGAGGAGATTTGATCAATGTTGTCAGTAATGATGAACCACCGGCAGTCGGTGAGACAGAACAAGAAAGGCTGGCACACGAAGCATGCAATATTGATCAGTTTAATCGCCGACAAATCGAAGCCGAAGCAGAAGAGGAGGCCCGACGCATAAGGGTCTAGCCACACGATCTTAACAATGCCTTTGACAGGGTGGGGGACAAGCAGGTCTTCAGGACTCCAAGTGCCAACGTAGCCATTGCTATGGCAATAATGCAACGACTACCCAATACCCCAGAAACTCAGGTAGTTCATGATGATATACAAGCTTACCTGACGGCTGCTATGGCCCAGACCGCAGAAATTGTAAATCAAGCCCAGGCTCCATCCATATCAGTCGAATCAAGCCATAGCCACCAGTACTCGAGTTGCTCATAGCCACCCAACCAACGTGGCTCGCGCAACAACGACCCATCAGACAAGCGTCAAGGCGGAAACGGTGGCCATGATGGTGGTCGGGATGACAACCGTCGTGACTTCCGGGATGACAATCGTCGAGACAACCGCGATAATCATCGCGATAACCATGGTCGTAGGGTTAATTAGGGTGGCAACCGAGATCACCGTAATGGCAATAACGATCTCCGCCATTACCTTAGAGAACGCGATCTGCTCAATCGCATCAACCAAAGAGCCAATGATCGTGCATCCCACGAAAGCTATCGCCGTATGGAATATGATACTGCCCATGGCCCTCTGGGTTTGAAGTAGTTTACTCTGCATCTTCGCCAAGTCATATGGCCCAAGAACTTCAAGCTCGAAAAACTTCAGAAATGCGATGGCAAGGAGAACCCTGAATTATGGGTCATGCTCTATGAAACCACGTGCAGATCAGCCATGGCTGATGAGCACGTCATGTCTAATTACTTCCTAGTCGCTGTTGGTCATGCAGGTCACTAATGGCTGGTCAGCTTGCCAATGAACTACTTTGATTCCTGGCAAGAACTCAAGCAAGCTTTCATCGACAACTTCATTGCCACTTGCGAGCAACCCGACAACAAATATGATCTGCAGCGGATTCAAGACCGGAAAGATAAGCCACTATGCGAGTACGTCTGACATTTCTTGGAGATGCGCATCAAGGTCCCGTCAATCTCCGACAATGAGGCAATCGAGGCTTTCATCACTGGTCTCCACTTCCACGATGCCCTACGGGACAAGCTCCTCCGGAAGAGACTCGAATCAGTCATAGCGCTCCTAGCCACTGCCAAGAAATATGCGGATGCCAATGATGCTAAAAAGATAATCATCGAAGAAGCAGCAAGGGTTCCACGCTCCGACCACCCCCCACACCACGATGACTACCATGGCAACCATGGTCGAAACGACAATTTTGATCACCGCAACCAGCGCAATGACCCCTGTGACCACCGTGACCAGCATAATCAGCGGCGCAATCGTCATGACGATTACAGGGGCAAGCGTGTTTGGGAAGACGACGGTGAGGTCAACACCGTTAAGAAAGGTGGTGGACATCGCAACTACAAAGAAGACTACCCCAAAGCATTGAAAGGACCCTGCTAGCTCCACCCCAAGTCAAACCATACCATGGAGAATTGCCGCATTCTCAAGTCTATCTACACATGTCAATAGGCTTCGGATATGTCCAACAAGCCTAACGACGTAGGGGAACAGCGCAATGAGGACAATGATGATGAAGACGTAGATCCCTATCACAAGTACGTCAAGCCAATCGATCACGTCCACACCATCATTGGAGGCAAAGTGTCCATCAAGACCAAACAAGAACGCAAATTGCTCGTCCATGCTTGCTTGAACATGGCCAACACCGACAACCTCATCGCCGATCCACGGCTCCCTCCTTGGTCTCACCGCAAGATCTCCTTCAGCAGAAAGGACCAATGGGCCACAATACCTGAGCCAGGACGTTTTCCTCTGGTCCTTGATCCTTGTATCAATAGGGTCCAATTCGACGGAGTGCTGATTGACGGTGGTAGCTCCATCAATATACTGTTCAAGAATAGTTTGCCAGCTCTGAAGATAACCCCGGCTGATCTCAAGCCATACGAGGCATAGTTCTAGGGTGTTCTCCCCGGACAGAGCTCTACTCCTCTTGGGCAGATCATGCTACCTATGCAATTTGGTACTCCAGACCATTTCTGCACCGACTACGTCAACTTTGTGGTTGTCAACTTCAAAGGCACCTACCATGCTATCCTTGGTCGACCAGCGCTCACCAAGTTCATGGCCATACCTCACTATAGGTATTTGGTGCTCAAGATGCCTACTAAGAAGGGGTTCTAACTCTCAAGGGCAACGTGTACGCAACTTACACCTGCGAGGATGACAGCTTCAAAATAGCAGAGGCTCACGACCTCTCTATTCGCATGGCCGAGACCATGCTCGACGCTAAGAAGACCCCAACCGACCACTTGGAGATCCTAGACCTCGAGGCCCCATGCAAGAATGTCAAGTCCAAAGAGCACAAAACGATCCAGCTGGTCGATGGTTATCCCAGCAAAACGGCCCTTATCAGGGCCAACCTGGATCCTAAATAGGAAGACACGCTCGTCAAGTTCTTGAGGAGCAACATGAGCGTGTTCGCGTGGAAACCTGCTGACATGCCTGGTGTACCTCGGAACTTGATCGAGCACTCCTTAAATGTCGACGGCAAGGCCAAACCTATCAAGCAGAAGCTATGACGGTTCACTCGCGACAAAAAGGAGGTGATTAGGGTAGAAGTTACATGGCTTTTGGCAGCCAGATTTATTAAAGAAGTGTATCATCCAGAGTGGTTAGCCAACCCGGTTCTTGTACGCAAAAAGAATAATGAATGGAGAATGTGCATTGATTACACTGATCTCAACAAACACTGCCCTAAAGACCCCTTTGGCTTACCTCGCATAGACGAGGTCGTAGATTCAACGGCTGGTTGCGAGCTGCTTTCCTTTCTCGATTGCTACTCTGGTTATCACCAGATCGCTCTCAAAAAGGACGACCAGATCAAGACATCTTTTATCATGCCTTTCGGTGCCTACTACTACACGACCATGTCGTTCGGGCTCAAGAACACCGGGGCTACCTACCAACGCGCTATACAGGCCTGCCTCAAAGATGAGATAAAAGACAACCTCGTCGAGGCTTATGTTGATGATGTAGTTGTCAAAACCAAGGAAGCACACACCCTTGTTGACAACCTGGAACACACCTTTGCAGCCCTTAATGCATTCCAATGGAAATTAAACCCAAAGAAGTGCATCGTTGGTGTTCCTTCTGGCATACTACTAGGCAACGTCGTCAGTCACGATGGCATATGCCCTAACCTAGAGAAAGTCAAAGCTATCTTGGACATGAAGCCACCCAAAAAGGTGAAGGATATTCAGAAGCTTACCGGATGCATGGCTGCTCTCAGTCGTTTCATATCAAGATTAGGCGAAAAAGGATTACCATTCTTTAAACTGCTCAAAGCGTCCGAGAAGTTTGAGTGGTCAGAGGAAGCAGACGCCACCTTCACACAGTTGAAACAATACCTTACATCACCTCCGGTCCTCACTGCTCCCAGAGAAGACGAAACCCTCCTGCTTTACATTGCGGCAACTAATCGAGTGGTCTCCACTGCCATGGTGGTCGAGCACGATGAGCCCAGCCACGTCTACAAGGTACAATGACCAATCTATTTCATCAGTGAGGTACTCAATGAATCCAAGACCAGATACCTACAGATTCAGAAATTGATCTACGCCATACTAATAACATCCTGAAAGTTGAAACATTACTTCGACGGATACCGTGTGGTGGTCATGACTGAGTACCCTCTGTGAGACATCATTAGCAACAAGGATGTGAATGGGCGCATCGTCAAATGGGCAATGGAGCTATGCCCTTTCTCCCTAGAATTTGCAAGCCGTACTACAATCAAGTCTCAGGCACTTGTCGATTTCATCGTCGAGTGGACAGACTTAAGCACACCTGCCTCTCAGGGGCCCGATGAGTATTGGAAGATGTACTTCAATGACTCTCTCAACATCGATGGCATAGGAGCAGGAGTTCTTTTCGTATCACCATCCAAGGAGTAGCTCTAGTACGTCCTTAGGATTCATTTCCCAGCATCTAATAATGTCACCAAATACGAAGCATGCCTACATGGCTTGCGCATTGCAGTCGAGCTCGGTGTCAAACGTCTCTATGTCTACAGAGACTCGGCTCTAGTCATCAACCAGCTCAACAAGGACTGGGACACGACCAGCGAAAAGATGGATGCATACTGCAAATCGATCAGAAAGTTGGAAGGCAAGTTCTACGGCATCAAGTACACACATGTGGTCTAGGACAAAAATCAAGCAGCAGATGTGCTGCCAAAGTTAGGATCATCCTGAGCTAAAGTCCCACATGGTGTATTTGTTCAAGACTTGCTCACGCCTTCCATCGAAGAGGAAGATCCCACAGTCGACAAGCCTCCAGACCAGCTTTAGGTGGCTACAGTTCCGGCGTCAAACGCCATCGAACCACCTCCGACCACTAAGAAGCCTGACTGGAGAATACCTTTCATCAAGTACCTGACAGATGGTAGCGGTTACACCGATCGGACAGAAAATGAACGCCTGATGCGGCGCAGTAAGCAGTATCTTCTCGTCGATGGCACATTGTGGCACAAGAACGCAAAGGAGGAAATCTTGATGAAGTGTATAACCCAGGAGGATGGCGAACATCTCCTAGACCAAATCCACTCTAGCTCTTGTGGCAACCACCTGGCCTCGAGAACGCTGGTTGGCAAGGCTTTTTGAGCAGGGTTTTATTGGCCATCAGCTGTAGCCGATGCAGAGAAGCTAGTCTGCCATTATGAGGGTTGTCAGTTCTTCGCCAAGAGAATCCACATACCAGCACATGAGATTCAGACAATACCAGCCTCTTGGCCTTTCGCATGCTGGGGACTGGATATGATTGGGCCCTTCAAGCTGGCTCCTGGGAAATTTACATGTGTCTTTGTGCTGATCGACAAATTTTCTAAGTGGATAGAGTACATGCCTCTGGTATAGGCATCTTCAGAAAAAGCCATCATGTTCATCGACCAGGTCATCCACCGCTTCGGGATACCCAACCGCATCATCACTGATCTGGGTACTCAGTTCACCGGGAATGCTTTTTGGGACTTCTGCGATAAAAGGAGCATAGTGATAAAATACATCTCGGTGGTGCACCCTAGAGCTAATGGACAGGTTGAGCGGGCAAATGGTATGATCTTGGATGCACTTAAGAAGAGGATGTATAGAGAAAATGACAAAGCCCCCGGAAGATGGCTCAAAGAGTTACCAGTCATGGTCTGGGGCCTCAGAACCTAGCCTAGTCGCAATATCGATGTATCACCATACTTTATGGTTTACGGTGCTGAGGCAGTGCTCCCAGCAGATATAGCCTTTAGATCAGCATAGGTAGAGAACTTTGACGAAGACAAGGCCAATGAAGCGAGGGAGCTAGAAGTGAATAGTGTAGAAGAGAAGCGGCTCGATTCTTACGTACGTACAGCCAAATACCTTGCTGTTTTGTGCAGGTACTACAACAAGAATGTTAAGGAGTGGTCCTTCGTGGTCGGGGATCTAGTCCTAAAGTGGAAGATGAATCAGGCTGGTGTCCACAAACTCGCAACTCCATGGGAAGAGCCCTTCATGATCAAGGAAGTTACAAGACCAATGTCTTATAGGTTAGCTCATCTGGACGGTACAGATGTACCCAATTCATGGCACATCGACAAGCTTAGGCATTTCTATGCTTAACTACTAAGATATATACTCCCTTTATACTTTCGATTTAATTCAATAAAGCTGTTATGATTTCTCTAACCACTCTAATGTGTCACTTCGAAGTCTACTGTTATTCTAACTCAACCAGTCAAAACCAACCACCATTCCTTCCTAGGTTTCGGAGTAGGCCCTATCTCTGGTTCTTTCCAATGCGTGCATGGGATCTGCTCTCTACGCTATGGGTGATCAGCAGGTCTCCTCTGGTTTGACTTGTCTACGTCTACGTGTGCATAGGCTACGCACCTCACACTTCGACCACATGGCAAACCAGGGCCGTACAAACCTTTCAGGATGACGTGTCGACTAAACTGGTACAACTAAACAGAACGCTAACATGTTCTCACTTAGTTACACCAACATAAGTTCCAAGCTTAAATACGTTTTCCAAAAAAAACAAATAAACTTATGCTGATATACAGTTACGTTATTACAAGCTTGCCTGAAAAGGTACAAGTTTACAATAACACAACTACATCCTTCTTCTATAGCTCTAGCCTATCCTGTTGGCTGGTCTGGGCACGCGGCACCTACTGCTCGCTGCTCCTAACATCCTACTCGAGTCTTGGGGACTCTTGTACTGGTTGAGCTGAAGAGGATGGCCCCGCCGATGCCTGGCTGGTCGAGACCGTAGGCTTTGCCGGTTGGCTCACAACTGATGGCGTTTCTAGCTGACTTGTTGATGGCATACCCTATACAGGTGTTGTCCCACCTTCACATAGGTTAATGTCGCCAATTATCTTTGAAGACAAGTCCAGCTAGGTCATCCGAAGCTCCTCAGCCTTGTCTAGAGCTACCTCCTTCGGGTATCCAGCCTCCAGGCATTTGAGATCGATCAAAGGGTAGTGAGCACGCACCATGCTTAGCACATGTGCGCCTGTGTACTTACCCGCCTCCTTCATGAACTCTTGGAACCATAACCATGCCTTTCGGCACCTATCGACCAGACTGAGCTACGGTGTCCTTGGCACTTCCTCTATAAGCGCTGGGTCGATAAGGTTGAGGACTGGCAAAATACCCGTTGCCACCTCCTGGCACCGGTCTTTCCTGTGTTACGATCCTCGGTGATCTCTTGGCACCGTGCCTTCCAGCCATCACGATCTTTCATCACGGCTTCTAGATGCATCTTGGCATTGACTTTTAAAACTGCAAACCGCACAAGCAATTAAACAATCATTTCACGACAAGATAAGGTGGGCAACAAAAGTGAGCAAGGTGGTCTGGAACACTTACTTTTTAGTTCCTCCTTCATCTTGGTTGTGTGGTCCCAGAGTTGTGACTGGTCATGCGCCAGTTTCTTGTTGTCCTCCTTTAGGCGACCACACTCTACGACCACACAGCTATTCTCCTCTTGGAGACAGACTACTTCGGCTTCTAAGCCTGCACTACAACTGTGACTACCAATAATGCAACAACACGTGTTATGCACTCATTGTGATAAAGTGACAACTTACTTGTTTTTTCCTGCTCTTTGTTACTAAGCTGGACGACTAGGTTCTGTTTCTACGCCTCTTGCTCTATCCTCTCATGGTTGGCGGCTTCAAGTTGGCGGCGCAAGCATTCCACCTCAGCCGCCAGTTCTTTATTGCTTGCTGTGATCCCCTCAATCTGGTCGAAGCACTTCTTTCGGTACCTTGTAGTCTTCATTAAGTCCTGCATGTAAAAAGCTAAGTCAGATAGTTTGACTGGATAGCAGGATCAAGTGGTCAAGCAAAACATACCTGGACTTCCGTCACCAGACATTTCACCGCTCGTTCAACTTTCATGGTCTCTTCGACCTCTGGGATTTCCTCATGAACAACCCATTGGTCGTTTCGCCAGTGCGACACATATACATATTGTCGTTTGTCCTGGGGATAGCCTAGGACCTCCTTTACTTTGTCCTCTTCGGCCTCTTCTTTGGGTAGCGGTGCTAGTCCGGAGTTTGCAGCTTCTACGATCACTATGGCCTTCCCACGGGCCGTAGCATTGGCAAATGTGCTCTGTGCCACCTCTGGCTACTGCTCCTCAGTTTGGTCTGTTACCCTTGGCGCTGAAGTGTCCCCCTCAGTAGGGTTAGTGCTCAGAGCACCTATACTTGGCTCGGCTCTCCCCTTGACCACTTGCTTGGGGACTGTTGTCTGGCCGCTCGTCTGCTGAGGCTCCGGTGGACTTTCTACTATAGGTTCCTCCATAGCCAGCTGCTGGGCAGTTTTCTCTGACACTGCTGGCGGAGCCACGTCGCTCCTGGCTAGTTGGTCAGGATTTTCGATGGACGCTGACCTAATATATCCGAGATAAGTTCAGAAGACAACAGTATTCAATATAAATTGTAAGCTTACATCAAGGTTACAAATACTTATAGCTTGGAAGCGTGGAATGATGTGGCGAAGGCGCGTCTCTTTGGTCGTGCTTGCTCCACATGCTCTACAGGTGCCACCTGGTCTCCCTCTACGACCAGCACCAGCGCCGGGGCTTGGTGCTCGACCCCTTTGCCGCTTGTCCTCCGCACTGCAGTGGTCGGCGATGTGGGTTTATTTGGCATGGAGGAGCCACCTTGCTCCATTGACTCTAGTTGCCTCCTCCTCTTTTGAGGGATGAGTCGAAAGATGTCTGCATCCTCTGTTTCATCATCTAACAATGTAAAGATCGCCTGACGACACTTGCTAGCCGCCGGCCGCTTACCAGCAGCTCTGGCCGCGGTCTCCTCCCCAACTCCGAGCATGGCCCAGTCGACGTCTTCGATCTCAGTGCTGGTCTAGGCGGTTGGGTCGGCAACTTGCGGCCAATCTACACCAGGGGGTGGAGACACGAACATTGTTGCTCTATCACAACCATTAATCTAGGAAACACAAAGGAGATAACACAGTAAGTTTCTGTTACAACATAAAACTATAGGTACAAGGCAGAATGATTTACCTTTGGGGGAGGTCGAGCGAGCTTGAAAGCGTGCTCGATGTCGCTCAATCTGACATAATTTGGATCAGCTAAGTTAAATAGCTCTCCAATTCTGGCTTTGACTTCAATCTTGTCAAGCGCCTCTTGCCTGGTCCTCATTAGGTCTGCGCTACCTTGGTACTCGTAGCTAGGATGTACCCTCCTCTGGTAGGGCTGGATCCTTCGGTTGATGAAGTTTCCGACCATGCTCAGACCGCCCAGTTTCCTCCACGGGATCATCCCAAGTAGTTCTTGGATCTGTTCCAAGTGCTTGGGCTTTTCTTACTAGCTATTCTTCTTCTCCGGAATGAACCCCACATCATACAGTGTGATCGTGTTTGGCTCTTCGTGGATGTAGAACCTATTCTTATACCAGTCGTCCAACGACGTGTTCCAAGGGCAGTGCAAGTACTGGGCCTTCATTCTGTCATGCAGATTGAGGTACACACCTCTAGCTATCTTTGAGCCACCGCTTCATTTCTTCCATAGACAGAAAAGATGGCGAAAGAAGTCAAAATGGGGCTGGAAGCCACCATATGCTTCTCAAAGATGAATGAAGGTGGAGACAAGAAGAATCGAGTTGGGATGCAGATTGCAAATCCCAATCTCATAATACAAAAAGAGCCCCTGAAGGAAAGGGTGCACTGGAACCCCAAAACCCCGCTTGAAGAAATCTTCGAAAACTACAATCTCACCTGGTTGTGGATCGGGGTACCCCTCGCCTTTCGGCACGCGACATCCTGCGAGTTCCTTGTTGTGGAGTACTCCCATGATGACGAGGTCTTCGATGGTCTGCTCATTGCTTCTTGACTTCCATCACTCCTTCGCCATGACTCAGGCTTTCTTCTGGGCGTCACTCTTTGCCATGAATCTGCCCTTGCTGATGAAGGTGGATACGGTGGAGGGGTGATTGGTGATGATTTTGGAGGTATTAGGGTTGGCAAGAGGAAGAAGAAGGATGTGGCGGCGAATGGTAATGGGGTTCGATAAAAAGTAACTTACCAATTCTATATTATAAATAACCAAGAGTTCTGCCATTTCGTCTGCCTGAGATTCTTGGGAGACATGCGCACGCGCCGCAGATGGTTGTTTTCACAACCTCGAGATCTATGCCAATACATGCGCCTCTTCGTTATCAGTGTATGTGCCTCTTCGTTGCTAGTGTGAGAGGGCCCACACTGACGCACCTCCATACAGGTGCTAAGTGACTGTTTGCTTGAAAGGACAAGATGGCAGTATGACGTGCTATACCCGTCTACTTTTTTGACCCGACGTATCAGATTGGACTTGACAGAGTAAGAAGATAAATAAATACACAAAATAATAGTACAAGTGGCATTCGTTTCTTCACCGCATGTCTCGTGCTCAGGGATGGTCTAGACCACTGTCGTGCTCGAAGACTGCCTAGACTACTATTGTGCTCGGGGACTGCCCAGACCACTACCGTGCTCGGGGACTACCTAGACCACTACCATGCTCGGAGACTATCCAGACCACTATCATGCTCAGGGACTGCTCCAACCACTATCATGCTCGGAGACTGTTCTGAACAATGCTCGGCGACTGCTCTCCTCGGCTACATGTGATGTGTACTCACATATAGTTGAGAGGCATTTATTTGGACCTTGCTACAAGGCTTATACTTTGCCTTCCAGTAAGCTCGGGGACTACATCGGTACGATGCACCTGCCGGTGCATCTCGTATTGATTGTACGACGATTGGATTCTTAACTTCAGTAGAAATTCTTTTTAGACCCTGGCACCACGTGCCTACGTCACCTACTACCAGGCTCGGGGACTAAGTGGGCACACTTCACCTTGCGGTGAATGTGTTTATTTAATCGACCCCTACGCTTTGACTAATTGTTAGGATTACTACTGTCCAAGGGTCACTTACATTTCTTATCAGAAATACAAGTGGGCACACTTGATAAGAAAAGAAATCTTTTTCTTTTTTTCTTTAAGAGCACCATACATTCTTTGGACAACCGGAATCTTCGGCTATAATTGTGGTCTACTGCTCTCTATTCTGATCAGAATGCTGGCACATTTGATTGGTCAATGTTTCAATCAGTTGAAGATGACATGAAGACGGATTGTATTAGTCGAAGGAGATCAAACGGCGTGTCACAACATAATACATGGTGCTCGGGGACTAGCTGTGGGGGTATTAACCCCTATACCCTTATGGCTAGGCTTGGGCCGGCCCGGATCAGGGGGTCCAGTCCACTAAAAGACGACGCGTGGCCCGGCCAACTTGTTCGGAGTCCCGCGCAAGGAGTCAAGACAGATTTGGAGATCAAGCAAGATCCTGGTCGGTTAGAATAGGAATCCTTATCCGACCACCTATGGTAATTGTAACTAGCTAGGATTAGTTTCCAGATCTGTAACCCTGTCCCCCGGACTATATAAGGCGGGCAGGGGACCCCTCTAAAAAACATCTCTCATTGACATATAGCAATACAATCAGACGCAGGACGTAGGTATTATGCCTTTGCGGCGGCCGAACCTGGATAAAACCTCGTGTCTGTCTTGCATCACCATCTTGTTTGTGGCTTGCGCATCTGTCTGCCGACAATCTACTACCTTGGGCATACTCCTAGGTAGACTGCCGACCATATTTCGTCGACACCACCCCTCACAAGTTGGCCATAGAGTAAACAAGGTGTAAAGAATATATCAAGAAGCTACAACCCTACAACACAAAGTTCGAACAGAGAATAAATATTTTCAGCACAGGTAGAAAATACCGAATGTGTCTGGTATACACGATTTCTGCAGAGCAGCCCCAAACTTGCTCCTTTCAATTTCTATCTTCAAGCCAAACTACAGGTACCTACTAGAGATGACAATATACACAGAGAACCTGCACAAGAGCTGGAGCAACACAAATATTAAATGAAATGCGAATTGAGACACGATATTTGTTTTACCAAAGTTCAGACTCGTTTGAGTCCTACTCTCCGTTGAGGGGGCTACGGGTAACCCAGCAAAGGCCAGCCCTAGAGGGTACCATGAAGGTTACTCTAGCCAGAGTCTTTTCCAACTCCTTTTCCTCCTTCCACTAGTTCATTACGAGGCGGCGGAATCGACCGTTACAAACTTTCCGAGCCACACCACAATCTCTCAGGTGCTCTCTGGCAATGCCTAGCCATTTAGGACCGAAGAGTCCAAGAGTAACAAATGCAAATTATGAGATTAACAATATGCACAAGTGCTCAAGTGGTTGGATTGCTCTCTTTTTGAATTTCTCTCAACCCACTAATTGATTTGGCAAATGATAAAATGCAAACTGTTGCTAACCCTTGTGATGTAGGCAAGAAGCATGTATCTACTACCTCTTGTGATTATTTATTAGAAATGCCATGTTCTTCACATATAGATACTTGTTCTACTTCTATGTCTTGTGAGACTAACCTTTTGAAGGAGAACAATGAGCTCAAGAATAAAGTGAAGAAATTGAGCAACAAGTTAGAGAGGTGCTACAACTCTAAAGTCACCTTTGAGCATATGTTGAAGACTCAAAGAAACTATGGTGACAAGTATGGCCTTGGCTTCAAGAAGAAGATGACAAAGGGCGAAAGAAAGAGAGAAAGAAAGATAAAGAAACTACAACAAAGAAAGCTCTCTCATACCATGTGCTACCGGTGTCATGAAGCGGGACACCTTGCAAATGGTTGCCCTAACATTGAGAAGCTCAAGAAGATAAAAGAAGAAGAGAGTCTCAAGCATGTGAAGTGCTTCAAGTGCCGCACTTGGGGTCATCTTACCTCAATATGCCCAACCAAGCAGCGATGGAGCCAGCGGTGGGGCTAGGGGCTCTAGCCCCCCCCTACTGATCCTGGGCACATGGAGCCCCCCTAAGACCTCTCTTAAAATTTTATGCATATATGTATTAGGTAGGAGGGGCTAAGGTTAATAGAAGATAAAAAAAGCCTCTATTCTTTTGTTCAACCCCTCCTAATTTTTTCTGGCTTCGTCCCTGCAACCAAGCAATTGGTAAAGCAACTAGAAGAGCCTCAACCAAAGCCACAAGTTGAGCAAGAGAAGACACCCCAAACTCAAATCAAGATCAACCATGAAGATGATGGCGATTTGATGATAAAGAAGAAGAAAACAAGAAGGGGTGAAAAGACAAGGCATCAAATGCAAATTGAAGATTCCAAGATGATGAGCAAGACACAAGATGAGAAGAAAATCAATGCTCACATAGAGTGTTTCAAGTGTGAAAATATGGGACACTTTGCCTCTAAGTGTCCTACCAAGATTGAGAAGAAGGCTCAAGCAATCCATGAGAGGCAAGGCAATGGGAAGCACCACATGAGCAAGGAAGAGAAGGCTCAATCAAAAAGAAAGTGCTACTCATGCCAAGAAAGGGGACATATGGCTCATTCATGTCCCCTAGGTAAAAATTCTAAGCCCATTTCAATTGATGATCATGATGTGCTTAGAAAGGATGATAATGGTACCTCTATGGTTTCTATTGCAAAACATCCTGCTACTCATACTAAGGCTATGCCTAAGTATGCTGCTCCTAACTTGAGAGGACCCAAAATTGTTTTGGTACCATCAAAAAGTGGATGATTGATTGTAAGTACCATCAGCATTGGAGGCTTGATTCAATTGATCTCATATTGTTCATCACACATTGAGTCAAGTTATGAAGCTTAGCGCACATCCAAACCCAATGCCAAGTGAAAATTGAGTGAAGTCCAAATGTGCTACATCATACAAGTGCTATAATTTAAGTTGTTGGTGATTCATTGGATATATTTGATTGCTTATAAATAATTGAATTGAAGCTTGCTAGTTAGATGATCATGAGCTAACCAAGGTATATCTTTTGTTGATCATTTCATTTGGGTGCATATGAGTTGATTGAATTGGACGAATATGCAATGTTGCTTGCTATAAGATGATTTGAATGGATAATTGCTTAGTGTCGACGAAATATGGTCAGCAGTCTACCTAGGGGTATGCCCAAGGTAGTAGATTATCGGCAGACAGATGCGCAAGCCCCAAACAAGACGGTGACGCAAGACAGACACGAGGTTTTATCCAGGTTCGGCCGCCAAAAAGGCGTAATACCTACGTCCTGCGTCTGATTTGTATTGCTGTATGTCAATGAAAGATGTTTTTTAGAGGGGTCCCCTGCCCGCCTTATATAGTCCGGGGGGCAGGGTTACAGATCTGGAAACTAATCCTAGTCAGTTACAATTGCCATATGTGGCCGGACAAGGATTCCTATTCTAACCGACCAGGATCCTGCTTGGTCGCCAAATCCGTCTTGATTCCTTGTGCGGAACTCCGATCGGGTGGACCGAGCCGCACGTCGTTTTTCGGGTGGACTGAACCCATTGATCCGGGCCAGCCCAAGCTTAGCCGTAAGGGTATAGGGGTTAATACCCCCACAGCTAGTCCCCGAGCATCATGTATTATGCTGCGACACGCCATTTTCACCTTCTCCGACAAGCGAGGCTTGGAACCTTGACGCCTCCGACCACCGTCATCACCGGAGAAGTAGGTTGTCCGAAGAATGTATGGTGCTCTTATAAAAAAAAGAAAAGATTTCTGTCCTGAGAAGTGTGCCCACTTGTATTTCTGAAAAGAAATGTAAGTGGTCTTGAAGCATACCATTCTTGAACATCAGAAGCGTAGGGGTCGAAAAACAAACACATTCACCGCAAGGTGAAGTGTGCCCACTTAGTCCCCGAGCCTGGTAGGAGGTGACATAGGCACGTGGTGCCAGGGTCTAAAAAGAATTCATAGTTTAGTTGAAAACCGAATTGCCGTACAGGCAAACATGATGCACCGGCAGGTGCATCGTACCGACGTAGTCCCCGAGCTTGCTGGAAGGCAAAGTATGAGCCTTGTAGCAAGGTCTAAAGAAATGTCTCTTAACTGTATGTGAGTACAAATCACATGTAGCCAAGGAGAACCATTATTCAAGCAGTGGTCGGGGCAGTCCCCGAGCATATTAATAATCCTTTTAATCACTCGAAGCACAGGGGTCGATTTAAACAAACACACTCACCGCAAGATGAAGTGTGCCCACTTAGTCCCCGAGCCTAGTAGTAGGTGACACAGGCACGTGGTGCCAGGGTCTAAAAAAGAAACTCCGTTGAAGTTAAGAATCCAATTGCCGTACATGCCAAACAAGACACACCGGCAGGTGCATCGTACCGACGTAGTCGCCAAGCTTGCTGGAAGGCGAAGTATGAGCCTTGTAGCAAAGTCCAAATAAATGTCTCTCAACTGTATGTGAGTACAAATCACATGTAGCCGAGGAGAGCAAAACTCCAAGAAGTGGTCGGGAGAGTCCCCGAGCACAGCGGTTGTCATAGCAGCTCCTGAATACGGTAATAGTCGGAGCAGTCCCCGAGCACAACCGTGGTCGGAGCAGTCCCCGAGCACAAAAGTGATCCGGACAGTGCCCGAGCACGGTAGTGGTCTGGGCAGTCCCCGAGCACAGTAGTGGTCAGGGCAGTCCCCGAGCACAGTAGTGGTCAGGGCAAATCCACGATCACGTGCGCTGCTTGTACTATTATTTGGTGTATTTATTTTTCTCTACTCTCTGCCAAGTCCAGTCTGACCAGTCTGACACGTTTGGTCGAAAAAGTAAATAGGTATAGTACGTCATTCTGTCTTCTTATTATTTTTTTTTGGCAAACAGTCGGTTGACACCTGTATTGAGGTGTGTCAGTGTGGGCCCTCTTACACCATCAACGAAGAGGCGCGTACACTGTTAACGAAGGAGCGCGTTTATTGGCGCAGATTTCGAGGTTGTGTGAACAACCGTCTGCGGCGCGTGCGCACGACTCCCAATATTCTCGGGCGAACGAAACGACGGTGCCCTTTTGCTTTATATAATGTAGGTCTGGTAAGTTACCCTCACCATTCCCCATTGTCATCCGCCGCCGCAACCTTCTTCTTCCTCCTGCCGAACCCTATTCCCCCAAAAATCATCACCAATCCCCTCGGTCTCCCGCATCCACCCACTTAGTAAGGACGAACTAATGGCGAAGAGAGACGCCCAGAAGAAAGGCGGGGTCATGGCGAAGGAATGGTGGAAGTCGCGGAGCAACGAGCAGACCATCGAGGACCTCATCGCCATGGGAGTGCTCCACAACAAGGCACTTGCGGGATGGCGTGCACCCGAAGGAGAAAGCTTCCCCGATCCACAACCAGGTGAAATTGTGGTTTTTGAAGATTTCTTCAAACGGGGTTTTGGGATTCCAGTGCACCCTTTCCTTCAGGGTCTCTGCTTGTACTATGAGATTGGGATTTGCAATCTGCATCCCAACTCGATTCTTCTCGTCTCTACCTTCATCCATCTCTGCGAGGCGTATGGTGGCTTCCAGCCCCATTTCGACCTCTTTCGCCACCTGTTTTGCCTTCGAAAAAAGGGAAGTGGTGGCTCGAAGATCGCCGGAGGCGTCTATCTGAACTTGCGTGACGGCATGAAAGCCCAATACCTGCACTGTCCCTGGAACACCTCATTGGACGAGTGGTACAAGAAATGGTTCTACATCCATGAAGAGCCGAACACCATCACTTTGTGCGACATGGGGCTAATTCCAGAGAAGAAGAACAGCTGGTCGGAGAAGCCCGAGAACTTGGAACAGATAGCCGAACTGCTCGGGATGATCCCGTGGGGAAGGCTTGATGGCCCGAGCGTGGTCGGCAACTTCATTAGCCGATGAATTCAGCCATGCCAGAAAAGGATTCATCCTAGCTTCGAATACCAAGGTGGCGCAGATCCGACAAGGACCAGGAAAGAGCCGCTCGACAAGACGGAGATCAAGGCCAGGATTGGAGAGCTGTTCAATCTGGCCGATCCGAATTATGTTGCACTGAATGCCATCGAGCACGCCTTCAAGCTGGCTCGACCTCCCCCAAAGGTAAATGACGCTTCCATTTAACTGTAGAGTCATGTTGTATCAAGAAAATAACTGTCTTTTCCTTCATTTTGTGTCACAGTATAATGGCCGTGACCGGGCGGGAGTGTTCGTGTCGCCTCCCCCTGGTGTAGAATGTCCACAAGCTCCCGGCCCAGCCACCCAGACCAGCACTAGGACCGACGACGTTCACTGGGCGGTACTCGAGACCGTAGAAGACGCCTCGACCAGAGCCGCTGGCAAGCGTCCGGCTGCCAGCAAACGGCGTCAAGCCATCTTCCCCCTGTCGGACGACGAAGCAGAGGATGCTGACATCTTCCGGCTCGTCCCCCGAAAGAGGAGAAGGCAGGTGGGACCGACAGAGCAGGGTGGCTCCTCTGGACCAGCAGTGGTCACAGCACCGACCACTGCTGCACAGAGGACCGACGAAGGGAACATGCCGCATCATACTCCGACGCTCGTACCGGAGGTTGATCAAATCCCGGTGGGAACTGCCGAGCAAGCTGAGCAGGGACGGTCGAGGAGACGTTCCTTCGCCACATCCTTCCGCAAATCGAAACTGTAAGTGTCCATATTTTTGATGTAAGCTTTGCATTTTGTACTGGATGCTATTGTCGTCTAAATTTGTCTCTGAATTCATGAGATCTCAGTCCACCAAAAACCCCGACCAGCTAGCTGGGTGCGGAACGTCCTCACCAACAACGGCGGGACCAACTGCTCAGCAACCAGCCATGGAGGAGCCCATGGCAGGGACTCCGCCTGGGTCTCAGCAGGCGGACGACCAGACGCCGGTCCTCGAGCAGAATACAAGTGCTCCAAGCACGACCCCTGACGAGGCGGTTACCACGGCGCCAAGGGAGCTGGATCTAGCCGAGGGGCAGCAGCCAGAAGTTGCCCGGAACATGGTTACCGATGCGACGGCTCATGGGAAAGCCGTGGTGGTCGTGGAGTCTGCAAACGCCGGACCAGTGCCGCCTCCCGAACAGGAGGCTGAAGAGGACGAAGTAGAAGAAGTCCTGGGCCGTCCCCAAGATAGGCGACAACATGTATATGTATCGCGCTATCGGAACGACGAATGGGTCATGCACGAGGAAATCCCAGAGGTCGAAGAGACCTTAAGAGTCGAACGGGCGGCCAAGCGTCTGGTGACTGAAGTCCAGGTATATTTGGCTTTAGTCCTTGACCCTGTTGTGTAGTCGAACTGTCTGACGTAGCTTGTCTGTGTGCAGGACTTGATGAAAACTGCAAGATACCGCAAAAGGTGCTTCGACCAGATAGAAGGAATCGTGATGACCAACAAGGAGCTGACGGCTGAAGTGGAGCGCCTACGGCACCAACTTGAAGCCGCCGACCAGGAGAGGACAGACCAAGAGGCACAGAACCAAAACCTGGTCGGCCAGCTCCAAAGCAAAGAACAGGAGAAAACAGGTAAGTGTTCATCGTATCATAACAAGTGCGGGACTTGTGTTGTTTTGTTTTTGACAGTAATAGCTGTAATGCAGGTTTAGAAGCTAAAGTGACCCGCCTCCAGGGAGAGAACAGCCGTGCGCTTGCAGAATGTGGTCGCCTGAAGGAGGACAACGAGAAACTGGCACGCCGCCAGTCGGAACTCCAAGACCACACTAACAGGATGAAGGACGACCTGAAAAGTAAGCACTCCAGACCACCTTTCTCATACAATTGCCCACATTGCCTTGTCGTATCATCACGTTTGATGTCTTGTACTGTTTTCAGTTTTGAAAGTCAATGCCAAGAGGCACCTTGAGGCCGTGATCAAGGAGCGTGACGATTGGAAAGCACAATGCCTTAAGGCCACCGAGGAGCGGGACACGTGGAGCAAGCGGTGCCAAGAAATGGCAACTGGTATTATGCCCGTCCTCGACCTTATCGACCCGGCGCTTACAGAGGAAGAGCTAAGGACGCCTCAGCTCGGACTGGTCGAGAGATGCAAGCAAGCATGGGGATGGTTCCAAGACTTCGTGAAGGAGGCGGGTGAGTACACAGGTGCCCATGTGCTAAGCATGGTGCGTGCTCACTACCCCTTGATCGATCTCAAATGCTTGGAGGCTGGGTACCCGAAGGAGATAGACCCAGACAAGGCCAAAGAGCTTCGGACGGCCCAGCTGGACTTGTCGTCAAAGATAATTGGCGATATTAACCTGTGCGGAGGTGGGACAACACCTGTGCAGGGTATGCCATCGACAAGTCAGCTAGAAACGCCGTCGGCTGCAAGCCAACCGACGAAGCCTGCGGTCTCGACCAGCCAGGCACCGGCGGGGCCATCTCCTTCAGCTTGATTAGCTCAAGAGTCCTCAAGACTCGAGTAGGGTATCAGAGGCGACGAGCAGTAAATGCCCTGCTCGCCGACCAGCCAATGTAATAGGCTTAGAGCTGTAGAAGGAGGACATAGTTGTGTTATTGTAAACTTGAGCCTCTTCAGGCAAGCTTGTAATAATGTAACTGTATATCATTACAAGCTTGTTTGCTTTATACAAAACGCGTTTAAGCTTGAAATTTTTTGTTGGTGTAACTAAGTGGGAACGTGTTAACGTTCGGTTTAGTTGTACCGTTTTGCTCGACACATCATCCCGAGGAGTTTGTGCGGCCCTGGTTGGCATGTGGTCGGAGTGTGAGGTAACATGACCTGTGCACACGTGGACACGAACAAGTCAAACCAGGGGGGACCTGCCAATCACCCGCAACGTCAAGAGCGGATCCCGTGCACGTGTTGGGAGGAACCGGAGACAGGACCTGCTTCGAAAACCGTAGAAGGAGTGGTGGTCGGCTTGTACTGGCTAAGTCAAAATATCCATAAAATTCATAGTGACACATTAGAGTGGTCGGAGAAATCATAATTGCTTTATTAAAATAAATCGAAAATATAAGTAGAGTACATATCTCAGTAGTTAAGCATAGAATCGTCTAAGCTTGTCGATGTGCCATGAGTTCGATACGTCCGTGCCGTCTAGATGAGCTAACCTGTAAGACGTTGGACGTGTGACTTCCTTGATCATGTAGGGTCCCTCCCATGGGGTTGCGAGTTTGTGGACACCAGCCTGGTTCGTCTTCCACTTCAGGACTAAGTCCCCGACCACGAAGAAACGCTCTTTAACGTTCTTGTTGTAGTACCTGCGCAAAACAGCAAGGTATTTGGCCGTGCGTACGTAGGAATCAAGCCTTTTCTCTTCTGCGCTGTTGACTTCTAGCTCCCGTACTTCGTCGACCTTGCCTTCGTCGAAGTTCTCTACCCGTGCTGATCTGAAAGCTATATCTGGTGGAAGGACTGCCTCAGCGCCGTAAACCATAAAGTATGGTGAGACGCCGGTGTTACGACTGGGCTGAGTTCGGAGGCCCCAGACAACGGCTGGTAACTCCTTGAGCCATCTTCCAGGAGCTTTATCATTTTCTCTGTACATCCTCTTCTTCAATGCATCCAAGATCATGCCATTTGCCCGCTCGACTTGTCCATTAGCTCTAGGATGTGCCACCGAGACGTATTTTACAACTATGCTCCTTTCATCGCAGAAGTCCCAAAAAGCGTTCCCGATGAACTGAGTATCCAGATCAGTAATGATACTGTTGGGCATGCCAAAACGGTGGATGACCTGGTCGAGGAATGTGACAGCTTTCTCTGATGATGCCTGTACCAGAGGCATGTATTCTATCCACTTAGAAAACTTATCAATTAGCACGAAGACGCACGTAAATTTCCCAGGAGCTGGTTTGAAAGGCCCGATCATGTCTAGTCCCCAACATGCGAAGGGCCAAGAGGCTGGAATCGTCTGGATCTCATGTGCTGGTACATGGATTCTCTTGGAGAAGAACTGACAACCCTCACAGCGGCGGACTAGCTTCTCTGCGTCGGCCACTGCTGACGGCCAATAGAACCCTGCTCGGAAAGCCTTACCGACCAGTGTTCTCGAGGCCGCGTGGTTGCCGCAGGAGCTAGAGTGGATTTGGTCTAGGAGGTGCTCGCCTTCCTCCTGGGTTATACATTTCATCAAGATTTCCTCCTTAGCGTTTTTGCGCCATAACTTGCCATCGACGAGCAAATACTGCTTACTACGACGCATCAGGCGCTCATTTTCTGTTCGATCGATATAACCGCTACCATCTGTCAAGTACTTGATGAAAGGCGTTCTCTAGTCCGGCTCATGAGTGGTCGGAAGCGACTCGATTGTGCTTGGCGCCGGAACCGTAGCCACTAATTGCTGGTCTGAAACTTTGTTGGTCGTTGAATCTTCGTCTCCAATGGAAGGCGTGAGCAGGTCTTGGACGAATACGCCATGTGGGATTTTGGCTCGGGATGATCCTAACTTTGACAACGCATCTGCTGCTTGGTTCTTGTCCCGGACCACGTGTATGTACTCGATGCCATAGAACCTGCCTTCCAGCTTTCTTATCGATTTGCAATATGCGTCCATCTTTTCACTGGTCGTGTCCCAGTCCTTGTTGAGTTGGTTGATGACCAGAGCCGAATCTCCGTAGACATAGAGACGTTTAACTCCAAGCTCGATCGCAATGCGTAGACCATGCACGCATGCTTCGTACTCGGCGGCATTATTAGATGCTGGGAAATAAATCCTAAGGACGTACCGGAGCTGCTCCTTGGATGGTGACACGAAAAGAACTCCTGCTCCCGCACCGTCAATGTTGAGAGAACCGTCGAAGTACATCGTCCAATATTCGTCGGATCCCAGAGAGGCAGGCGTGCTTAAGTCTGTCCACTCGACGATGAAATCGACGAGTGCCTGAGACTTGATTGTAGTACGGCTTGCAAATTCCAAGGAAAAGGGGCATAGCTCCATTGCCCATTTGACGATGCGCCCGTTCGCATCCTTATTGCGAATGATGTCCCCCAAAGGATACTCGGTCATGACCACCACACGATATCCATCGAAGTAATGTCTCAACTTTCGGGATGTTATCAGTATGGCGTAGAGCAGTTTCTGAATCTGCGGGTACCTGGTCTTGGATTCGTTGAGTACCTCACTAATGAAATAAATTGGCCGCTGTACCTTGTAGGCGTGGCCCGGCTCGTCGCGCTCGACCACTATTGTAGTGGAAACCACCCGATCGGTTGCCGCAATGTAAAGTAGGAGAGTTTCGTCTTCTCTGGGAGCAGTAAGTACCGGAGGTGAAGTGAGGTATTGTTTCAGCTGCGTGAAGGCAGCGTCTGCCTCCTCCGACCACTCAAACTTCTCGGACGATTTGAGCAATTTGAAGAACGGTAGTCCTTTTTCTCCTAATCTTGATATGAAATGGCTTAGAGCAGCCATGCAACCGGTGAGCTTCTGGACATCCTTCACCTTTTTTGGGGGCTTCATGTCTAAGACAGCTTTGACTTTCTCTGGGTTAGGGCGTATGCCGTCGTAACTGACGACGTTGCCGAGCAGTATGCCAGAAGGGACACCAAAGATGCACTTCTTTGGGTTTAATTTCCATTGGAACGTATTAAGGGCTGCGAAGGTGCGTTCCAGATTGTCAACAAGGGTATGTGCTTCCTTGGTTTTGACAACTACATCGTCGACGTAAGCCTCGACGAGGCCGTCTTTTATCTCGTCGTTGAGGCAGGCCTGTATAGCGCGTTGGTAGGTAGCACCGGCGTTTTTGAGCCCGAACGACATAGTCGTGTAGCAATAGGCGCCAAAAGGCGTGATGAAAGATGTCTTGATCTGGTCGTCCTTTTTGAGAGCGATCTGGTGATAACCAGAGTAGCAATCGAGAAAGGAAAGCAGCTCGCAACCGGCGGTTGAATCTATGACCTCGTCTATGCGAGGTAAGCCAAAGGGGTCCTTAGGGCAGTGTTTGTTGAGATCAGTGTAATCAACGCACATTCTCCATTCATTATTCTTTTTGCGTACAAGAACCGGGTTGGCTAACCATTCCGGATGATACACTTCTTTGATAAATCCGGCTGCCAAAAGTCGTGTAACTTCTACCCTAATCGCCTCCTTTTTGTCGCGAGCGAACCGTCGTAGCTTCTGCTTGATTGGTTTGGCTTTGCTGTTGACATTTAAGGAGTGCTCAATCAAGTCCCGAGGTACACCGGGCATGTCGGAAGGTTTCCACGCAAACACATCCACGTTGCCCCTCAAGAACCTGACGAGCGCGTCTTCCTATTTGGGATCCAGGTCGGCCCCGATGAGGGCCGTTTTGCTGGGATCGCCTTCGACCAGCTGGATCGTCTTGTGCTCCTTGGATCTGATGTTCTTGCGCGGAGCCTTGAGCTCTGGGATCTCCAAGTGGTCGGCCGGGGTCTTCTTAGCGTCGAGCATGGTCTCGGCCATGCGAATAGAGAGGTCGTGGGCCTCTGCTATTTTGAAGCTGTCGTCCTCGCAGGTATAAGCTATGTATACGTTGCCCCTGAGGGTTAAAACTCCTTTCTCAGTGGGCATCTTGAGCACCAGATACCTGTAATGAGGTATGGCCATGAACTTGGTGAGCGACGGTCGACCAAGAATAGCATGGTAGGTGCCATCAAAATCAGCGACCACGAAGTTGACGTAGTCGGTGCGGAAGTGGTCCGGAGTCCCAAACTGCACAGGTAGCGTGATCTGCCCGAGAGGTGTGGAGCTCTGTCCGGGGAGAATGCCCCAGAACTGTGCCTCGTACGGCTTCAGGTCCGCCTAGGCTATTTTCAGAGCGGGCAGGCTGTTCTTGAACAGTATATCAATGAAGCTGCCGCCGTCGATCAGTACCCTGTCGAATTGAACCTTGTTGATACAAGGATCGAGGACCAGGGGAAAACGCCCTGGCTCGGGTATGGCAGCCCATTGGTCCTTCCTGCTGAAGCAGATTTCACGGTGAGACCACGGAGGAAGCCGTGGATCGGTGAGAAGGTTGTCGGTCTTTGCCACGTTCAAGCAAGCGCGGGCGAGCAGCTTGCATTCTCGTTTGGTCTCAATGGACACCTTGCCGCCGATGATGGTGTGCACGCGATCAGTCGGCTTAACGTATTTATGACGAGGATCTGCATCGTCGTCGTCGTTGTCCTCATTGCGCTGTTCCCCCGCGTCGTTAAGCTTGTCGGACGTATCCGGAGCCTGTTGACGCGTGTAGATAGTCTTGAGGACGCGGCAATTCTCCATGGTGTGGTTGGACTTGGGATGGAGCTGGCAGGGTCCTTTCAATGCTTTGGCATAGTCGTCCTCATAGTTTCGATGTCCGCTGCCCTTTTTCACGGTATTGACCTCGCCGTCGTCTTCCCGAGCGCGCTTGCTTCTGTAATCGTCATGGCGGTTGCGCCGCTGATTACGTTGATCACGGTGGTCGCGGGAGTCGTTGCGCTGGTTGCGATGGTCAAAATTGTCGTTCCGACCACGATTGCTGCGGTAATCGTCGCGGTGTGGAGGGTGGTCGGAGCGTGGAACCCTTGCTGCTTCTTCAACGATTATCTTTTTAGCGTCGTCAGCGTCCGCGTATTTCTTAGTGGTGGCCAAAAGCGCTGTGACTGATTCGGGTCTCTTCTGGAGGAGCTTGTCTCTTAGGGCGTCGTGGAAGCGGAGGCCGGTGATGAAAGCCTCGATTGCTTCGTTGTCGGAGATTGATGGGACCTTGATGCGCATCTCCGAAAAACGCCGAACGTACTCGCGCAGTGGTTCATCCTTCCGATCTCGGATCCGCTACAGATCGTACTTGTTGCCGGGTTGTTCACAAGTAGCGATGAAATTGTCGATGAAGGCCTGCCTGAGCTCCTACCAAGAGTCAAAATAGTTCGCTGGCAAGCTAACCAGCCATTGGTGACCTGCATGACCAACAGCGACTGGGAAGTAGTTAGACATGACGTGCTCGTCGGCCATGGCTGAGCGGCACGCAGTTTCATAGAGCATGACCCATAATTCGGGGTTTTCCTTGCCGTCGTACTTCTGAAGCTTCTCGAGCTTGAAATTCTTGGGCCATATGACTTGGCGCAGGTGTGGAGTGAACTGCTTTAGACCCGGCGGACCGTGGGCGGTGTCATACTCCATACAGCGATAGCTTTCATGGGATGCACGATCGTCGGCTCTCTGGTTGATGCGAGCACGCATATCACGTCCGCCGAGGTAATGGCGGAGATCGTTATTGCCATCACAGCGATCTCGATTGCCATCTGGATTAGCCCTGCGACCGTGGTTATCACGGCGATTGTCGCGGTTATCTCGGCGGTTGTCGTCTCGAACGTCGTGGTGGTTATCCTCCCGACGGCGGTTGTCGTCCCGACCACCATCATGACCACCGTTTCCGCCTTGACGGTTGTCTGATGGGTCGTTATTGCGCGAGCCACGTTGGTTGAGTGGCTGTGAGCGACTCGAGTATTGGCGGCTGTGGCTTGATTCGACAGAAACTGATGGGGCCCGGGCTTGATTCATCTCCGCGGTTTGAGCCATAGCAGCTGTCAGATAAGCTTGTATGTCATCACGGACTGCTTGGGTCTCGGGAGTGTTGGGCAACCGCTGCATTGTCGCCATGGCGACGGCCACGTTGGCGCTTGGGGTCTTGAAGACCTGTTTGTCCCCCACCCTATCGAAAGCATTGTTGAGGTCACGAGGTCGGAGTCTTATGCGTCGTGCCTCCTGGTCTGCTTCAGCTTCGATTTGCCGGCGATTAAACCGGTCGATATTGCGTGCTTCGCGTGCAGTCTTTTCTTGTTCTGTTTCGCCAACTGCTGGCGGCTCGTCGTTGCTGACAACATGGATCAAATCCCCTCGTCTTGGCGGGAAAGACGGAAATTGGGGGAAACCCGGGGCGTGGTCTGGTAGATCCAGATCGTATTTGACGCCTTCATCTTCATGACGCTGAAGCTCGGTGTGGACAGATGCGTTGGATGCGACGCCGGATGAGGAGCTGGAGTCACCCTCTCGGACTGTGTGGACGGATCCTTCTTGATAATCTTCAATCCGGACCATGTTTATGATGTTGCATGGCTTTGGCCGAGATCGGTGGATAGAACATAGGTCCGAGCGGCGTCGTAGGTTGTACGCGTAGCTGGAGGCAGCGTTTCGCAGGCCGTAGGGCTGGACCTGGTGGTTCTCCGTCGGGACTTCATACTCGCAGAGTCGGAGACCCGTCGCGAAGGCTGGCTGGCGACGAGCGGAGCGCCCCTCAGGAGTAGATACGACCACAAGATCTGTTCCAAGCCGTGCAGGACGACTGGCCCGAGCCGGTCGGATAGATCTGTTGTGGGGAGCTGTTACTTGCTCATTAGGTTGGCTTTGAATCGTACTTACCAGAGCTAGGGTTTCAGCGAGTTTGATGCCGACCCGATCGATGGAATCGTGCAGGTTGGTGTCGTCGATCTGCTTTCCTCTGTAGCGGGGAAGCGGATGACGGGTTGTCGGCGTGGCTGTGGGCGTGGTCAGAGCCAGATCCATCGTGGTCGGAGCCGTGTTCGTCGTGGTCGGAGCCGTGTTCACCGTGGTCGGAGCCGTGTTCACCATGGTCGGAGCCGTAGCCGATGCAGGTGAAGTAGTCGTCGACGCGGGTTGAATCCACGCCTCCTCCGCGGTCATGGCGATGGAGACGCCAGGGCCGGTAGTCCAAGTGATCTGGCCGACGGTGAACGTGAGGCCGTTGGGCGTAGCCATGGAGCCGGAGATGATGACCATCTTGTTTGCTTGGAGAGCAGTACGCACACCCCCTACCTGGCGCGCCACTGTCGACGAAATATGGTCGGCAGTCTACCTAGGGGTATGCCCAAGGTAGTAGATTATCGGCAGACAGATGCGCAAGCCCCAAACAAGATGGTGACGCAAGACAGACACGAGGTTTTATCCAGGTTCGGCCGCCAAAAAGGCGTAATACCTACGTCCTGCGTCTGATTTGTATTGCTGTATGTCAATGAAAGATGTTTTTTAGAGGGGTCCCCTGCCCGCCTTATATAGTCCGGGGGGCAGGGTTACAGATCTAGAAACTAATCCTAGTCAGTTACAATTGCCATATGTGGCCGGACAAGGATTCCTATTCTAACCGACCAGGATCCTGCTTGGTCGCCAAATCCGTCTTGATTCCTTGTGCGGAACTCCGATCGGGTGGACCGAGCCGCACGTCGTTTTTCGGGTGGACTGAACCCATTGATCCGGGCCAGCCCAAGCTTAGCCGTAAGGGTATAGGGGTTAATACCCCCACACTTAGTAATCAAGTTTGGATTGATTTGTGTTGGATAAATTCATGAGATGACTTTTAGTGAGTGGATTAAATAGAATTATATCTTGTAAAAGTATTCAAACAAGTTGGTTTTAAGTTTGATTCATATTTGATGAAGTATAGCTCAATAGTTGAAATCTGTCCTATATTACAAAATCTAAGCTAGCTGTGATCTTAGCCATGTTTGAGTGATCAAAACTTATTGGATTGGCATAAAAATTGGTGTATATGCTCTAGACTTATGGTATAAGATTCTGTACAAATTTCATAAAAGTTGGATAAGAGATGCTTCAGTTTTAGAGTGGATCTTGTCAGCTATAGTGTAGCTGTTTTCAGCATGTAACAGTGGTGGTAGAATTGAAATATGGTAGCAATCTAGAAGTTAAATGAAGCTTAAATTTTTACATCTGCTATATAACTTAGTGAAGCACATCTTCACCAAATTTCATGGTATTTGGATTTGTACTTTGAGAGATATGCATTTTTCTTTGAAGAGTATAAAATCTGCCAGATAAGTGACAAATGTTGAATTGATCTAGAGTCACTTTGATTGAAAGGTCATCAAGTTGGAATCATGTTTATAAGTGATTGAGGCACCTAAGTTTGGTTTTGAGATGATCTAGAAGCATAACAAGCATAGAGTACAAGGCCATTTGATTGTGGAGTGTACTTTACATACATTTAGTACTCAAATTGGAAAATCAAGATCAAACTTAAAATGAAGATGAAATCTAAGTTCAAGTAATGATTGGACATCATTTGGTAGAAAGAAAAAGATATAAAAAAGGGGATCAAAGTTACTCATCAAATTAAGTCCATCACTTAGGTCAATCAACAAAGTTATTTCAAGTGAGTATCAAGAATGGTTCTTGGAGAGAGGTCACTTCTCCCTAAGTGTAGGGGCTTCTGCCTATGTGTAGGTAAACCAAGTGTGGTACTTGGAAGGCTAACATGAAAGTGGTGATCTGAGGGACATTTGAGATGCTTAGTTGAATCAATCAAAAGGGTTGATCAAGAAGAGCAAGCAACACCCAAAAAGAGAGCTAATCATGATATTTCAAGTGGTATTCTCACTTTGATGCTCTCATGCAAGTATTTATCAAATAATGAAGCAAGCCAACCACAACAAGAAAGTGCACTTGATCATAAGTGGTATTCATTTTATATGGGTGAAGAATGGAATTTAAAATGGTATCTATTGGTTTTTACCAAGCTTATAATTGGACTTCACATTGCTGTTGGATAAATGAATTGGAATCTATATGACTATTCTCTACTCCAACATAGCAAAGGTATTATTATAATATGCATGATCATTTCATCCCTTACTAGTATGCGGTTAATGCATATAGTACATGCTTCATAGGATCATACATAACAAATGAAATGTTTAAATTCATAGCCTACCACTATTGCTTGAATGATTAGTTGATCTAGTGGTTAGTATATGAATTTGTTCATGGCTAGTGAACCCAAGTACTTGACTTAATTTGGATTGCTAACAAGTGACAAGTACAACATTGGCAAGATAACTCTTGCAAAAGGTGTAAAGAAGCTTGTCATTGGTTTAAACCGGACTTGGAAGCTTAGGCAAATCAATTTAGTTCAAGTAAACCATAGAAGCTCATGATAGTGATAAGAGTCCAAGCACAAGACAACAATGCAAATGGATATCTAGTTTGTTTTGTTTCAAGTGGTATCTAGACTCAAGTATTTCATCAAGAATTCACATGTGATGTCTAGATCAACTCACAAGTGATATCCTATAAGTGGTACTCATGAAGATAGCAAATGTTCAAGAAATAGTCAAAATTGACAAATCCAACAAGTGGTTCCATACTAGAAAATTCTTTCAAGTGGTATCACATCTACACGTGGTATCAATCATGCAAGACGATGGTTTCACAAGTGATCCTCAACTTTAAGTGATCATCAAATGTAGAATGCATCCCTCACCAACAAGAGCTCAAGTGTATCAAATGGATGACCCATGCTATCACATAGGGGGAGATGTTCCACAAATTGATATCAAGGTCAAAGATCCTATGTGTGGTATCTCAAGAAGCTATATAAGTGGTATCTACAAGTGGTGTCATTCCAACAATCAAGTGATGTCCATAAAAAATGCAAGATTCAAACTTCAACCATCTACCCCAAATGCAAACCTTTGCATCAATGAGAAGCGCACCTTTTATTGAAATTGATGACAAAGGGGGAGAGATTGTACAAAGATATGAAAGCTTGAGAGAGATGGATTGAAACAAAGAAGTAGAGGTTGGACATGAACATGGACAAAGAGGGAGCAACATTGGAAAAAAAGAGATGGATCATTCTTGGACAAGAGAAGCACACAAGTAGGGGGAGCAAGCTCATGAACTTTGATTGATTACATTTGATATGTGCATATTCATGTGCTTGCTTGTATTGCATAAGCTTTTAAATTCAATATGCACGCTTATGTGGTGTATGCTAGTTGTAGAATTTGATTGATGAAAAGAAAACTAGCACGCATAGGATGATAGCTAGACACTTGGTATGCTTTTCAAGTAATGCTAGTACCTTGTTTTTAATGTTGATCGCATGAGGTATCTAGTGCTTTGATTTCCAAGTGATATCTAGCTAACCATGGTGCTAAGGATGAATTTAAAGGTGCAACTCTGATTAGTATCACACTTCAAAGGTTTATTCTATACATTTTAGCATCATTTGGTAGTAATTACTCTCCCACAATTCCATTCTATGCATATGTGCGAACTTCAAACCAAACACTCTAGCACATATGTAGAGGTACCGTTTCAGGTTTGTGGTACTTGTCCAAAATCATTTACACATGGTAAAATTGCTTGGGCAAGCAACATGAATCCAAAAGAGCTTAATTTCTATATCTTTGTAGAGTTGTCATCAATTACCAAAAATGGGGAGATTGAAAGGTTCTTGTGTGGTTTTGGTAATTGAGTGACAACCTTGGTGGACTAATTGTGTTTATATGAGATACATAGGTGATTAATCCACAGGTACATGTGTGTGAGCAAGATATGCCATAAAGGTGGAAATGGCTCGAAGATGTTGCAAACATCACACATGTAATGATGAAGGAGCTTATTACACATGAGACATGACATTGAGTTATGTGATCAAGGTAGAGAAGATCAAGACATGACTTGGCTTGATGGATCGGCTGCAAGCGTGAAGGGCAAGTCGAAGGCTTTGGAGCGATGGACCCCGTGGCGGTGAAGCTTGAGCAATACTTGACACCGATGGACGAAGGCAATGGTAAAAAGCAAATGAAGTCAAGATTGATGAACCAATATGATCATGTGATGATATAAAGTGGATCATATCATTGTTGATTGTGTTGGTGCATGTGTTGCATCGGCATTGGAGGAGATGGAATGGAATGCGTAAGGCAAAGGTATAACCTAAGGCATTTCATTTCACCGGTCATAGGTGTGTAGAGAAGTTGATGACCGGGTTTAGGATAGATGGCCGTACTATCAAGAGGGGCAAACTTGTTTGCATATCGGTCATCTAGTGCCACTTGAGTGATCTAACTTCGCATCATCGCTAAGATCGAGTGGCGTGGCAAGTTGAGTGGCTAATCCTTTAGAAAATGTTTGTGAAAAGCTAACACACATACATATAGTGATGTATACTTGGTGGTGTTGGCACATTTGCAAAGGAGAAGAAGTTGGAGTTAATGAGGATCAACTCGGTGAAGAAACAGAGGTGAGAAGGTGTCACTGTAAGTGACCGAACACTAGCCTTGTCTGGACCGGCGTGTCCGGTCAGTGACTGCAGAGAGTGCGCAGGAGTTGGTCTTTGACCAGATGATGGGCGAAGAAGTGACCTGACACGCAGGAGTAGCGTTCGGTTAGTGCTGACGTGCGTTGACATGATGGCGTGAGGAACAGCAGTGACGCATGGCAGTCGAAGAACGACCGAACACTGATGATGCGTCCGATCATGACCGACCGGACGACTCCGGTCGCAAAATAGAGGCTCGGGGAGCTCTCTAGAAATGATCAGACTCTAGCTGGTCTGTGTTCGGTCGAGCAGCAGCGGACGTGTCCGATCGTGAATGGAACCTCTCTAAAAATGACCGGACTCGGCAGAGGTGCATCTGGTCATCTCACTGTGCCACGTCCGATCACAACTTAACCATTGGCATGCAAAGTTACCGTTGAAATCGGGTGGCTCTGGTTGAAAGCAGAGTAACACGTGGTGTGCATTCGTTGATCGGACGCTGGCAGGGTGCGTCCGGTCGATCTGACCAGAGCGTTCGGTCACCCCGAGCTGTGCCCAGTGAAGGGGTACAACGGCTCTATTTTTGTGGGGCTATAAATAGAAGGGGTCTCGGTCTTGGGCTGGTAGCTAAGCACACTAGAGACTTGGTGGCTTATGTGCTAGTGCTTGGGAGCCCTCTAAGTCACTCTAGCTTGATAGTGTTCATCCGATTGAGTGAGTGAGAGATTCTAGTGCTATTGTATCGTGATGTTGCATCGAGTGGCGCTAGGTGGTCGTCTTGCAAGCCAGTGGTGCTTGTTACTCTTGGAGGTTGCCACCTCCTAGACGGCTTGGTGGTAGTCTCCGTCGAAGCCCATAAAAAGCTTATGCAGTGCTCCGGAGAAGAGCTTTGTGAGGGGCATTGTGCTCGCCCCACGGGAGCCACAAAAAGCAACTCTAGTTGAGCGTGTCATTGAGCTACCCTCACTTTCGGGGTAGGTTCTTGTGGTGCCCGATGTGCGGGCTTGATGGGTGATGCCAATTAGCCGCCGAACCACCAAGTGAGCGGTCGACACAATGGGGACATAGCGTGTTGGCAAGCACGTGAACCTCGGGAGAAAATCACTGTGTCAACATTGTTCTTCCCATTGGTTTGCAATCCCCTTACACAAGCTTGTGATTACTTTCATATACATTGTGCTTGTGTAGTTGCTCTTGTATTTAGTTAGCTTGTGTAGCTCACTTGTTACCTTCTTGCTTATGTAGCATACAAGTAGCTCCCTTACGTGGCTAATTTGGTTTGTGTAACCTTGTTAGTCACATTGCTTAGTTTGTGTAGATAAGTATTTATGCTCTCTAATTTGGCATTGGTTGCCTTGTTATTGAGCATTGCTAGTGAGCTTAGTTGGCTTTGTGCTTTTGCTTACTAGCATGTGTAGGAGCTCCCTTGTTGTTTAAAATACTAGTGGCATAGGTTTATGTGATCTTACTTCTAGAATACTAGTGATATAGGTTTGTATGACCTTGCTCCTAGAATTAGATAGGTGAGCTCTAGCTAGCCTAGCACCTTTATTGCCTAATTAGGATCTTTATAAGGTGCTTGTGAACTTAAATAAAGAGGTGTAGTCTTGGCTAGACCGATTGTTTTAATTCCGCATTTGTTTCGGTTAGCCAACGCGATTAAATTTAGAAAGGACTATTCATCCCTCTCTAGTCCGCCATATCGACCTTACAACGTCACACAACACCATAAAAGAGAGGTGGGGGCCGGGGCACAAGGCACGAGGTTCACCTAAGCCACCACAAACCCCACTATATCCTAACCCTAAGCTGATCAAGAGAGAGGGCGCTGCTAGCGACGAGAAGCCACCATCATCACGTCTTCACCGCCGCCTCTACGACCGCACCTCCATTGTGACGTCCACACCATCGCTGGACTCCACTGCTACTCTACGCCTTCACCGCGTCACCGACACCGATGCCATGGCCAGCTCGTCTTCCTCCAAGGCGACCGATGGTTTGCTAACACCGCATCCCTCTCTCTTTTCTCACACTAGTTCATATTCTAGGGTTTACCATATCCTAAATTCAAGTTCATACATGCTAGATCTGTTGCTGGTCGATCCTAATGATCTATCAATGGTATCAGAGCCTTTCTAGACGTAGATCTAGCTTTTGGGGTAGACAAGATCGATCTCATATTGGTTCCTAGGATATTGAAATTCCCCAAATCTATTGCCCTTGACTATGGGAGCAGGTGAAGGCTTACAATTTTACATATTGTAGATCTTTAGAACCTTTTCTAAGCATGCCTTTTGTGATGGTCCTAAAACCTCCTTTCTCTATCTCGGTGAATCTCTATTTCTAGAACGAACGAAGCTTCGCCGAGATCCTTCATATCAAACTTTGAGGACAAGAACTTCTTCGTTTCTAGTAGTAGATTAACATCACTACTAGTAAGTAAGATGTCATCCACATACAAGATTAGGAAAATGTATTTCCCATTCTTGAACTTTGCATAAACGCAATTGTCCTCTACATTTTCTTGAAACCCAAACTTTCTTATTGTACTATCAAACTTTAAATACCACTGTCTTGATGCTTGTTTTAATCCGTAAATGGATTTCTTCAGGCGGCATCCCATACGTTCTTTTCCTTCCACAACAAAACCTTTTGGTTGTGCCATACAAATATTTTCCTCCAAATCTCCATTTAGAAATGTCGTCTTTACATCCATCTGATGTAATTCAAAATCGTAATGTGTTACAAGCGCCATTATAATTCTAAAAGAATCCTCATATGAGACTGGTGAAAATGTCTCATTGTAATCTATGCCTTCTCTTTGTGTGAAGCCTTTTGTTGCAAGTCACGCTTTAAATCTTTCTACGTTCCTTACGTTTCTAGTAGTAGATCAAGGGGGAGAATATTAGGTTGATCTTTACCAACTTGGCCTAACAGCCAATTGGGCCCTTGATTCGCGCCCTGATCGGGGGTGCCCAACCCTATCTATGGTTGGTGGGTCCCTATCGCACAGCGCCATAAAAGGAAGGTGGGGGCCGGGGCACAAGGCATGAGGTTCACCTGAGCCGCCACAAAACCCATCTACATCCTAACCCTAAGCCAATCTAGAGAGAGGGCGCTGCCAGTGACAGAAAGCCGCCACCGCTGTGTCTTCACCGCCGCCTCTGCGACCGTGCCTCCACTACGACGTCCACACCGTCGCCAGACTCCACTGCTACTCTACGCCTTCACCGCGTCACCGACGCCGACACCATGTCTAGCTCGTCTACCTCTAAGGCGACCGATGGTTTGCTAACACCGCATTACTCTCTCTGTTTTCTAGCACTAATTCATATAATAGGGTTTACCATATCCTAAATTCAAGTTCATACACGCTAGATCCGCTGCTAGTCGATCCTAATGATCTATCACCGTCATGTACTAAATAGCATTGCTAAGGACATGTTATTATGCATAACAGCACGTAACATGAGCCGGTAGGGATACTCTATTATTCCTACTCGCATATACTATTTGTATGAATATCCATCTATTTTGCTCTTGTATTGACGGTCCAACGGGCATGGATGGGGTCATCAGGGGTGTGGCACAACTGAGGCCTTACCAGCCTATTCGGTTGGCTGGTTTGTATCGTTGCTAGTTCGTGAAGAAGTACTGCTGGCTGGTTTGTGTGAGAGAAAAATACTGTTTCGGCTGAAAATTTACGATCGTTTACGACAAACCACAACCAAACCAACAAGTTGTACAAGGCTCTCTTTATTCGGGCTTCAGCTCCTCCTAGGCTCCTAGTCCTAGCAATAAGCAATTCTCTATCCACCTCAAAATAAAATACCAAAGATGAGAAGCTAGTGCATGTAGTGAACCTGGCTATTTGAAACGGGTTTTACTGGCTCATGCTATAGTAGCGCTATATACACTACAATAGAGGATTGAGGTCCCACCTAAAAATTAAAGGCATATATATGTATTATTTTGAAAGCTACATTAACTAATGCTCTGCTGCTTAATATCAATAACAGAAACTCACGTAAACGTACATGTACTCTAAGCAGGCCATATCCTAGTGATGATGCAAGATGAAGCAAACTCTGGCCAGATCGTGATCAATTGAAGAACAATCTATTCTTCTCAAGTTTCACCGCACCGATAGACTGTTCGCTTGCTCATATACGGTCGTGGATTATAAGCTAGAACAGTATTTTTCTCTCACATTAAACCAGCCAGCAGTAAATAGTAAATAATCCACATTTATGACGAAATAATCCACAATCACTAAAAATAAACAAATGAACTTTTAATTTATTTTTTTGGTAAAGTAATTGAAACCGTAAAATTCCAGCGAATTTAAGCGCGTGTTTAGTTTGGTGAATTTGGGAATTTGGGATACTGTAGCACTTTCGTTTTTATTTGGCAATTAGTGTTCAATCATGAACTAATTAGGCTCAAAACGTTCGTCTCGTAATTTTCAACCAAACTGTGCAATTAATTTTTTTTTCCGCCTACATTTAATGCTCCAGACACGTATTGCAAGATTCGATAGGATAGGTACTATAGCACTTTTTGGGAATTTGGGATAGAAACTAAACACACGCTATGAGAGTAGTTCTCACAATCAATACTCACTGGTGGTCACTACTGACGAAGCCACGTACTATATGATCTACATATATGGTGCTAGTAGATGCATGGCAGAGCTGCGTACAGGCCAGTGGCCAGAGGCCTGGAGAAGGCCGTTGGCTTGCTCCTACGATCGGAAATTATAAGCTAAAATAATAATTTTTTTTATCAAACTAGCCAGATATCAAACCAGTCAGCAGTAATAATTTACGACACAAACCAACAGGCTCGTGCACTGCAAGAGATACTTGACGCCCAGTGTCCAGACCACATTGAAGAGCATCTGATGAGCGTGCCACTTAAGTTACCAAGGAGCAAGGACACATCACCTCCGTGCATGCATTCACACACCACAGTCCACAGGAGAGATACACAGTGTACTCCAAGACTTGTACTGGCCGTAGCAATACCTTGGGTCCGGCTGGCCAGGTTTCATTTGATTCTGCTACAGGTTGAGGTGATCCATATCCCTATCAAATGAACGTATCAAGAGCTTTATCAAGAAATAAACTTCAAGGCGTTGTCGTGATCGGCAATGATGACATCTTTGGCGCCACGCTCTCCCCTTAGACGCGTTATCGGGATGTCACTTGCCTCGTGGGAGTTTAGCTGAAAAACCTTGATTTTCTGTTTGACGTTGGCGACATTTATGAATACCGTTTTCCTCCTTTGAGGTTATTGAGAACACCCTATTGCATGGGGTGTTCGGATATTAATAAAAAAATAAATTATAGAATCCGTTAGTAATCCGTGAGATGAATTTATTAAGCTTAATTAATCCGTCATTAGCGCATGTTTACTGTAGCACCACATTGTCAAATCATGGATTAATTAGGCTTAAAAATTCATCTCGTAAAACAGTCTCAATCTGTGCATTTAGTCTCGTAAATAGTCTATATTTAATACTCTATGCATGTGCGCCAAACATCTGATGGAACAACGACTAAAGTTTAGGAGGTGGAAACTAGTGTCTGCCTGCCGTTGCTTTGACAGTATAGGCCCCGTTCGCTGGTCTGAAACTTGGCTGAAAAACACTGTTCCGGCTGAATTGTTGTGAGAGAAAAATACGATTCCGACTAAAAAAAAAAGTCAAACAAATCAAATATGGGTAAGCCGAACGCCATAGCGGAGTTGCGTTTGTTGCGGTGGTTGTCATGCTGTCGCATGTACCGTGAGTATTTTTTGTGCATGTTGTTGGACGTTGCTCTCTTGTCAATCAATATACGCCAGGCGATTTCTCGCCTGTGGCTTTCGAAAATAAACTTCGATAGTACGCCAGTTTTAAGTTCTGTGCTGTTATTAATTAAACCAACCATTGGTGGTGTACCACCTATGCTGTTCCATGTGTGTTAGAATTAATAATCATGTACTCCTAACGGCCAGCTTGCCCTGAAAGAGTGATCAAGAAAGGTCTTTTTTCAGAAAGGTCTTGTTGCTTGTTAGAAGCACTTCGTCCTACACTTCTAGTACGAACAAGCAGGTATGAAAGAAAAACTTTGATCAGAGAAGACGAGCTGGCGAAAGAAACCTAGCTATCAACAAAGGCCACACTGTCTGGTCTTTTTGCTACAGGACACCTAAAAAGGGCCACTGCTACTGCTACTACTGACTACTGTGGGCGAGCACTACAGCTTGCTTTGGTCCTGGCCATAAGCTGCTGCTGGCTGCTGCCTGCATTATGCATTATAACCCCGGCCCTAATCCTCGCTTGCTCCCTCCTTTCCAAAAGAAAGCACCTACACTGCACTGCACTGTTCATGTGAATCTTCTAGGATTGGGCACATGCAGTGCAGGGAGCAAAACTGATCAAATTAAGAGCATACTGTAGTGTTCGATATGAGCTAGCTGTGTTCGTTGCCAAAGTACTACATAAAAGTAATGGCATAATAGCCATTTTAATCCTCAACTATTACTAAAGGCTCAATTTCATCCCTAAACTTTTAAAACGGCCGTTTAGGTTCTCAAACTTTAGTTTGAGGATCAATTTCATCCTATAACTATGAAGATGATCATTTTAGTCCTCAAACTTTATATTTTTGGATCAATTTCATCCATAAACTATCAAAGTGCATTTAACTTTTATTTTCAACTCAATTTTGTCTATTCAAAAAGAGAACCTTATATTTTAGGCACAATTTCATCCATAAATTATCAAAATTATAGATCTGCTATTGTTTCAATATATCCATGTATTCTTAATGAATAAATAGTGTTCGATGCAACTGTAATTGCTCCCATAATATCATTTAGTCAAATATATATATAAATGGTACCATTATAAGGTAACACTAAAAATAACAGCTTGGATTTATTAATGACCACGAAAGAGTTTTTGGATGAATATTATTTTTCTATCTCCAATCGTTGATGGTGTTCGAGCTAACCAGGTGCAACAGTACAACGTTCCACGTAGAACGTAGACAACGTTCTGTTGAAAATAAAAGTTTAAAGAACAAAATACACTTTGATAGTTTATAAATGAAATCAAGCCGAAAATGCAAAGTTCGAGGACTAAAACGATCATCTTCATAGTTTTAGGATGAAATTGAGCCTAAAGTAGAGTTTGAGGACCCGTAAGTTCAGGAACGAAACTGAGCCTCGAGAAATAGTTGAGGGACCAAAATGGCTATTCTACCTACAGTAATCATCAAACTTCTGTACTAATTCTTTTCGGCTAACGAGAGATAAAGTTAGGCCTGGTTTAGTTCCCAAAAATTTTTACCCCAAACTATCACATCGAATCTTGTGGCACATGCATGGAGTATTAAATATAGACGAAAATAAAAACTAATTGCACAGTTTGGTTGGAAATCGCGAGACGAATGTTTTAAGACTAATTAGTCTATGATTAGCCATAAGTGCTATAGTAACCAACATGTGCTAATGATGGATTAATTAGGCTTAATAAATTCGTCTCGCAGTTTCCAAACGAGCTATGTAATTAGTTTTTTTTATTAGTATCCGAAAACCCCTTCTGACATCTCCGAAACATCCGATGTGACATCCAAAAATTTTCATTTCGTGAACTAAACACACCCTTATTGGTTTTAGGTCTCAGGAAGTCAGGATGAGAATAGTACTAGATTTTTTTTTATATTACGGTACAGTGGACACTGCATGGTTTGGTGGTTCGTTGCGCCCTGAAAGATTTGGCATCCGTTCGAGGCAGGGCAGGCATCAGAGGGGGCAGAGAGACCTCAGGCACAAGTGGAGGAGATGGCTGGGCTTGAGGTTTGTGGAGCATGTCCCTGTCGGCCACTACGGTCTTCGTGTACGGCTGGTTGACCCCTACATCAACATGGCTCGGCTTGGCAGCATGCAACGTGATGGCCACTGGCCACCACAGGCCACGGCACACTTCCCCCCTCCTCCTTGAGTTCCCCAAATCACATGTACGATCGATCGAGATCAGGTACTACAACATGCATGCATGACATATATACATATATATGGTGGATTAGTGGTACTCCTAGAAATACTAATCTTTTTCTTAATAACTGGATGATATAGTTCATGGCAAATGCACTACAGTTAGATTGGTGGGAACGGAGAAGACCCGATAGAAGAAAACTACATACATGCGGTCAAACGTATGGTAAATTGGTTACCAAACACCCCGGATAAAAAGCACTGCCGGTTCAGCCAAGATTGTGTGTGGTGCATGCATGTAAGATGGTTAAGAGTATCAATCGTACCCATATAAATAAATAGCATGAACCATGCAATATGAACTAATGAAAAAGGGTAGCTTGAAGCTGAAAGGAGCTAAGGGAATATATATGCCACCAGATTGCCAGTCAAATACTAGCTAGAAGCAACATAATATATAAGAGCAACCAACAGACAAAAGTTCCATATGCATAGTATATATAGATGGATCGATAAGAAACAGGCTAACAGCCTCTCCTAACACACAAGCAAACATGCAATACAATATACAAAAAGCACCTATACACACACATCAGGCCAACTAACTCGGTTATTACTAGCACGTCATATATATAACTAGTAGCTAGTCGTACTTAATACTACTGGTTCCGTCGTGAACTTGCATTGATCTATTAGCTAGATAGGATCTTCACCAAGCAAGATCGTGAGGCCCATGCCCATGATGACCTAGTATCTAGTCAACTACTCACACAAGACGTCCTTGAGCAGCTTGTACCTGCGGCCGGCCGCCCTGGTCGTCGCTCGCCGCCCAGCCAGCTCGGCCTGGTCGCCGCCGCTGGCCTTGCCGGCGCCCCTGCCACCGGAGCTTGTGGTGGTTGACGACGACTCCTGGCTCCCGGTGGCGGCGTGCTGCTTCCCGGACGGAGACGAGGACGACCACCTCGCCTGCTTCCCGGCCACGCCGCTGAGGCACCAGTCGCACATGTCGGAGCCGGCCGAGGCGGGTGCGCTGTCGCCGTAGTAGTTGGTGCAGTACCTGCATGCATGTCGCCATGGCACCACCGCACCAGTGGTGTGCATGTGTATAAGGACAAGAACAGTACTTGTACTCACTACACACATATATACGAAGAAGAAAGCGGCAGAAGAGATGCATGGAGCTCGTCATGATATACTACTAGTAGTACTCATATATGAAGAGGGATGGACGAGAGCTGGGCAGAAGAGGCTCACGTACGAGTGCTGGAAGCGGTGGCGGCAGCGCGCGCAGCGGAAGAGCTTCTCGGGGAAGCCGACGTCGCCGCACATGGAGCAGACCGTGGCTGTGTCGGCGGCGGCGGCGGCGGCGGCGGCGGTGCCGGCCATGGTGGACAGAGCTAGTCGTGGCCTGGAGGAAGGGAGAGACGGTCGGTCTACTCAGAGCGAGAGAGGAGACAGGAGAGGAGGAGCGGTGAGGATGTGGGTGAATCTGAATGAGAAGGGTAGGAGTGGAAAGGCTGGAGGGCGAGGAGGGGGCCGCGGGGTGCAGTGGTACGAAAGAGGGATAGGGACGCGTACGTGCAGTGCATTGCATGTAAAGAAACGGAAAAAAAAGGATGAGGGGCAGCGCGCCAGCGCCGCAGTGGCAGCAGGGGTGGCACAAAGACACGGCAACCTTAACTCACGGCCGGCAAATGGAAAGGCTACGCGTCGGTCGATCGATCTCACTCTCTCACCGTCTCACGGTCACAGCGGCCCGGCCGGGATAAAAATCTTGGGGCAGTCATCGATCGGTTCCGCGCTCTGTCCCCTGCTAGTCCTGCAAGTCGGTGTGCTTGCAGCTGCAGAGCCAGAAACAGTACCACTCGAGGAGAAGCTTGTGAGTGTGCCTGTGTGGTAGTACTAGATAGGCACAGCTCATCCATTCACGCGATGTTGCATGCGTCCAGTACAGAAAAACTTTCGATCGATTTTGAGAGACAACTACTGAACGTACGGCGAGGAACACAGCCGATGGTCACTGTTGCACGCACGAAACCCTGTAGTCTGTAGTCAATGGACTGCTATTAGCCCAAGCAAGTCTGCTCTAGATCACTAGCTAGATGGGATTATGGCACTGGTATCTACCTGCAAATTGAAGTGATGGGATTACGCATTGCTTGCTTGGTTGGTCCTGATGACATGCTTTGCAAGTACTCCGTATATTTTTCGAGATGAAAGCGTCGATGAAGAACTATAAGTATTCGCCTCCACTTTTCCGTCGATCGGTCCATGCCCAGATGCGGATCCATTGGTGTGGCATGCAATGCAATGCAAGCTGTGTGCGCGGCGCCGTCAGGTGTAGTGCCTGCAGAGTCCAGAGAGCAAAGCTGGCGGCTGCCTCTCCGATCCGATCCGCTTGCTCCTCCTCGCCCTTTCGGTGCAAAATCCTGTACAGAAATGGATGACAGATAGATCTTCCGTGTGGTGCGGTGCGGTGCGTGGGATTGGACTTGGGGCCATGGGCCGCGGTATTTCAGAAGGAACCAGCTGCTAGATAGCAGACGCCCCAGCTGTGGTATTAGTATAGCCCGGCCGATCATCCTGCGTGTTGCGGCCGGTCACACACGTGACAAGGACGTAGCTGCACATGAATCATCATTATTGATCCTGATGTTACACAAGCGGAGGAGCTACTACCCTACTAGCAGAGGGCGTGTACGTGGTCGGCCACAAGGCCGGCCCATAACCAGGTAGGACAGACGCTATAATGCACTGCGACGACTTCGCGAGTGCGAGGCGAGCCGTTGTGGCGGGCGCTGCAGCTGGACAAAACAAGTTCTCCCTCCGTTCAAAAAAAAAATCTGCATTTTAAATTATTCAGTGTTTGATCAAAGTTATAAAATAGTATTGATTATACAAAATAAGTATCATTAAATTAGTTATAGAACACGACTTCAGAGTAACACTTCACAGCCGGGTCCTAATACTCTATCACTATTGGAAGTGAACCAGCGGAGGGCAAGTGGCAGCGATGGGGTTTTCCTATCAATGACGGTTGTCCTAACCCGACGCCGATGTTACAGTCCTTTACTACCAAATCATAGGTATTGGGGAGAATCAGAGGGAATATAGACCGGAAATAGCAGGGATTAGAGAGGGATAGCAAGAACAGTTACAGGAGAACTCGGACAGTAGGAGGATGAAGGTACTATTCTACCAGCAGTTTTGAACGTCATCCCTTGCTATTCTACCTGGAGTCCTCTTCAGCCCAGCTCACTTAGGTAGCCCGGTCTTGGCCCACATGGACACATGGCAGCTCATACCATAACAAGTGATACCAAACATCACGGTCGGTTCTTTTCCTAAATCGGCAATGATATGATATCCTCAAGATCACTGCCAACACTGCCGTCTTGCTTAGCAACCGACATTGATATCCCTATGATCATTGTTGACTTATGTATGGACCCGCCACTGATTTGATTTCCCATATGCCTATTCATTAATTTATTTTTATTATTTTTGTGTGATAATTTTTATTTCCTATGGTTACTAGACTAGATATTTAAAGCATCACATACATCACAAATCCATCAAGATTTATAATACAAATGTTAGGATAATGTATATGTTACATAAAAATGTATATACTACGATAGAAGTTTCGTCATTTCTGAATCTATACTACTCTTATCCTTGGCTTGATCAATGCTGAAAGATCTTCTTTTACTCAAGACCTCATCCATGGTGAAGGATGCTAGTTCGCCTTGTAATCCTTTGATCTCAAAGTCTAATAGCTTTTGGGTTTTTAAGTTTCTCACGCTGTCGTTGAAGCAAGATGATATCAACATGCACAAGTGTTAGACAAAACAATAGTGTATTTTTTTGAATTAACTGATGTACATGAAATGAGAAACATAGACACCATTTTATTTCCTTCCATTATGCTCTTGTTGAGGTACTGGTGCATTGCCCACATCATGTAGAACCCGCATTTGTTGTCGGCTATCGACTGTTCGATCTAGGGGTATGTGTTTTCATATAATGAGCCTCGAAATAGTTCTTCCTATTCCCATCTATATTTTTCTTGACTCGGCGTGACATTATAAAGTGTGAAAGACGGTGAAATTAGAATGTGCTATGTGATTAGAAAATTATATGTTACTAGCTTCACTTAGTTCGCACGGTGAGTAGGTCATTGATCTGAGAAAGTTCCCTTCTATCTCTTCGAGTCCCACACCTCGACATGTGATTGTGCAAATTTGATATCTAGGAGGACGTATTGGAAACTTCACTCACAAGCTTCCAATGCAAATCAGGCCTAGTTAACAAATAACCTAAAAAAAATAAGAAGCACCCAGCTAGGGCCTTACAAATCAGTCCTTAGATTTTTGCAATCTCCGCATTGGCAGTACGTGTAGCCTTGATCCCCTAGATTACATGCAGCATAAGCTTTGGCAGCGGTGATAAAGGTGTTGACTCCCATCAAGAACTACATGTCTGAAGATGTGAGACCATACATCCACTCTCGATCCATCTCTGCATAGAAAAAGGTGTCACATGTGTGCAATCATAAAAATTGAAAACTAGAGCCACGCCATCATGACCGAACACCATGGTAGCTAAAAAATTAATGGTTTGCTAGGTGTCACATGGATGTGTTAATCAAAATTAAAATTGATAGCCCTCTTGAAGAAGAAATATTCTACTTCAAGACACAATAATGGTATGAATAATTATAGAATTTAAAACTAGAGCCGTCAAGAACCACTATCTTTGTAAAAATTTAATGGTTTCTAGGTATCACATGGATGTATTCATCAAATTAAAATTTCTAGCCTTCTTAAAGAACAATTATTCTACTTCATGCACATAAAAATGGGGAGACTAATTATATGAAAATAAAAAATTGGAGCCTTCATTGCTAGGTGTCACATGGATGTGTTCATCCAAATTAAAATTGGTAGCCCTGTTGAAAAAAACTTTACTCTACTCCATGCAAGAACTAAAGCATCACATACTGACAATCATCAAAATCACCATGTAATTTGCTAGAAATTAAATGGGTTCTTAGACACAACCTTTTGGAAGATGGATTAACCACAATTTGAAATTCTTCCTCAAGATCTAATTGAAAAGTGCTCTCCAAAATGGAGAAATAAATAGCATGAGAATCAAGCAACATAAAAAATGAAAAGCTACAATTTCAGAGGAGTGGATTCTTGTTACTAACCTTAAAGCTAGAAGATCATGCACATCCTTCAAAATCCAATACCTTCTATGAGAATTTTGGTGAAAAATGACCGCAACAATGGAGGGTGAGGTGGGGAAAGGCGCATCCTTGGATAAGTTTGCTCGGGATGGGAGAGAGAAGGAGAAATAACTAGCATAAGAATCAAGCAATCTAGCCATCAAAATAATTGAAAAGCTACACATTCAAAGGAGTGGATGCTTGTTACAAACCTTAAAGCAAGATGACCATGCCCGTCTTTCAAAATCCAAGACCTTCCATGAGTATTTTGGTAAAAAATGGCAGCAACAATGGAGGGACAGGTGGGGGAAGGCATCTCCTTAGATGAGTGTGCTCGGGATGGAGGGAGTGAAAGGTTCTTGTGTGGTTTTGGTAATCGAGTGACAACCTAGGTGGACTAATTGTGTTTATATGAGATACACAGGTGATTAGTCCACATGTACATGTGTGTGAGCAACATATGCCATGAAGGTGGAAATGTCTTGGAGATGTTGAAAGCTCACACATGTGATGATGAAGGAGCTCATTGCAAATGAGACATGACATTGAGTCATGTGATCAAGGTGGAGAAGATCAAGACATGACTTGGCTTAATGGACCGGTTGCAAGCGTGAAGGGCAAGTCGGAGGCTTTGGAGCGATGGACCGCGTGGCGGTGAAGATTGAGCAAGACTTGGCGCCGATGGACGAAGGCAACAGTGAAGAGCAAGTGAAGTCAAGATCAATGAACCAATATGATCACGTGATGATATGAAGTAGATCATATCATTGTTGATCGTGTTGGTGCATGTGTTGCATCGATATTGGAGAAGATGGAATGGAATGCGCAATGCAAAGGTATAACCTAGGGCATTTCATTTCACCAGTCATAGGTGTGTAGAGAAGTTTATGACCGGGGTTAGGATAGATGGCCGTACTATCAAGAGAGGCAAACTTGTTTGCATATTGGTCATCTAGTGCCACTCGAGTGATCTAACTTTGCATCATCGCTAGGATCGAGTGGCGTGGCAAGTTGAGTGGCTAATCCTTTGGAAAATATTTCTAAAAAGCTAACACTCATACACATGGTGGTGTACACTTGGTGGTGTTGGCATATTTACAAAGGAGATGAAGTTGGAGTTGATGTGGATCAACTCGGCGATGAAACGAAGGCGAGAAGGGTTCGATACTTCACCAGAGGAGTGTCCATCCATAGAGTGCGGACAGTCCGACAGTGCCACCGGCGCCCTATATAGAAAAAACAGGGTTTCACAGAGTGCACCGGACACTGGTCACGTAGTGATCGGGCGCTGGGGTCCTACGTTCGGTCAGTGGTAGCAGTGAGCGCATGGTCTTGATCGCGTGACCGAACGCTGGCGCGAAGAGTGACTAGATGCTCAGGGGCTGTGTCCGGTCAGTGCTGACATATGGTGACGTAGGTGGCGCTGGAGTTAGGCGTACGGGCGCAAAACTGATCGGACGTTGGTCTGCGTCCGGTCATGGAGTACCAGACGTGTCTGGTCGCAAAAGAGAGGCTCGGGGAGCTCTCTGGAAATGACCGGACTCAGGCGCAGCAGCGTCCGGTCATTCACTATGCAGCGTCCGGTCACAACTTAATCATTGAGATCGAGCGGCTCTGGTTGAACACAGAGCGACACGTAGCGTGCATCCGTTGACCGAACGCTGATTGGGTGCATCCGGTTCATCTGACCGGAGCGTCCGGTCACCCTGAGTTGTGCCCGGTGAAAGAGTACAACAGCTCTATTTTCGTGGGGGCTATAAATAGAAGGGGGTCTCGGCCTTGGGTTGTTGGCTAAGCACACTAGAGCCTTGGTGGCTTATGTGGTGGTGCTTGAGAGCTCTCTGACTCACTCTAGCTTGATAGTGATCATCCGATTGAGTGAGTGAGCGATTATAGTGCGATTGCATCATGAGGTTGCATCGAGTGACACTAGGTGATCGAGTTATAAGCCGGTGATGCTTGTTACTCTTGAAGGTTGCCACCTCCTAGATGGCTTGGTGGTGATCTTCGTCGAAGCCCGCAAGAAGCTTGTGCGGTGCTTTGGAGAAAAGCTTTGTGAGGGGCATTATGCTCGCCCACGGGAGACACGAAGAGCAACTCTAGTTGAGCGTGTCATTGAGCTACCCTCACTTTTGGGGTAGGTTCTTGCGGTGTCCGACGTGCGGGCTTGACGGGTGATGCCAATTAGCCGTCGAACCACCAAGTGAGCGATCGACACAACAGGGACTAGCATGTTGGCAAGCACGTGAACCTTGGGAGAAAATTCACCATGTGTCGGGTTCATAAACCCGGGGTCCCTCATAGACCGGCTTCCTAGCAGAGGCTCGGCCCAGTAGGCAACGTTGCAAACAACACGTGACTCATGGGCTAGCCCAATTACCTAAACGACAGGCCAGAGGGATGATCCAATCACCGATCGGAAGGTCTATCCAAGGAGGAACGACGCCCGTTTCCCACTCTGGCCCACCTCTCCGACCGAAGCGCTCGCTTCGGTCTCCAGCCCGCCTCCGGACGGCCTCTCTGACCAGAAGACCTGGCCAAAGCACTACTTCAGAGCCGACTAGGACTAATCGACCAGGTCTTCGACTGGGGATGCACCAAACCCCTGCTCACTGCTCTTCTCCAACTGGCGCATTCAGAGTCGACTAGGACTAACCGACCAGGGACGCCCGCTCGGTAAGGACCAAGGAGCGGACGGAGAAAGTAAGGCAGGGCACACAAGTCAAAACCACAAAACCAAGGATCGTACCCTACACACCTGCAGGACAGTACCCTGCGACCTCCCTGGCATGGCAATTTTTTTAAAAAATTTAACATTTTTTGAAAACTAATTTTAAATCTAACATGGTCGGGTTTTTTTAAACTAACACTTTTGGCCGCGCCTATTGCCCTAGCGTGGCCAAATGTCTGTGTTGCGCCATGCATGGTGGTGCGGCAGAGGGCTGATGTGGCGGCGATCGGAATCATTGACCGCTGACGGGGCAGGGCCTACCACGCCACCAATCTTGGCGTGGCAGTGCCGCGCCACGGCGCATGGTGCGGTGGTACCTAGACGGTTTACCGCCTCCACCGTGCCTCGTGCTTAGAACTGTGCCACTCGCCATGGCCATGCGCCCATCCACCTATTGTGGCCACTACCGAGGCATGTGTCGCCAATGAACTTCACACCGACGACCACCCTGTCACTCCATGGCATCGAACTCTGCACCGGCGTCGAGCTCCGTGTTGATGAGCCTTTTGCAACCGGATGTTTCACGCGTTTTAGATGTATGTTTCATGTGTTTTCCCTTTCAACGGTCGCCCATATTAACTATCGTAATGACTGGTCTTCAGTTCCCCTTACACGCCTCTCACATTAATTATAGGTGAATCAATCGATCACAAGCACTCGTGGACTCGTGGTGTTGCTCCTTAACAACTCATAGGATATATACGTACACACTCATCATGGAAGTTCATCAGATGCTTTCGACTTCTGGCCTCCTCCTCCCTGTCTATCTTTTCAGCTCCATAGAATAGATAGAAATGCAACTATAAAGCTACGATCCTCAATTGTTATTCGGTGCTCATCTGTTGTGTAGTATCTTGGGACGCTAGGAAAGCTAATCATGACGGCAGTGCTACCGCGACGCATAGAAACGAATATGAAGCAAATAAATGAAGTCCGTGCGCAAGTTGACCATATAACATTTTCATTGTTTGACATAATATAAACAAATAACCCCGCAAGTTTCAGACGCCAATATTCGTTTGACCTAACAAACTAAGACCCAGGAGTGTAAGGATCCCTCAGATGCCTCTATCTCTTTGGATTTGTTGGCAACACATTGGGTGTGTAGCCAACGTCGGTATGGTCGTGTCGACGGTGCGTATGGCTTGTACCCTGCAAGTATATGATACGCACGATTACTTATAATTCTTTATGATCGTTAGTTCATGGAGCATACGTATTTAAAGAAACTACCTTTGTTAGTACCTATGATGCTCCTTGGGTACCAAGCAGGGCACCACCTAGCTGAGACATGCCGATCTCGTCCTGTGCCCAATCGTCCCACTGGTCGTGCTGTCTACGGAAGTCCGGGAGGTCGTCGTCGTCATCATCGTCGTCCTCGGTTGTAGGGTCCTTCCTAGCGCTATGATGTGGTGGTGTACGCACCACAGAAGTGGCACCTGTCATCTGCTGAGAAGAGCCGGCTAGTGTCCTCAAAGAGGCTGAAGACGTGCCACCCGACTGTGCCGGGAGTGGCGGTTGCTCATAAGGAGTGTCCATGCAGCTCAGCCTCTGAGCAAACTTCCTACAGCTCTTCTTCACCTTCTGCATAAATAGACGTTAAAGTTAGTGCATTTCCCAAATGCATATACACTGAACAAATATTTTTGGAACGAACAAGTTTATGTTTACCTCCACAAAAGCCGCGAGAACGCCTGGCCCCTGCCCTCTAGACTCATGAAGCCGAAATGCTGCTTCGTTGGACAGCCTTGACAATTGTGTTGCCTGGGTACAGAAACACGGTTGGACAGTTTTAGTACACATACTTAATACCAAAAGGATAACAAATTGTACCATTCAAGTATCTTACCACGTATCTTTGAAGCGGGGCTCTCTGTAGCTGTGTGTCCTACCTAGTGGTAACGTCGTACATATCTTCAATGACATCTTCCTCCGAGTCCTCGTCAATCGCCTCCTCAGTGTACGGGGACTTGATATGTGTCCTCATAGACCTGTGAAGCCACCGTAGGTACTCGTCGAAGGTGTACTAGTTGTGTGGAGGACCCGCATGGACCGGATGTCGTACCCTATTCTTCCACAAATGGATGTGCGCACTGTGTGTCACACGCCAATCCTTGGTCTTGTACCTCTTCCTGCAGTCATACCTGCAACAAAACGATGTTAGTTGTACCACACACCTCTGAACTATAGCTTTGTTATTAATCGATAACACACCCGTGCAATGCTTGGTTGGTGGAGTAAAGCGGTGGTGGGCAGCATGTCATTCTTCCAAACTATCTGCAGACCCTGATGGGCAAGTGAATCTCGACCACGTGGAAGAAAATAAGAGGGACGTCATAGCGATACTCGTCTGACTCATCCCTAGTGACAGGACTGAGATAGTACTGGAGCTTCAGAGCATCCCAAGGACACCAATGCACCTAAAATTTCATAATTGAGTTAGGTTGTGATATAGTGTACATCAAACAAGACACAGGTATGATAGTAAAGAGAGCGTAACCTGGTACTATGTTAGGACGTCGAGACCGTCCGTTTACTCCCTGTAGTTGCGCCTCATATTCCCTCTAACTAACTCTGCTTCCGTCCAGATATATAGAGCTGTAGGGAGTGTATCCTGCCCGTTCCATCGCTGCATTGAACACAATAATGAATTAGCCATTAATAATCTCATCATATGTAACTGCCTCAAAGAATATAGTGAACCAAAATACTTACCGGTAAACCATTATTAAGGGGCCTCCCAACGGGCCATCGTTCCCAACACCAAACCTGGAGTAGGTAGGAGCAACCCCCAAGGTTCGCATATCCTGAGGTGCGACGGCAGGCAATGCATAGCTGTCGATACGTCCATGCTAGGACTGCGCTACCCTAGCTATACGCCACTATTTTCTCCCAGGCTGGCATAGTATGTCAAGGAAGATCCAGCTGATGGTGTTGCTCGAGGCGTCTAGGAAGAGGAAAGCACCAAGAAAGTGCCAGAGCCACACTCGAGCAAACCTATCGACCAGAGCCTCCTCAGCCTGTGGGTCCAAGTAATCAAAGCGCTCTATGATCTAGGACGATGAAACACTAGAACTTTTTCTAAAATTGACCAAAGAAAATGAGACCCGATGGCTGTAGGAAAGCAATGCAAGTATTAAATAGGCTTGAATTACTCACTTATTTTTCTTGGAAGCCTCATCGTCCGGTGGAAGAAAGCCAGTAAACTGAGCCACCCACTCCCTCCAGTGATCGTTGTCAACTATCCCTGTCACTAGAAGTCTCCCCAACCGAAGGCCAAAAATAGCCTTCACGTCCTGCATGGTCAAGGTCATCTCGCCACAAGGTAGGTTGAACGTGTGGGTCTCAGGCCTCCACCTGTTATAAGAATAGAACGACTGTTAGTTGTCTCAAATTTGTTACAAGAAAGTTTACGTACAAAGAATGCACTCGCACCTATCTATAGCTACAGTAAGTAGTGCTAGGTCAAGGGGCGGAAGACCGTGGTTGACAACATGAACAATCTCGAGGAAGCCGGCACGCCGTATGTACGGCGTGTAACGCTCGTCCCACTGGTGCGCCCTGGTGTGCATGTGGGGCCTCAAAGGAGGCAAGGCCACCTCTGTGTCATTGTCACTCAAGATGTGTGCTTGGTGCTGGTCGTCGTACTCCACCTCAAGAATGGGGTACAACGGGTGCTGCGTGGGGGGCATCCTGTTACAAATTGATAAACAAAGCATTAGAGTATTCAAATTAACAAAATTCAAATTAACATTATGTAGCATTGCAAAATTCAAACTACTTGTTATGCAATATGAAAGCACATGTATATATTCAAAGTAAAATTAACAGACATATCACGCACTAGTAACATAAACAACTTCACTAGGAATATAAGCATTTGACGAAACTTCATGAAGCCATCAAAATTGACGTATCACGCACTAGTAAGTACCGACATTTGTAAACTAGTATCTATACCCAAAATGACTAACTAAATAAATAACTATAAACTAAATAATAAATACCTAATCAATCCCTAAACCCAAAATCCTAACCTCAAACCTAAAAACTACCTACGTAAATCACAAACAAATTCACTAACCTAACTATCCTAAATCACTAACTACCCTAAATCACTAACTATCATAAATCAATAACAATCATAAAACCCTAACTATCCTATATTACTAATTATCCTAAAACAATAATAATCAAATTAACATGAAATCGAGAGGGAGGTACCTTAGGAGCGGGCGGCCTTGACGCGCTGGCGTTCGTGGCGCGGCCGACGCGGGCGCTGTGTGGCGGGAGTGGCCGGGCGCGGCTGGCACGTGCGCGGGTGGGCGGCTGGCGGCGGGTGGATGGGCAGGGGTGCGTGCAGGTGGGGGGCTCGCTCATGATATTTATTCGGCTCTGTCGCGCCATGTATCAGGGCACGGAAGTGCCGCGCCAAGATCGGTGGTGCGGCAGGCCTTGCCCCGTCAGCGGTCAGCGATTCCGGTCACCGCCACATCAGCCCTCTGCCGCGCCACCATGCATGGCGCGCCATAGGCATTTGGCCGCGCCAGGGCAATAGGCGTGGCCAAAAGTGTTAGTTTTAAAAAAACCCGACCATGTTAGATTTAAAATTAGTTTTAAAAAGTGTTCAAATTAAAAAAATCGGTATGGCAGAGCCCATGCAGTGTTGTAGGCGCTGACATTTTCCCCCTATAGTGTTGCAGGCACCATTAACTCCCATACGGTAAGGCTCCCCCCACATGCCTCTAGGCATCGACAGTGTTGTGGGCGCCGGCATTTACCATACCAGGCGAACATGGTGAATCCCCTTTGTGGGGGATATACCCCCGGGTACCACAAGATGGTACATGGGCCGCACCATCCGAGGTGGCCCGGCCCGTAAGATCAAGGCGTATGCATCAAGATTATAAGTTGTACTAGATATTGTAATAGTACCAAATTGGATACTTTACTTGTAACCTTGTCTCTTCGGAGTATATAAGGAGAGACAAGGGTCCCCTAGAGGACAAGTTAATATGTATACATCTCAATACAATACACCAAAGACACAGGACGTAGGGTATTATGTCGATCAGACGGCCTGAACCTGTCTAAATCGCTGTCTCTGCGCCTTGTATCACCATCCGGTTTCTGATTACACGCACTGTCTACCGACAATCTACCACCACGGGCACCCCCCGTCGGTGGACTGCCAACCATATTTCGTCGATAGTGGCGCGCCAGGTAGGGGGTGTGCGTGCTGATCCCATGGCGAGCCAGATGGCGTACCTCAAGATCTACATCGTTCGTGGGAACTCGGTGGATCACAGCGACAAGCTTCGGCAACTAGAGCATCGGCTTTTCTCGCTGCGCCGCGCGACGTGATTCCACGGCGATATCTTGCAGCGTCCCAACAGATGCCAAATCTGAATTGGCAAGCGTTAGCTAATTTCCGGGCATGACATGAAGGGCAGCCGCCAACACCGCCACCGCGGTAGTTATCCTTCACACCAGATCTGATCTAAAGCCAAGAAGCAAAATTAGAGCACAAGTCGGTCTCCAATCTGCAATGTCGCCTCCGTCTCCGATACAGCATCACAGGAATTTCCAAGTCAAGGTTTTCACGTTCAAGGCATTATTCCCTTATTACGAGCAAACAGGAAGCAAGCAGGGACAAGGCATATATGGATATATGCATGCATCGTATATGGATATATGCATGCAAACGTCATGGCCATGCAAGCAATCAGGAGCTACACGTATTCATGTTCATGCATATACGTTGCATATTCGGCCGCGCCTCTTGCTCACTCGTGGTGATGCTTGGCAACCTCTCGCACCCATGAACTACGGCATTAGATCAACACAAGGCAAAGTAGGCAAGGACGTATGACAACATCACCATGAAGCCGACGCAAGCAAGCAAGGCCAAGTATGCATGCATATACGCGTGCCATGTAGCTCTCCGTCAATTTCCAAGAGCCAAGCTTGATCAACACACAAGCCAACGACGACGACGAGTACTCCAGTAGCGGCAAAGGCTGCTCCTACTGCTCCTACACCATCACTGACCACCGAACTGCTTGAGCAGCCACGTCGACCACAGACCACCAGACCACGTCCTGAGCGGCTCCGCCGAGCTCCGACCACCAGACCACGTCCCGAGCGGCTCCGCCGAGCTTCGACCACCAGACTACCAGACCACATCGCAATGATGATCACCGCAAAGAACGGCGCTACGACAACCGCGACCACCATCATGATGACAGGTCGAAAAGCTCGAGGACCGGACAACTTCATCGCCACCGACCAGATTTCTATCCAAAGATAAGTACACTTCTAATATTTATATTTAATATAATTTTCATTACGATGTTTCTCCACAACGTCCTAGTCATGATTATTCTTTAAATAATGTTTGTCCATGTATACCATCTTAAATATAACATACAACTATACTTAACGCAAATCCTCGACCAGTCATGTTGACGCTCGATGCCTATAGAGACGGCCCTGTCACCGGCTCCTCCCTACACGTGCATGAGCGTCTGCCCTCTGTGTTATGGGTGGTCGACAGCGGCTCCTTAGCAACGCTTCATTCTTCCTACACGTGCATGGGCTCCACGCCCCGCGTTATGGTTAACGGGCTAGCTAGGGCTGGAGACTCAGCTACATACTAACTGGTCGGGCGATTTATATTAAGTATAAACACAAACTTCACATTAACACTGATGTTTACAAAGCACCAACTTCTTTATCACATCATGCTCATGACTGCTGAGCGTCATACGCTATTTATTCACCGCTGATTTTTCTCCATAATTTATTATTTTGTACATCATGTACTACCATTCTACATATTTATATTGCAGGAATTTCGAGCTATGCTCGGGGACTTCGTCCCTCGCTTCTCGACCTACGCTCGGGGACTGCCTCGATCACTCTCCGACCATAGCTCGGGGACTTCGTCGCTCGCTTCTCAACCTACGCTCGGGGACTGCCTCGATCACTCTCCAACCACAGCTCGGGGACTTCGTCGCTCGCTCCTCGACCTGTGCTCGGGGATACCTCGACCACTCTCCGACCACAGCTCGGGGACTTTGCGTCTCAACTACATGCGACTGGCGACTCGCATACAGTTGGGATATTCTTTCTCATTTAGACCTTGCTACAAGGCTCTTACCTCGCCTTCTAGCAAGCTCGGGGACTACATCAGTACGATGCACCTGCCGGTGCATCTCGTATCGCCTGTACGACGATTGGATTCTCAACTTAACTGGGAATTCTTTTTAGACCCTGGCACCATGTGCCTACGTCACCTACTACCAGGCTCAGGGACTAAGTGGGCACACTTCACCTTGCGGTGAATGTGCTTGTTTTTTGACCACTATGCCTCTGATGATCAAAGATGCTACGCTTCAAGACACACTTATATTTCTTTTCAGAAATACAAGTGGGCACACTTCCCGGGATGGAAATCTTTTTCTTTCTTCTTAAGAGCACCATACATTCTTTAGACAACCTACTTCTCCGGCGACAACGGTGGTCGGAGATGTCAAGAACTCAAGCCTCACTATTCGGAGAAGGTTAAAATGGCGTGTCGCATCAGAATACATGGCGCTCGGGGACTAGCTGTGGGGGATATACCCCCGGGTACCACAAGATGGTACATGGGCCGCACCATCCGAGGTGGCCCGGCCCGTAAGATCAAGGCGTACGCATCAAGATTACAAGTTGTACTAGATATTGTAATAGTACCAAATTGGATACTTTACTTGTAACCTTGTCTCTTCGGAGCATATAAGGAGAGACAAGGGTCCCCTAGAGGACAAGTTAATCTGTATACATCTCAATACAATACACCAAACACACAGGACGTAGGGTATTATGTCAATCAGACGGCCCGAACCTGTCTAAATCGCTGTCTCTACGCCTTGTGTCACCATCCGGTTCCTGATTACACGCACCGTCTACCGACAATCTACCACCACGGGCACCCCCCTTGGTGGACTGCCGACCATATTTCATTGACACCCTTGCATGCCTCTAGGTATCAACAGTGTGGCAGGCACCGACGTCTGCCATACCCGAAGAAGACAATACAACCTCCCACGTGCATCTGACATCCAACAGTGTTGTGGGCACCTACCATCGTCCTGTACCCACCGGCGTGGGCAACAAGGCTTAGAAGCATATGTATTCTCTCCCTCTCACTTGTAAGGCCATCCCCTTCATCTATAAAAGGGGATGCACTCTCTTCAAATAGACAGATTCATTAGATCGATCAAGTTCACTAGTACACAACCATAGAACCGCTAGGTTCGAACCACAAGCACATGCTTGAACACTTAGCTCATAGCAGGGCTCCCATCACTCTCGGCCCTTGCGACCAGAGTCCGACCAGGCCGCTTGTACCCCTCATCTTTCTCCTTCTCATTTGTAACCCCACAGCAAACTTTGAGCACATGGGCTCAGGAATAAAGTCACCAACTGACTCAAACTAGATGTAGGGCATGTTGCCTGAACCAGTATAAACCCTGTGTCATTGAGTGCTAGGTCACCTCCGATCACAACGCACGGCAAAACTACAAATATTTACTTGTTGGTCACTTTCTGCACCGACACAATGTTAACCTTGTTCTTCCCATTGGTTTGCATCCTCATTACACAAACCTGTAATTACTTTCATATACATTGTGCTTGTGTAGTTGTTGTTGTAATTAGTTAGCTTGTGTAGCTCTGTAGTTACCTTCTTGCTTGTGTAGCATAGAAGTAGCTCCCTTGCGTGGCTAATTTGGTTTGTGTAACCTTGCTAGTCAGATTCCTTAGTTTGTGTAGCTAAGTATTTGCGCTCTCTAATTTGGCATTGGTTGCCTTGTTATTGAGCATTGCTAGTGAGCTTAGTTGACTTTGTGCTTTTGCTTATTAGCAAGTGTAGGAGCTCCCTCATTGCTTGAAATACTAGTGGCATAGGTTTGTGTGACCTTGCTCCTAGAATTGATTAGGTGAGCTCTAGCAAGCCTGGCACCTTTGTTGCTTAATTAGTATCCTTGGAAGGTGCTAGAGAACATAGATAGAAGGGTGTAGCCTTGGCTAGACCGATAGTTTTAATTCCACCCTTATTTCGGTCAGCCGACACGATTAAGTTTTAGAAAGGACTATTCACCCCCTCTAGTCCGTCATCTCGACCTCACAGGGAGGAGGGAGGAGGAAGGAAGGAGAGGTGGTTGAATAGAAAGGTGAAGGTGCATATTGTTAACACCAAAATTTGGAAGAAGAGCGCGCGAACTCGCAGACTTCCAAGATTGTGCCAATCAAGGAGTCGATTGAGTAAAAATTGATATCTGTCGGGTCCAATGCGACACTAGGATCGGTTCTCTCTGAATGACATTAGCAGATAACGATGGCGAGATATGATTGGCATCGAGAAGATACATATCGAACTCTATAAAAGGGGAAAGATTAGAGTCCAAGTTATCTTAAAATAGGAATATTTTCTTCGTACCAAAGATTGTACTGAGTCATACTCGAGTAGGATTCGTTTTTAGGTCCCGGGTATAAATATCAAACCCGGCTATTATAAAGGACACACAATCAATCAAATACCAGTTATTTACTTTTTCGGCTCTGGCCACCCCTTAGGAGTAGGAGTAGAGTAGATCTCGGCGAGTTCTTCAGCAAGTACAGCTGCATCGATCCAGTCAACCTCCACTGCTTGTCTGTAAGTACCGTCATGGCTTATACCTCTATTTGTACGGTTGCAATGATCCGGTCAACCTCCACTGCGACTCTGGTATAAGGTAGTTATCGACTCTTGTCTAGTTCAAGTATGACTGCATCAATCCGGTCAACCTCCACTGCTCGAACTAGATTAAGGTCAAGTTATTAGCTCTATCTAAGGGTGGCGTTCCTTCGGATAGATTCATTAAGTTACCGATATTGCCTATTGCTTCCATTATCTATTTAATTACAGCAATATCGTTTTGCCTGATTGGGATTGATCTAGATCGGCCTTATATCCTTTTTAACCCATCATTTGTTAATCTAAACTGATCTAATCTGTACTTTAAATGATGAGTTATGTTTTATCGATTGTTTTTTAACAATCTTGATCGTGCATAGCGTGCGATTAAGGCGTGTCTGATTTCGAGTAGATCTATTAGCTAGAGAAAACCGTTTCATGGCCCGTTATCATGGCCTGTGTGATTCTGCCTCATACCCCACTGTTAGCACCGTAGAGCGGGGATCATTATTTGGTAGGTCTGTTCCTAAGAGGGCATGACCTTAACTATGCGCTATACCTGAATCTGCTATTTTAGCCGATATCGAGCGCTTTCACGAATAGTTCGCATCACGAGATTGTTGAAGTAGCGATAGGTTGAAAGATGTGTTAGCCCCATGATCTTATTATTGTATTATGACCTGCATGATTCTGCCTCATGCCCCATTGATATTAGTAATAAGTTAGGGTCATCGAGTCTAGTGTTGTTTCTACGGCCTGCATGATTCTGCCTCATGCCCCACTGGTTATAGTGATAGATGAGATCTAATATGTTGATTAGATTTATCTCTATTAAATGATTGAATGATAATGAACTGTTTCTTTTATAAAGGAGTACGGTTACTTACAATCATTGGCTTAGCATGATCTAATTATTGTTAATATCTTATTGACATTGACCAATATTTGTTTAAAGAATGATATTCATCCTGAACGATAACTGATTCTTCTTACATAACTCTATGAGCTTTAATCAATTTATTGTTATGAATATGTCGGAATCGACTATTTAGTTGATCTCCTTTCATATTGGCTCTCAGAGCCGCACATTCGGGGCTGTCTGGCAACACTAGCACGTTCCACCCTTAATTACTGATAAACTTTCTCTCCTTGTCAATTGTAGGGTCAAATTGATTAGCAAATCTCAGGAGGAGTGCGCAAGATCGACCATCCCTACGCTGAAGCTAGGCAGATCCTCAGCTCCATCGAGCGGACCCTTCTGGCGTGCTCGTGTGTCCTCGGCACGGGATGAAATTCTGGCTGATGGAGATAAAGGTGTCATCAGCAAAGCTACAAAAGAGTTTTAGAATAAATGTTTATTGTCCTACACCAAAACACGTGACAACACAATTATTCAGAAATTTCCACTACCAAGAGTTCTATTACATGGGCAGACAGATACAACTGAAGCTGAAGACTGGCGCTTCTTTATGGAGGTTGTAAACAAATCTATTCGTGATGACATATCAAGCCAAAATGAAGCTTTCTTGGACACATTCCACAACGCTATGAAAGAAGTGATTCATGGGTGTCCAGTTGGTCAAGTTGGGCCGACATATTACAACATTCCAGATCCATCGACCCAAGGGACTAATCAAGTCGGTACCAGCCATCAAGAAGCAGCACCGCCTGGTAATGGTGACGTCCAGGCAGTTCAGGGTTCATCTGAACAGATTCAAAGAACTACTGCAAATCAAATACAGTACAATCCTAGATCGTCAGTACAGCATGTGCAACAGCCGACGGGGCAAGGTTAGAACCAGGTGATCAATTTTGGCACATCATGCCACATACCGTCATTGGCTCAAAAAATAGCACCATCAATGCAAAGGATCCATAGAGATATAGATCCTTATGTCTATAATCAGAGACTTCAAGCAGCAAGCCAGCAAATGACCCAGCTGATGGAGATTCCACAAGGGTATCACTATGGATCAGACTATAACACCCTTCACATGATTCTGAATCTAGGGTACCAAGGCACATGTGATTTCAATCCACAGATGGGTCAGCAAGTACAGAGAAATTCAAATTCAAATGTTGATGAGTTACTGCTGAGGGTGACCGAGATGATGAAAAATATGTTCGGTCTAAAGACAAAAGTGTTGACCTTCTCATACAAACGCTCATATCCAGAATGATATGATTTGGTCGCTCTTCCCACAAATTACAAGCTCCTAGAGTTCGCTAAGTTCACTGGCCAAGACAGTACAAGCACGATAGAACATATCAGTCGGTATCTTACGCAATTAGGCAAAGCATCAGTTGAGGATGCCCATCGAGTTCATTTTTTCTCTTTATCCCTATCAGGGACAACCTTCACTTGGTTTTTATCACTACCAGTCAATTCCATTACCAATTGGGCTGACCTAAAGAAGAAGTTTCATATAGATTTTTACACTGGGACTAGAGAAAAGAAGATTACCGATCTAACAACTATAAGACAGAAGACTAATTTATCAGGCACTAAATTTCTTTAGAGGTTCCAAGAAACCAGGAACTTGTGTTTCTCCTTAAACTTAGCTAATGATCAACTAGCTGCTCTAGCTATTCAAGGAATGCTGCCAATGTGGAAAGAAAAGCTGCTAGGACAAGAATTCGATAGCTTAGGTCAATTGGCTCAACGAGTGGCAGCGCTCAATAGCTAATTCTAGAGTATGCACAGAGATACCCGATTTTAGAAGAGTACCACAGTGACTGAAGCTTACAATCCATACTCAACCGATGATGGCTATGAAGATGACTAAGAAGAGGTTGTTGCGGCTGAATGGAATTGGGGCAAGAAAACAGTAATGGCGCCAAATCCTTGGGGAAGAGGAGTCGAGGAGAGCTATGATTTTGATGTCACCAAATCAGACAAACTCTTTGATTTCTTGCTTGAGAAGGGATAGATCAAGCTGCCCGATGGTCATGTTATGTTGCCCCCCTGATCAGTTAAAGAATAAGAAGTTCTACAAGGTCTATAATGCTACTTCTCATTCCACTAATGAATGTAGAATTTTTCGGCAGCATATATAGAGGGCTATTCAGTAAGGGAGGCTTAAATTTCATATGCCTCGGAAAATGAAAGTTGATGATAATCCTTTCCTAGGAGATCAAAACATGGTTGATGCTAGGCTAATCAAAGGAAAGACTAAGGTCCTAACATCAACCAAATCAAAAGAAACTGAAACAGTCGATCCCAAGATGCAAATATCGGCCGACGAATACAAGGAAATTAAGAGAAGTCACGATGAGCAAAAGAGCCGATATGAGCAGAGAGGAACATCAAAAGTAGGGATGACAAAGCCACGAGTTACATCTCGGATTCTGTTGAATAAGTGGCAGCGACAGAAGGAAAAGAATTATCAGCGTTGGTTAAAGGATCAAGAATACCAACGTCATCTGGAAAGAGAGAGGTATGAAAGGAAACAAGCCGAATCACAATAGAATTGTCCATTCTTCAGACATTGCTGGAATGAAGGTTTGAAGTTGCCTACCAGACATGACTGTCCAGAATGCAGCAATCAATATTGGTAGTTTAGGCAATCTCAAACCAACCGCCGGTCTATCCATATTTGAGATGCATATCATCATAATAACATAGATCGACGCTTAAAAAATGGAAGTGTTCATAATCGGCTAGGAAAAAGAGTTGTTGACTAGGACTGGGCTAATTATAAAGAAAAAGGCAACGAAAGAAAATATGTTTGGCAGGAAGGCCAATGGTGTCCAGGAGGTTTAACAAGAAACCAGAAGAGAAGGGTACAACGCTTAAGGAATAAAGAGTTGGAACAGGCTCAGGCATCCGGTAAACCTCAAGTATGGCGTACTAAGCAAACAGCCAATAGAAAGCAACCATCAGCTAATATCCAAATGGCTTTTCTGTTGCCATTAGAATTCAGAGCTCCGACATATCAAGAAGTTTATTCGGATTTTGATGAATCAGAGTATGAGGAGATAGTTGCCAAGTTGACAGTTGTACAACAAGCAATATTTGATAAAACCAGTCAAGCATCGGTACTTAAATGCTTTATATATGAAAGGTTTTGTTGATGGGAAGCCGATGAACAAGATGTTGGTGGACGAAGGTGCTTCTGTCAATCTTATGCCTTACACCACTTTTCGTAAACTTGGCAAAGGACCAGGAGATCTGATGGAGGCTAACATGATGCTTAAGGATTTTGGAGGTAATGCATCTAAGACCCGGGGGGCAATAAATGTCGAACTAACAATCGGGAGTAAGACTCTGCTCACCACATTCTTCGTCATCGATGGAAAAGGGTTGTATAGTTTGCTCCTTGGCTGTGATTGGATTCATGCGAACTATTGTGTACCATCGACCATGCATCAGTGTTTTATTCAATGGCATGGGGATGATGTCGAGGTGGTTCGCGCTGATGAATCTATGAGCATCTCAACAGTCGATCTAGTCTTTTGGCAACTAGGAGACTTCGAATGTTTTTCTAGCAAGTTATGGGAAGGAGGCTTCATTAAGATCAGCAATGAAAGCCAACAGCCGATGCAAGCAATTGGCTCTGAGAATTTGTTTTAGTAGAAAAGTCATGGCTTCACATCGGCCATTGGATTAAAGGAAAAATAAACATTGAGTCCTAGAGATGGGTTTAGGTCGACGTATGTGGATGCTGAGTCAAATTGTAAGTGCGGTTCAGAGTTAATGGATTTCTTAAAGAAGTTTTGTTTCGCTTAATAGGATGCTTGACCTAGGTTGACTAATCGTTTGACCTTTGATACGAAAAGTTCTGCGGGATGTTATCCTAACATCTAGTCAACATTTGATAGTCGATTTGTTCTCGGCTCTAATAGCCGATACTAGGAGGGTATCGCCTCTAGTTCAAAAAATGAAAAATCTTCAAAGACAATAAAAGCCGATATGATATGTATCGCCTATAAAGCAAAAACAAAAAGCAAAAACAGTCATACACAAGGGCATTGCACTAAGACAATCATGGAAAAGTAGAAGATTTCATTCATCAGTTCGCCCTAAATACAACCTAATCGAAGACCTTGTTCACCACATCCTAAGCGGATGTGATATCCACTATGGCCTCCGCTGCCATGATGAATTCTTCGAGCAGGTCTTCATGTTTCTCAGGGCCATCACCCATTGGGAAGCCAGTCTCCATGGCATGGAGCTCGTACCCAGTCTGGACCTACATCGCGGTCAGTGCCACTGCCGCACCATGATGAACGCCGTGAAGGGCGATCTCCTGAACGCGGGTCGGAACATCATGGAGGCGAGCGTCAATGAGGGGACCCCGAGCATTGACGGTGTCTGTGGCCGCATTCGCCGCCAGTTGGAGAGACTCCAACTACACTGTCAGGGCTGATGATCATAGAAGATGGAAGGAATGTCAACATGAAAAACAATGGAAGTCGAAGTAAAAGCATTCATGGAGTTTATCTTACCCGCCACCATGGTGTTGGATTCAGCCAGTCATGCCCGAACGGCACTGGCCTCCTCTTCGGCGGCATGAAGCGCCGCTTGAGAGACCCCGAGATGGATCTCAAGCTGGCCATTTTCCTGAGTTGATTTGGAATAGCGGTTCTAGGCCGCACTCCACTCTCAGAGAAAGCGCCGGGCATCGTCGCCGTTGTATGAATCAGAGGAGTCCGATGATGAGGCCGGCGCAGAAGATGCAGCATCACAGGGCACGCTAGCCCTGGGAAGAGGACAGAGACTGTCATTCACAACAAACCTGTAGGTGAGTCAGAACAATTCATCATCATAAACAAGAAATGTTAATCTCACCTCATGCGCCGGAGACGCTAGTTCATTGACATGTTGTCCTCCAGGATTTCCTCCGCCGTGCGCTTGCCTCGGTTGTCTTCGCTGGCCATAAAGGATGATTAGATCTACAAAAGGGAGAAAGAAAACCGCTATAGGGTTTTAGTAGGCGAAGAAGAGCAAAGGAACAGTTGCGAGTGGAGATGTGTTTGAGGCCGAAGCCATTGGCTGGTATTTGAAGACATGAAGCGAAGAGGCAGACGCCTCGGGGCACGCAAAAGGCAACCGCAATTAATAGAAGGTGAAGCGCCACTTCACTAATGCCAATGAGAATACGGCACTAGGCGACTGAGGGTAGAAAAATCGAAGGACTCTCTTGATAAAGTCGGGTTTTTAGACTTAATTGGATTGCGATTGGAAATATGAAGTTGGCTATTTTTAAATCGTCCCTTTAGCCGAAACGAGAAATACAACGAGGCAACAAAAATATGGTTATCATTGATCCTACATGAGACACATGTTAACATACAGATTACAGGTTTAGGACATCTTGGATGACTTTTAGTACTTCTAGCCGGATAGCATCAGCTTCTGCAATCTTTTGCTCGTATTCTTCGGCTGTTCCAGGAGTGCTCTCAAGGCTGCTTTGGATGGCTCTGCCTTCTTTCACCTTGGTCAATAGTGCATGTTTCTTCTGTTTGATGGCATTAGGTATTTGGGCTAGAGTGGCCAGAGTGGACTTGCGATGATCAATGGCAGCCTTCACATTTTCCAGCTCCTTCTCAAGTTCTGCACGCTTGATTTCCAATTAGGACAACTCTGGATCAGTCTTGAGGGAGGAGTTCTTCAAGTCATCAATCAATTGCGCCAGCTCTTTAGCCTCTTGCCTATTGGAGTTCCCCTGGCTAGCAGGGCTTCGTGATTGGACAAATTTCTCTGAGTCTTTTTCACCTTCAAAGCCTGATCTTCAAAGATAGACAAAGATGATAAGACTCTAGAGAGAGCTGGGGATGGATCACCCTTAATAGCCAAGAAGACTCTCTGTGTTGAATCAGTATCTTAGACCAAATCGGTTATATTCCTCTCAAATATTGGCAATATATTTCTTAGCCGATTTCTGGTCTCCTCCGACAGGGCTTCACTAGAAGAAGTGGTTGACGATCTGATATCATCTTCATCAAAATATTCCTCAAGATTGAAAGAGTAGCTCCGGGCTAGAGGATCGAGTGCCTATGTGTAAGGAAAAACTTGATTAGAGGGATCGGATCAGTTTATAATAGAATGAACAAGTAAAATGAGATACAGTACCTTTTTTGTGGTAGCTTCTATCTGAAGGGAAGGAACAGCTGATGATACACCAGTAGTGTCTGGTTGAATCAGCTCGAAAATCTCGACGTCAGCATCTGCAAACATCGGAAGATTTTTAGTTCATGTTTACTGCAGAGAGATAAGTTGAGCAAATAACTCCCTCACCATCAGTTGTCTGTCGGACTGGGGAATCAGCAGACTGAGTGTTGACGACAACAAGACCACCTTCAATGTCGATAGGATTGTTGAGCTGACTATCAGGCTCCCGATCTTGCACAGGTGTTTCGTTAGGAAGTATCTGATGCAGCAAGAAGTCAGATGAAGGACTGAATGAAAGAAGTTAAAGAAAACTACCCTGGTAAGCATCGAAGATAAAACTCACATTTTCTGATGTTGTGGAAGTATCGGTTATTTCAACCGAGATCAGCTCCTTTCGTGGAACAGCCGATGGGAGTTCAGTTGGTGCTGAGTCGAATGCCTGGGGTAGCAGTTCTGCACCCAGAGCAGGTTGGGATGCAATGCTCGATAGCTGTGAAGAGACAAAGTCAGCAAGTGAATATCATTTTGAGAAGGGGATGAATTGTTTACCTGAGCAGTTGATGGTCTCGTTCTACAGAGTCTTTTTCTAGTAGTGGTTTTCTGGGTTGCCCCTTGGACCACCTTGCGCTTTGAAGATTGATATGTCACAATTATGGGGGCAACGGGAATTTTCATCAATCTCTTTAGGGAAGGCGTAGCCGATCCCATTCTCAAATCCAGGCACAGTGGCTAGTAATCTATAAGATGCCCCTTCCTATCCAAGCTCGGAGGATCAAATTCATTATCCTAAAAAGGTCGATTAGGACGGTGGACAGAGGAATTCGTCAAGCAATTTTCTTGAAGAGAAATAGCAAATTATCTCTCTGTCCGAAGCAAATTCTCCATCCAGGGCTATACACAAAGGGTGGACCGATCCACAAAAAAGATAGGAACGCCATTCTTGCCACTAGGAGTCAAAGAGAGTAGAAGAGAGGCTGACCCTAATCCAATCGTGCAAGCAAAGGGAAGGGAGATCTGATCCTAGCTGAAAAACTCTTTCGGCTTCTAGTACTTCACTAATAGCTTCTCGTGGCTTCAGTATGTTCTTGAAGAATAGCTAAGGAGGCAATTGGTCAAAACCAAACTGACGAGCTACAAAAGATGGGTTGTAAAATTCATACATTGGGAGGTTGCCTGGGCTGAAAGAACCTATAGCCATTTTGCCATAGCCATAACGAAACTTGGCCGGAAGAACACAGGGCTTGACGAAAGAATTGAAGATTACAGCCGCCACATCGTCCGAACAACCTGACTCAAAGCAAAACTTGAATGGGAAGGCTAGCTCATCATTCTCATCATCATATGGTAGCCAAGTCAGGAAGTCTACACCAAATCCTCTTTAAAACTTTTTGAAGAGATGATAAATATCGAAATCAATTATTATGATCGATGCAGCCTCACCATAGCTCATGCACTGTCGAGTTCTTCCTTCTTCACTTCTATATTCCTCATCAAAATTGGAAGAAGGGAAACTCAGACTTTTGAGATCAGGCCTCACAAACTTATGCATATATAGGTTAAGCCACAGTTGTATTAGCCACCAGGTGCCACTAACAGTATGCACTGGTTCATTCTTTAATAATTGGGCAGCCACCTGGTACATTAGATGATAAGCAGCTCCTAGCATATATTTTCTAAGAGGGATATCCTTGCCTAATGCTAGGTGCTCCGCCATGAGTTTGTGATTATAGGTTGGACCACAAGATGACCCGTAGAAAATGAATCTTTCCAACCACATGTTCAGAAAGGCCATGTATTCCCTTTCGCTGACAGCAGATCCATCTTCAACGTGGTTCAGAATGTAACCGGCCCATCCTGTGCAGTCTGCTATTTTGGCTAATTTCTTGGAGCCAGCACTCAAGTACTCATAAGGCTGCATTGATCTAGTTATTCTGAGGCCAGTCAACATGTAAACATCGGCCAAGGTGATGGTCATTGGGCCGTGACCAAAGATGAAAGCATTCAGGGCATTGGACAAGAAATAAGAAGCAACAATCAGAAGTGAGTCGTTCCTCTCCATCCCGGACAATGAAAGAGTCAAGCATTGATTCAGATCATAAAGTTCTCAATCTCCACCCTTTTTTCTTGGACACCCTACGGAACCAATTTCTCCATCCCTTAGGCATCTTTGGCCAATTTCTGAAGAGAGTTTTGGTATTCCAAGAGATCAAATCCACTATAGATTGTTTGAAGGGGATTTGGTTGGTTTCTTGGCGAATGAAATCGGATGGATCGGGATCACCCATAGGCCCAAGAAAATAGATATTGGGGGAAACGACTGATGGAATCAAGATTTTGTTCCTCATTTTCTAAAGAAATCGGACGAAATAAGTTTGAGAAGAAAAGAAATACAAGGTAGCGGCTAATAATTAGAGAATGGAAACTTGGAGACATACCTCAGGGACATGGTCGATGGTCGCCATCATGGTCAAAAATTGGTTTGAATCTAGCAAGGATCGCCTGGATGATGGCTTGTCAGAACATATGGTTTGCTAGGGTTTGGGGCCTTGGCGATGACGGCGTCGGCTGTTAAAGTTGGCTTGAGGAAGGAGAAAGCGAACAACTCAGTGGGTTGCAAAAGATACTATTGGGATGATATATAAAACTCGGGCCGAGAAGTTAGGAGTCATGCGTATATCTCGGGATAGTACAGTTGTGGCATGGTAAACCAATGAACTAGAATTTTGGGATAAAATCAATTTATCCTAAAATTGGGGGGGCATGTGTTTGCACCAAAATTTGAAAGAAGAGCACGGGAACTCGTAAGCTTCCAAGATTGTGCCAATCAAGGAGTCGATTGAGTAAAAATTGATATCTGCTAAGTCGAATGCGACACTGCGATCGGTTCTATGCGAATGACGTCAGCAGATAACGATGGCGAGATATGATTGTCATCGAGAAGATACATATCGGACTCTACAAAAGGGAAAAGATTAGAGTCCAAGTTATCTTAAAATAGGAATATTTTCTTCGTACCAAAGATTGTACTGAGTCGTACTCGAGTAGGATTCGTTTTTAGGTCTCGGGTATAAATATCAAACCCTAGCTATTGTAAAGGACACACAATCAATCAAATACCAATTATTTACTTTTTTGGCTTCGGCCACCCCTTAGGAGTAGGAGTAGAGTAGATCTCGGTGGGTTCTTCAGCAAGTACGGCTGCATCGATCCGGTCGACCTCCACTGCTTGTCTGTAAGTACCGTTATATCTTATACCTCTGTTCGTACTGCTGCATCGATCCCATCGACCTCCACTGCGACTCTGGTATAAGGTAGTTATTGACTCTTGTCTAGTTCAAGTATGGCTGCATCGATCCGGTTGACCTCCACTGCTCGAACTAGATTAAGGTCAAGTTATCGGCTCTATCTAAGGGTGGCGTTCCTTTGGATAGATTCATTAAGTTACCGATATTGCCTATTGCTTCCATTATCTATTTAATTATAGCAATATCACTTTACCCGATTGGAATTGATCTAGATCGGCCTTATATCCTTTTTAACCCACCGTTTGTTAATCTAAACTGATCTAATCTGTACTTTAAACGATGAGTTATGTTTTATCGGCTGTTTTATAATAATCTTGATCGTGCATAGCGTGCGGTTAAGGCGCGTCGGATTTTGTGTAGATCTATTGGCTAGCAAAAACCGTTTCATGGCCCGTTATTACGGTATGTGTGATTCTGCCTCACACCCCACTGTTAGCACCGTGGAGTGGGGATCGTTATTTGGTAGATCTGTTCCTAAGAGGGCATGACCTTAACTGTGCGCTATACCTGAATCGGCTGTTTTAGCCGATATCGAGCGCTTTAACGAACAGTTCGCATCACGAGATCGTTGAAGTAGCGATAGGGTGAATGATGTGTTAGCCCCATGATCTTATTATTGTATTATGACCTGTATGATTCTGCCTCATGCCCCACTGATATTAGTAATAAGTTAGGGTCATCGAGTCTATTGTCGTTTCTACGACCTGCATGATTTTGCCTCATGCCCCATTGGTTATAGCGATAGATGAGATCTAATATGTTCATTAGATTTATCTCTATTAAATGATTGAATGATGATGAACTATTTCTTTTATAAAGGAGTTCGGTTACTTACAGTCATTGGCTTAGCATGATCTAATTATTGTTAATATCTTATTGACATTGACCAACATTTGTTTAAAGAATGATATTTATCCTGAACGATAACCGATTCTTCTTACACAACCCCATGAGCTTTAATCGATTTATTCTTATGAATATACCGGAATCGACTATTTAGTCGATCTCCTTTCATATCGGTTCTCAGAGCCGCACATTCGGGACTGTCTGGCAACACCGGCACGTTCCGCCCTTAATTACTGATAAAATTTCTCTCCTTGTCAATTGCAGGGTCAAATTGACTGGCACGTCTCGGGAGGAGTGCACATGATCGACCATCCCTGCGCTAAAGTTAGGCGGATCCTCAGCTCCATCGAGCGGACCCTTCCGGCTTGCTTGTGTGTCCTCGGCATGGGATGAAATTCTGTGTTGACACATATGAACTATTACTCTTTCAGCTCGTGTGCTGTTTCAGATTTGCAACGCACGGTTTCTAACTATTAATTATTCTTTCATCAGCTAATTAGTTTTCTTCCATTCCTGATTGAACTTCCTTTTTTTCTCACAAATTTATCTCTTTTTCTTGCATGCCAGCTTCTTAATCTATCCCTCCTTTTACATAAATGTCCGTAAATATATCTAGTTTGTTCATACTCTTGATTAAATTTCTTGCATGGCTAAGGGTCTGTTTGGAACCTATGGTTTAAAGTTTAGCACTAAACTTTAGCTCTTCAGGCTCCAAATAGAAAGTCTAAAGTGTTGTCTAATGTTTGTCCAACCTCATAAAAATTTTAGACCATAAAAGTGAGCTAAAATGGTCTAAAGTTTTACTCTTAACTTTAAGAGAGAATTCTGTATTTGGCACCAAAACAAATCACTCTTTCGTATTTAGCACTAGAAATTTTGAACTTTCTTATCTAGCATCAACTTGAAAATTCCTTCCGTATATGGCACTTCCGTCCATTTGATGGAGTAACGGTGTCAAGTGCCACCTAAAATGACATATATACCCTTACCAGCAACGTGTTGGTAATGACCAACACTCGTCCGTCCGCCACGGCAGCCTCCGGCCGTCGGCCAGCTCGATGACGAACGGCGTCGTCCGCTGCCTCGGCCACGGGGCCCCATCCGGGCACCACAGCCCACCGCGCCCACGCCTTGTCTACCTCCACAATGCCAAGGTCCACGTCCGTCTTGGTCCGCCTGGGCGCCGACTCCATGGCCGCGACGTCGTCCGTCTCCCTGAGCACCGGCAGCATGAAGACGGTGGTCGCCTCGGCGACCTCGCCGTACTGGAGCCGCACCACCATGACGCCGGGCCATGAGGCGGCAGGGTCCTCCTCCTCCCCCTCCACCTCCCCGGCCACCTTCTTCCTGGCGCGCTCCAGCTCGAGCTCCACGCGCGCCCTGCCGGACTCGGTCTCCACCACCTGCATCGCGGCGTACTGGAGCTGCACCACCGTGACGTCGGGCCGCGAGGCGGCAGGGTCCTCCTCCTCCCCCTCCACCTCCCCGGCTGCCGAGGAGCAGGACGGTGAGAGGCGGCGGCGACGCGACAGTGAGCCCGGTGAGGCCGTCGTTGCACCACTAGAGGCGGAACAGCCTCGGCGTGCTCACCGAGTTCGGCGAGTGCTAGAGTTGGCAGGCACGGGCTGGAGTTGCTCTCTCTCGTTCGCGTGGTGTGGTGATGATGGTGACCCACCATGACACGCTGTGGGCGAAGCTGCACGAGCTGGAGCTGTAGCTCGCGGCGTACAAGCTTCTGCGTGCCGCGCGCGGGGACGGGAATGACGCGGGTTTCGCTTTCGCGGACAGGGCCGAGACGCTGGGGGCGGCAGCACCTGTCGCGGCAGGCAGTACGACGCCTACATGCGCCGGCGCGACGCCAGGCGCGTGGCCGCGTCGGCCGAGCAGCAGCAGCAACCGGCGAATAATAAGGCTCAACAACCTCGGGGCGTGCACGCCGCGGGGGCGGGACGCACCACGCCGATGAGCCCGCGTAGTGCGCTCCGGTGCGCGGCTCGCGACACGCAGGAGGCGGGCGCCACGCCGCGGCTGGTCATCACCCCGGCGAAGAGGACATCGGCCGTGTCGTCCATCCCGAGCACCCCGAGAAAGGAAGTCGCCGGCGCGGCGCTGCCAAGGAGCACGACGGTGAGAGGCGGCGGCGGCGCGATAGGGAGCCCGGCGAGGCCGTCGTCGCACCACCAGAGGCGGAACAGCCTCGGCGTGCTCGCCGAGTGCGCCACGCCGAGGCCGTTCCTAAAACGTGGCACGGGCACCGGCGGCGCGGCCGCGCCGGCCAGGCTGCGGACGACGCGGGTGCACAACCTGCCGACCCTTGACGTGGCCATCACCCCGAGGCCGCTGCCCCAGCAGCAGCAGGAGGAGGAGCTCGGCCACGCCCACACGCACACCCAGGCGCCACGCCACGTCCGGTCCGTGTCGGAGCTGCCGTTCGAGACGGCGGCGCTGGCCTCGCCGCAGGCGCGGGCGAGGAAGCGGTGGGGCAGCCCGAAGAGGCCAACGGCGATGTTCTCCGACTCGCACAGGGACCTGTCCAAGGGGCTCAAGAAGCTGCTGAGCTTTGTGAGGAAAGGCGGCAGGAGCAGTGGCAACGGCGCGGGGCGTGCGCTGCGCGGTGATGGACGCGAGGGGGTGGGGGTGGGAGAGTGACAGCATTTTGGTACTTATCAACAAAAACTGACATGGTCGATGAAGTCAACAAACGGATGGATGGCTAAAATGGACGGAAGTGCCATATACGAAAGAAATTTTCAAGTTGATGCTAGATAAGAAAGTTCAAAATTTCTAGTGCTAAATACGGAAGAGTGATTTGTTTCAGTGCCAAATACAGAATTCTCTCTAACTTTAATCGACTAAACTTTAGACTATAAAATCCAAACATTGTCTAATAAACTTCATTTGCTATCAATCATTTTTAAAGGGTGCAACAAGATGCACACAATCCACACACTTCACACAAAGACCACATGCATACACGACTGTGCGTTCGTGTATACACAAAGAAAAAAATTAGGAGGCTCTAGCCTTCGATGTGCTGTGAATTAGCATGCAAATAAGAATCCCTATAATAAGCTCTATTATCGCTTTTTTAGCAACACCACCATCTTTATTCAACTAGGAGGATTGTACATGTTATAAACACCATCAGATGGACTCAAGAACCACACATGTCGCCTAACCTCGGCATGAATCGAACTACAAGCTATCCTATGATCATCGGTGTTATACTCTCTATGCTCATGTACAAATTCAAACTTCTAAAAGTTTCCGTCCTTGCATTGATCTTCCAGATAATTTGCCCATAGATTCTAAAATTGCCTTATTTTTTTAATAACAAGAGAGACTGCCTTTTGAATGCTCTTCACCGCGTTTAGAATGTCGCTAGAACTAGAAGCTATCAACTCGCAAGTCTTCGAGCGAGAGCCATCCCTTCTCTATGAGCGATGGACTCCTCTCTCCGCGAACTGGGCTTTGCTTTAGCTTTCAACCTTTCGGGCCTGTTTGATAGGGCTCTGGCTCCTTCAGAAACAGCTCCGGCTCTAGCTTCTCTGAAAAAGTGGCTTCTCTGAAGAAGCCGAAATACTTTTAGAAAACATTTGACAAAACAGCTCCTCCTGTTCTTTTAAAATGGATGAGATATATCAAATGACCAAAATACCCCTACCTATTATTTGATTTGGTTGTACACATGAGAAATTAAAATGTAGCTAATTTGGAAAGAACAACAGCAGCCATCTTGATGTACTCAGCCTGGAACATTTGGAAAGAGCGTAACCGGAGAACCTTCGAGGACAACGCGGACGCCGGCTCATGATAAAAAAAAGAGCTGGGCCTCTTCAGTACACCGGGGAAAATACAGTTACCACCATGAATCCTTTCTTTTATGCTACCTGTCTTTTGAGCTTGAGTGGTTTAGCTATGTAATAACCTGCTCCTGCTGATTATTCAAAAAAAATGTAGCTAATTGACAATATTACATCAATTACTCATAATATTGATCATGGTCAAAGTACCGTATTTGAATTATTTTTAAGACAAAAATAAGGCTAACCAGTACCGTTTTGGGCCAAGGCCCATACGGCCTGCAGCTGCAAACCTCCTTCTGCTGCCTTCCCTGAACACCGCACGCCGCCGCAGCGCCGCTCGTAAGAATGTCGCCCTGGCCGCCGCTGCATGCACCTGGATGCTTGCACCATCGCTCGCCCTCGGCCACGCCGCCGCGTGCTCGCACAGCGCAGGCGCCCGCGCCGGTGCTCGCACGCTTCGCCCGACGGTGAAGCACCACGCCGGCGTCGGTTTCGTCTTGTACCCGGGCAAAGCGCATGCAGAGAAGGGCAACAGCGTCCATACGTCTCCGACCATCAAGCGGAGCCGCGAGAAGCCTGAAATCGTGGCTCCTCCTTCCTAGTGCAAAAGGGCTCCGGCTTTCCCAGATGCTCCCCCGGTGATGGTAGACAGTGGTGTTTGGTATGGCTCCTTCAGGAGCCGGAGCCCCTCCGGGAGCCATACCAAACAGGCACTTCATCTATTGGGCTGGGCTACTCATGTGGGTGGAGGACTGCCGTTGGATGAAGATTGGGTGGCAGATCGGTGTCAGAGAATCCGTGAGCCGGCCGCGCGCCCTCCAGACGACGCCGGCCGCCACCCCTGCCCCCCCAACCCTTCCTCTCCCATCGACGGCCGCCCCGGCTCACCCCTTCATCTCCCCACGCCGGCCATACTCTAGGCCGACCTCCCTCCTCGCCGCCGCTAGCCACGGCGATCACAACGCCAACTCCCGACATCCTCGGCGAGCGCCAGTCCGGCCAGGACGTCCGCACGCAGAACGGTAACCGCTCCCACCCCTCTCTTGCCACCAGATTCCACGGCGGCGTGCGGGGGTTTGTGAGATCTAGTGGCCCGAGTAGCCATTTGACTGCGCACTGGTTTAGTTACTGTTTTTGCTTGTTTGATCGCAGTGATGGCGTGCGGGGCGGTAGCCAACATCGTCAAACCATCGCTCGGCCCCGTCGGTCTCGACAAGGTATGTGTACCTTCCACTCTGATCTATATTTAGGTTATGTTTGGCAGTACCGTATTCGTTTTCAGGTGTAAACCATCTCTGCCTGTAATTTGCTTTGCTGCGCACACTGCACAAAGATACTGTCGCTATCTTTTACACTTGGAAAATGTTGTTTGGGTAAAATGCTTCCGCTTGCTGCTTGCATGGTTGCATCTGTGCTGTGCTTGCATCTCAAAAGCACAAAATCATTTTCTAAGCAGGTTGCATTGCAGTTGCGACACGTCTCACCATCAAATTTAGATTAAACATAGATTAAAATACAAAATTCTGTAAGCACAAAACACACATCAGATATAGGAACTTATCATCAGTAACTAGGCATGTCACTGCTCAAGTTCAGAAACAAGTGCCATCACCCATCCGAGAAAGTACAGGGTTGCTTTAGACCAAATGACACCTCAGAATCTCAGATCAGTTTGCAACTGCTGCAAGTCTGAACCACCAAGTTCAAATATAAAAATATAGCCAACAATAAGCACAACTCTTACACAAGGAAACAACATAAGTTAGATGCCGACCAGAGAATAATACTTGAATAGAACTTCTCCAAAGATCACACAAGGTCATAATCTTGCAAGATCGTCACATGTTTTGCAGCCACTAACCTGCAACGCAGAGCTATAAATTTGAGTGTGAAAATTGCAAATAAACAATAAATTTCATAGAGATTGCAGTCCATCCAAATAAGAATAGATGGATGGACAATAGACAAAGTTTTGCTAGGCGCTAGGCGAAATCTAGGCGATGACCCTTAGCCTAGCGACTAGTCCAGCCTAGGCCAGCCTAGGCGATGCTAGGCGTTTTTCTAGGCGTTTTGCCAATTTATATTTATATATCAATATATAATATATACAATTATAGGCTTATAGCACAAATCATGAATAATTTAGATAAAAAATAGGGAAGGACCAGTAGACATACCTTAGGTCCTTTGTCCTTAGTTGCAGTTGATACATAGCTCTTTTAGTTGCAGTTGATACATACCTGTTATAGGCTTATAGCTTCAAAATAGTAGTTGCTGATCACTGAATTCCCTGCAGCACTGCTGCAATAGAAGTGGACAACACTTTTAGATGCAATTGGGCATCAATACAAGTGATACAAAAAATAGGAAATAGCAAGTTAGGTACTTATCTGAGGTCTGAGCCTTCTCCCATCCATTATCAGCATTTCAGCAGCATAGGATAGCCTTTTGAAATCACAAACATGAAGGGACAGCAGGCAGCAACATAGAATATAAAATGGATAGTAGACTAGCAGTACATTACATCACATGATTGATGATTCTCAGTTCTCACAACACAAAACACAAGCACACATCAGGAGTTCTAAGTTCATAAGTTAAAGATACATGGATGCATAATAAAAGCTAAAACATGACATGAAGGCATGAAGCTGTCTCACACTTCTTCAGTAGGGTTCATCCATCACATAGTCATCCTCATCTTCATCAAACTCTTCTTCTTCGGACTCAAACTCTTCTTCATAGAGCTCTCTCACCCTTGCACTTCTACGTAGCTCTAGTTGTTCTTCTGCTCCCACTGCTTCTCCAAGCACAGACCAAGGTATCCCTGTACCTTCCATGAGTTCTTCCTCATCTTCCTCATCTCTAAAGACAACTAATGCACAATCATCTCCATTCTCTTGGAGGAAACCTTGAGCTTCAGTTGTATCACTAGACAAGAGAACATCAGTAATTTTCTTTGACTTGATCTTTGCTCTCTTATTAATCAGCCTGTTGTTGAATTGAATGTAGACCAACTTGTTGAGGCGGTATGTAGTAAATCAGCTAAAAAAATCAGTCACACATCCTACAAATGATTCAGTCAAACAAAGATACATACAATCAGTCACACATCAGCTAAAAAAAAGTGCTAGCTTGAACCAACAGAAAATTCATGGTAAGTTGGTAACTGCTTGGTCAATTTGTTTATCAAATAAGAATCATCACTTCAGAGCACTCCTACCAAGTTCAGACTGCGGCATGTTGTCATTGCAGCATTCACTTGCTTAGTAGTGCGGATCTGATCAATACTCCTACCAAGCAGTTAGGGAACAGAGGAGAGGAGCAGGGAACAGAGGAGAGGAGCAGGGAACAGAGGAGAGGAGCAAGAGAGGACCTTGGGCCTTGGGGCTTCAGCTTAGGGAGGCGACCGACGGGACCACGAGCTCGGCGCGGAAGAGCGCGGCCTGCGGGACCACGAGCTCGGCGGGGAGGAGCGCGACCGACGGTACCACGAGCTTGGCGGGGAGGAGCGCGGCCTGCGGGACCACCTACCCAGCGAGGAGGAGCGCAGCCGGCGGGAGCAGCTTCCCGGCGGGGTCGCAGGGAGGTGAGCGGCCGTCGGAGAGCTTCCCGGAAGCAAGCAGGCGCGTCCTTTTCCCCCTTCTCCCTCTTATCCTTCCCGCGCCCGAGCCTTCTCTTTCCCGCGCCCGAAGCCAGCTGCGTGCGCGCGGTCGCCCGCGGCGTCAATTTTTCGCGCGCTCGGTCGCCGCGACCGCCTCCGCGCCGCCTAGACCGCTTCAGCGCCGCCGAATCGACGCCGAGGCGCCGCCTTGCGCCGCCTAGGCGCTCCGCCCGCCTAGGGGTCCGCCTACCCCCGTAGGCCAGGCGGAACCCCTCGCCTTGCGATTAGTCGCGCCTAGGCGGGGATGAGGCGTCGCCTTTTCGAACATTGACAATAGAATAACCTATTCATTCCTTTGGTCAGCTACAAACCACAAAGTCTTGTTTCATAGCCTAGAAATGTTTTAAAAACCTAGGATGTGAAATGCTGAGCTCCTAAATTGATTGGTACAACTCGCAAAAGATGTGCAATGCAGTAATAAATTAATTAAAATGACCGTACTGCAATTTTCATTGATGCATCATGCATTATCTCATCCCAAATTGCATCTATCCCAACTTTCCAAGCCCAAGCATTACAATTCATAGACCTAATGGAATGGTATGGTCGGCTGAATACGTTTCTGTCTCTGCTAAGAATGTGCAGGAGGCCTTTCACCTGTTATGGGGTAGGAAACGGAACAAAGTGGAAGGTTGCTGCAAGCTAATATTTCAACTGATCAGAAGCTGGTTTTGTCGAAACCTTCAGCTGTGGAGAAAGCTGCAGATGGAAAGAGCTGAAATGATGGAGAAGGTCAAAGATGCACCTGATGTAACGAATCAATAGGACAAAAGGTGTGATCAGCATGTGAAAAAGAAAAAGAAAGAGAGACGGAAACAAGAGAACAAAAGATATTGAAAATGAGTGAAAGGATGTAGCTGCACAACTCTCTTCTGTGAAGCGAGAAGCCATAAATATTGAAAAGGCTGAAAGGCTCCATAAGGATGAGAAGATCAATGGCAAAACAACTGGCTCAGCGATCTTCAGTCAGTCCCATGACTGCTATGAGAATGACACACCTTCTAGGAAGTCACCTCACTCTGACTGCAAGTATCTTAGCCAGATATACAGCATTCCTGAATCACCTCAATTGATGTAATGGCGTAGGCAACAATCAGCACATGCAGTACAGGTTGCTGAAGAAAGGGGCGGAGTTAAAAGTGCAAGCACTCCTATAGACAATGAATGAGTTGGCAATGATCGGTTGCTCCTGCGAGCTCCATAGTGTGCTGTGTGTGCTTCTCTCATCCTATGTGGCCAAATCAAAAGTGTTGCTACATGTAATGGAACCAAGGTACAGATGGATAGGAATCAGATGATCCCCAGTTAGGCTGCAATGAATTTTTCTCTGCGTCAGATCTCTATAAATATGATACATGTAGCAAACAAATCATCTATTTTGTTCTCATCCCATCTATCTTGTCAGGAACTTCTAGTTTTTACAAAATGAATTATATTCTCCCAACAAATCAAAAGTAGCAACTTTGATGCCCAACTCCACTCCTGCCCAACTTACCTACAATGAATAGCAACCTTTCTCCTGCCCAATGATGATTAATTTGAAACATCGATCAACTAGCTAGTGCTATTGTTCTCAAACGAAAGGGCAAACAGAACAACTTTCCATGCTGTAGATGTGGCGCAAGACTAACTTCAAAAGAAGAGAAACACAAAGGAGATGGGTACCTGAATCAATTCGCGCCATGGATTTGTGCGCAGCTTCAGTCGATTTGCCGCTCGGCGGTCATGAATTCACTTCTCGCTGATGGCACCAGGAAACCCTTGGAGCCGTCTCCACCGGCGTGGGCGAGTAGCGAGAAGGGGTGGGTTGAGAGCGGGGGGGGGGGGGGGGGGGGGGGGGTATGTCGCCGATTTGGATCGGAAAAAATGGCAGGCCTGTAACTTAAAGTGTTTCGGCCCGATTACCGGGCTTCCAAACAGGCCCTGAGTGTTTTCTTTACATATCTCACCCGCAGCCTTTGGTGAATCCAAATTTTATGTTTGTATAAATTGCTGCATGGTCTGTATTACTAGAATTTTATTTCCGCTCTTCTAATTTTAGCTTACTGTGCTGAAGATGTTGTGGATTTGAAAACGTAGTTAGCTGGGTTATGCCTTACAACATATTGGCTGATTAGTTCATAGAATGTATTCAGTGTCATCACAATTTTAAAGAAAATTTCTAACAAACGTGGAAAAACACCCATACATAAGAGCATGAGTCTATGATGTATGCTCTGTACTCTAATCAGGAGAAACGAAAACTAATTCAGCACATTCTGCTTACAGATGCTAGTGGATGATATTGGTGATGTTACAATCACTAATGACGGAGCAACGATACTTAAGATGTTGGAAGTTGAGCACCCAGCTGCCAAGGTGATTTCTGTCAGCGAAGTCTGAAAAAAAATGTTTTTATTGCTTCTTTGTGTTTATATTCTTTTTTATATCAATTTCTAGGTTCTTGTTGAGCTGGCTGAGCTCCAAGACCGTGAAGTAGGAGATGGAACAACTTCAGTTGTAATCATTGCAGCGGAGTTGCTCAAGGTAATTAATGTTCCGCTTTTCTCACAATTGTGAATTGCCATACCAGTTTTTGGATGCACATGCACTAACATAGTTTTGTTTCTTATTGTCAGAGAGGCAATGATCTTGTGAAGAATTAAGATCCATCCAACTTCTATAATCAGTGGCTACAGGGTGCGTTTTCAAGTCTCGTTGTAGCTGTAGTAACATTTGCATTTTAGATCATTTCAGTAGCAAGATGACTCTACCTTACCTTTCTGGCATGCTTTTCTTAGCTTGCTATGCGTGAAGCCTGCAAATATGTTGAGGAAAAGTTGGCAGTCAAGGTAAGAGAATGTTGTCTTTTGAGGAAATACTGGAAGAATGCTGCCTCATTCCATGCTTATTGCCATACTGATTTGAATAGTCATCTACACTTTCAGGTTGACAAACTTGGAAAAGACTCCCTTATCAACTCTGCAAAAACTAGCATGTCTTCAAAGTTGATTAATAGTGACAGTGAATTATTTGCAACTCTGGTATGATCTAATGTTCTATTGTCATTTTGTCTTTAGGTTACCTAGAACTAGGTGATCCTTTGGTTGGTTCGTTTAGCCCTGTTGTTTTGTATACACAGGGTATTGCTTTTGGTTTGCATGCGTGAGTGTGGATACTAACTGTAAAGTCCTTTGGAACTTGATTTTAGTTGTAGGTTTGTTTTAATTGTATTTATTTAATGTTTAGTAAATAATGTCTTTACTGGTGCTCTGATTTGTGCTTTTATAGTTCTGTAGAGATCTTTAATTATGTTCTGTTGTGTTTTCTAACTGACAGTTTGTTTATCCCAGGAGCTTACTATTGGGGTTTGAACTATCTTTCTGTTAGCATTGCTTTAAACAATCTGATGTAAACTTGTCCTGACATTGGTTTCTTAGGTTGTTGTGGCAGTTCAAGCTGTGAAGACTACAAATGCCAAGGGAGAAGTGAAATATCCAATCAAGGTCAGTCAAAAACATTTGGTTCTAACACTGCTCCACTAAATCTATTCTACCATGAGGATTTACTTTATGTTCATAAGGCATCTCTATGGTTTCCTTTTTGATCCATTCACTTCCCACTCTTACTACTACTACTTTGTACTGGTCCTTGTTGCCTATATCTCTGTTTGGATAATGTCCTGCAATAATATTCAACTTCATGTTACACACAACCAGGGCAGGTACTGCCTGGGCAGTACACCCCACCCCCAGCGTGTGTACCTCAAGTAAATCTATACGTGCATTATTGCTGAAAGGCAGCTAGTTAGGTAGACTGAAGCACATCAGCGTGTAGCCTACAAAACATAAGAGGTACAAAGCGCACCCATCTTCTTGTCCTGGCTCTGCCCTTGCCTACAACAACAGCCACCTAACACCGTCTTTAATATCTTTGGACCCCTAGGTGGCTGTTGCCACGCTGATGAGTGATGACTATAGATCAATGTCTTTGATGATGGGCTGCTCAGTGCATGGGCAACAACTTCTAAAACATGGATTAATGTTCTCTTTAATCTCCTTGGTTTTGTGTTAACTATTCTTATCATTGGGTTTTTTCTTAAATTTAGCTTGTAACTATGGTATTCTTATCTGATCTGCAGAGCATCAATATTTTGAAAGCTCATGGTAAAAGCACCAAGGATAGTTACCTGCTGAATGGCTATGCACTAAACACAGGCCGTGCAGCTCAAGGAATGCCTATTAGAGTAACTCCTGCTAGAATTGCTTGTCTTGATTTTAACCTTCAGAAGACAAAAATGCAACTTGGTGTCCAAGTTCTCGTAACTGATCCTAGGGAACTCGAGAAGATTCGTCAGAGGTATTTGCAATTCTGTGTTCTGATACTTTACAATTCCTTTGTTTATTTCTGATAGAATCAGCACTGTGAACACACAATCTATATATCTTCTTGAATGTTACTTGTTTCTAATTTGTTAGGCAAGATCTCTACCTGTTTTTTTTTGACTAGCAATTCATTGATTCATTCTATTTTGAGGTCTCAAATGGTGATCCCTATTACTTGCTCTTTTTGTCAGCGAATCTGACATAACAAAGGAGCGAATTGAGAAAATTCTCAAGGCTGGAGCTAATGTTGTGTTGACCACTAAGGGAATTGACGATATGTCCTTGAAGGTATGTTTTTCATTATTTAGGCAGAAGTGATTCTGTTGTATTTCCTATTTATAGTTGTCTGGCACCATATTTTTTTTAATTGCTCTGGTTAGATTTCCAACAGAATGGCACATTTTGCATTCGTAGTAGTAATTTTGGATGTCTGATGCATTATCCTTTTGCATGACAATGTAGTATGTTTCACTTAACTAATTCTTGTAAAACTTACCAGAGTTTCACTTCCATATTTCTGTCTTCTTGCTTTCCTTGGTTCATGTGATTTTTGAGATCTCAAAATGAAGCTTCTCTTCCATGATTTAAATTGATTCTGATGATGCCATTTTAACATCTATTAAGAATTTCTGATCTTTCTATGTTTGTACGTAGACATCTCATTCTGATATGATGTCAAACATATTTCAGTACTTTGTTGAGGCTGGAACAATTGCAGTAAGGCGTGTGCGCAAGGAAGATTTGCGCCATGTTGCCAAAGCCAACTATGGTATGCTTATACATGACAAAAATTGGAAAAAAAAATACTGGCAGAACTTCTATTCTTGAGGTTCTGTAGAAGTAATGCAGAAGATTCTATTTAACTAAAATCTTGATGCTGTTTGGCTGTGCATTATTAGTATTATAGGTGGCTTAATAAGTGAACCTTTCAGGTGACTACTTTTGCGGACATGGAAGGTGAAGAAACATTTGATTCATCATTCCTTGGACATGCTGATGAAGTTGTGGAGGAAAGGATTGCTGACGATGATGTTATTCTGGTGAAAGGCACAAAGAAGTGAAGAACACTAGTGCGGTTTGTACCTTTTCCGGACCAATTTTATGCAAGTTTGCTATAAGAGACAAATTTAATTTGGAGATAATTACATAGTGCTTGGTTTTCTATTGTGCAGGTTTCCATAATACTTAGAGGCGCAAATGACTTCATGCTTGATGAGATTGACCGGTCCTTGCATGATGCTTTGTGCATTGTGAAGAGAACCCTGGAATCAAATATGGTAATTCTTTTTGCTTCCATTCTTTTATGTGTTGGATTGGATACCTGCAACTGAATTAGTGAACGCTTAGTGACAACTTTCACTGTTCTTCTATGGCTTTTGCATTGAGGACTTTACATGCCTGGAGAAAGCTTACAGTTCAAAATACAATTTGCTTTTATTTGAGTGGAAATACTAATTGTTAGTATCATTGATGGTGCTAGTGTCTTCAACATGTTTGTATTGGCTATGTAGGTTGTTGCTGGCGGTGGTGCAGTTGAAGCTGCGTTGTCAGTTTACTTGGAGAACCTTGCAACGACCCTGGGATCTCGGGAACAATTGGCAATTGCTGAATCTTTGTTAACCATACCAAAGGTTTTGATCTGTTCTATTTTACTTACATTTACCTTTTTCACCAATCAACATAGCATATTAATGACCTGACCTTGCACCAACAGGTACTCTCTGTTAATGCTGCAAAAGATGCAACTGAGCTTGTAGCAAAGCTTAGGGCATATCATCATACTGCTCAAACAAAAGCCGATAAGCAACATTATTCAAGGTAATGAACTAATGACATAATATGTCTTCAGTTTATTTGATCAATAGAGTCCTGATTCTTGTGTTTCATTTCTAAAGTTCTGTGGAAGCATGTTTCTTTCTATTTCCTTTGAAAGTTTTCTAGGTATGCTATTATGTACTATTTAGCCTGCCATTAGGAAAAAAAATGTCCTTCCTCGATATTTGTGTGGCTAAACAATATCATCTCACTGTCTTGTGCTGTGCTAAGCTCCCTAAAGATCCTTACATTGAACTTTGTTTTATAATTATCATCAACATGCTAAACTTTTTTCACTTCGACGAATTTTAGAAACCTCGTATAATTCTTTTTTCCGTAAGTGGTTCTAGGTGTGATTTACTTCTGCTACCTGTGCTGTGATTGCCATTAAGTTTACTTCCTTGGTGTGCAGTATGGGTCTTGACCTCTCTAAAGGTATCATTCGCAACAACCTTGAGTATGGAGTGATAGAGCCATCGATGAGCAAAGTAAAGATTATTCAGGTTGGGCCTCTTGTTTCTTTTTCGTCATGGTATTTGTGATGTATGAGTTCTGTTCCATCACCTTTTACGTTCCTGTTGCAGTTTGCCACCGAGGCTGCCATTACTATCCTGAGGATTGACGACATGATCAAGCTTACTAAGGAAGAGGGTAACGAAGAAGAGTAAGCAGCCCAGCTGTAGGAGGTAGACGGGTAGTGGACTCTTGTGTGATGGTTGTCATAGCGTTTAACATTTGATTTTCATTTTTCGTTTAGCCCTTGCTTAGCTGTGGACATTCGTATAGTATAGGGGTGCTGTAGTAAAACCGAGAATGGATGTGTATCAGTCTATCCCTGTAAGCTGACGTTATTTAAAGGACAGCTCACGAATGGATCAAAAAATTTTGAATATTGGGGCCAAAATAGTTCTAAGTTGTAAACTATATGCTGGTTGGCGCGTTAGCGTCAGGCCACACCATGCCTAGGAAGGAAATTGAGGTGCTGTTTCACGCGCTGAGGTTGGCTACTGTAGATTAGCTTCCTGTCTTACTGGCTGGTATCATTGTGACGCGCGATAGGGGCCCGGGTGGCCGGCCGGTCTCGGTGGAGCTGCAGCTGGTTCGCTCGTGCTCGTTGGCTTTTCTGTTGACTGGGAAGTGGGAACTTATGCGGAACACTGAACAAATTCAGTACAACGAAAATCAATGCCTGCTCGGAGTTTTATAGCGCTAGTATATTTGTTGCGAACAAGCCAAAATTCTGTGGTACCGTAGTTTACAAAAGAAGCCGGCGCAGTAGCATATTTAAGTTGCAGAAAAAACAGAGGCTTCAGGTTTCAACCGTGTTATAAAGACAACTGGACGGCGCTATTTTCGCAGCATACTTGCATATGCAGATCCATCAGGACCGTATACGGGGAACAAACGAACAAGCAGTTCATCGAAGGATTCTATAGTTAACTAATGAACCACCTAAAGATGATATGTGAATTTATAGCGACGAGTGTAAGTGCATGTACGCGTATTGTGCATATATAAGAAATATAATATGCACAAAAGTTCACTAAGGACTTTCGTGCCAGCATTGGTGAGGCAATTCTTGTCCTGTTCGCTTGGCTGATAAGTCATGACTAAAAGTACTGTTAGACTGATTTGTTGCGAGAGAAAAATACTGTTCGTTGGTTAAAAAAAATACGGCTTATAAGTAAGCGAACAGGACGTCTAGTTTCTCAGTCTTTCAAATCCACGCGATTTATTGATTGGTCCCTCGTATTAATATTGTATTGCGTTAGAGGTTATACAATATACCCTTAACTTGAATAAGACAATATAATTTGTTGTTGTTCGATTCACCTGGATAAGAAATCATATAATCTTACACAGTGATTTTGGTTGGGCTATAGAGCGGGTGCAGGAGTGAGGGTGCATAACTGGATACGTAGGACGTGTTTGCTGGACAAGGGTGGCTCATGTGGCTGGCCATGCTCATCTGGTGCAACAACTCCTGTTTGATTGCCTGTACGAAACTAAGCCAGACTGAGGGTGGGATGTTGCACAAATGAATTTGGCTCTCTTGCATCAACCCATGGGTAGAGTTACCCCTGCCATTTGCACAAACACCTTGCATACATGGTAGCGCAGCTCTGCTCTTCCCCATGTGAGGACGAGGAGGGAGAGATGTTGCTGCTAGGATTAGCCACGGGCTGCTCCTTCCTCGCCGTCGCCGGACGTGAGGACCACGAGGTGGCCGTCCGGCTTCATAATCTATGCCGCCTCGGTGGCGAGGTCGGCCTGGCGTTTGGAGGAGTCGAGGGCGCGTTCGGCGAAGATGAAGTCGACGGAGGAGTTCGGGAAGGGGAGTTGGTGGTCGCTTCCCGCCTGCCTAGAGGGGAGGGGACCGCTTCTTGGCGACCGCGACGGCGCCGAACACGCCGAGCTCCCGCAGCACCATCGCCTCCTGGGCACCGCCGAGGCAGACGGCGTGGGAGGACGCGGAGAGCATGCCGTCAGCGAGGTGTCTTCGGAGGACGGCGGCATGGTGGTCCACGGCTCGCCTCCACTCGCGACTGCGCCACGCATCCGGTGACCTGACGGCCGCCTGGGCGTGAGTCCTCCTGGCCACGGCGAATTAGGCCTGATTTCAGCGGAAGCTCCTCCGCCTTCAGGGAGCTCTGTCGGGAAGCAGCGTCGGGCACTGCCCATGGAGGTGGGGAGATGGATTCGCCGTCGGGTAGCTGACGCAGGACGGCGGCGCTGCCCATGGCAAGTGGCAAGGTGGGGAGGGGGCGAGGGCTTTGACAGCCTTGTAACTTCGCCCTGTACAGCTTTTCTTTTATTTAATGAAAATACAAAAAAAAAAAGGTTGGGATCTTCCCTGCCGGATTGAGGGGAACCAGAGGTGACAGTAACAGCCCCTCGTAAGCCTGGGCGTTCGGGTTACCCGATTTTTTTGGGTCGGGTAATTCGGATAATGAAAATTGCTACCCGATATTACCTCCGAAAAAACACTACCCGCAAATTCGGGTACCCGATAATTCGGGTTCGGGTTCGGGTATTACTCGATATACCCAAATTTACAGAAAACAACAAACTACACTAAATTTCAGTAGCAATCTATACATAATTTCAGCAGCAATTTGTATAGAATTTCAATAGCAATTTGTAGAGAATAATATATTACAGTCACTCATTCAAATAGAGAGAATTATATTCTAATAAAGTGATAAGTTAAATGGTTCAGCTAACAACACATGATAAATACAAAGACAAAAACAAATCTTTGGGTAGTTCGGGTAGTTTGGGTACCCGGGGATATTACCCGAATTACCCAAACTAATTTCGGGTAATCAAAATCGCTATCCGAATTTGGGATCGGGTACCTCGGGTTTGGGTAATTCGGATCCAGGTTCGGGTAATTCAGGTACGGGTAATGGGTATCGGGTATTTTGCCCAGACTTAGCCCCTCGTGGCTGCAGCGAGGCTGGCTCCGGAGAAACGAGAATAATTTTCCTTCCTCCGGATGGGAGCATCTTCGCTGCTTCGACGACCGTGTGGGGCTGGCTCGTGGGCTCGTCCAGCAATCAAACAGTCCAAGTTGCACCCCTGGGGCACGGTGGTTCGGCAAACAAACGCATCCATAATATTTGGCCGAATAGTGGAATGCAGTTTGTAGCATTCAAATTTCGTACTCAAATATAAAGAATTCTAGGATACATAAATCAGTTTTGCATTAAATACTTTTTATTTATCAATCAGTCACCATTAATCATGTTGATGATAGCATCTGATTAGAAAATAAAAAGTTAGGCATATGCTAATCTATTCTAAAATTTTTAAAATGCATTATATTATAGGACAAATGGAGTAGACTTATACCAGTAACCAAACAGGAACAACCAATAACCAAACAGGAACGGATTGTTCTAGGGCTGGATAAAGGGTTATATAGACAATCATTTAGACCCGATACATGTAGTACACTATAGTACGAACAATGATGAGATCAGTAGCAAGTCACCTTTTGACAAACGCAGCACATATTTAATAAATCAAAACAATAACAATTTGCCCAAATGTCTAAGCGTACCAGTTCAACTTCTTGAATTGTAACACATTACACATGCTCAACCGACGCGAACTACCTTGTGTTATTTGTTTATCCAAGACTCAAGAATTGACCGCAGCATATGAGGTTGTGAGCGCTCACACCCGTAAGGACAAACAATTTGCCACGTTCATTCCCGATACTGCATGTGCACGTAATTTTTAAGTCGTGACCCCTAAACCATCCTACTACTACTACATATAACACCCAAATCGAGCTTAAGAGACCACAAAACAAGCCTAGCTCCACTACGCATCGATACAGTTAGCTAGGACTAGGAATAAGTCTCGCCCTCTCAACAAGGAGGAGATAATCAATGGTTACTCCAGTTACATTCCGAGATGCCGTATTCGCGGTGCTGCCAATCCTGACACTTCTTGTAAGCCCCGTTCCCTGCTATGGGCATCCGAGGTCCATGTCTCTTCGCAACCACACTACCAGCCGGTACACCTCAACGCCAGCCAGAGCCGCCGTCCGATGGTACTCCGGCGGCGCGACGTGGTACGGGAGCCCTTACGGCGCCGGCAGCGACGGTAAGTATCACATTGATCAATATGTAATGCAGTGAATCGTAGCAGTCCTGGACTAGAAGAAATCATATTAAATAAACTTAATCCTGCAACTGAATGTTGATGATCTCGTTGCATCCAGGCGGTGCGTGCGGTTATCAAGGCACCGTCAGCCAACGCCCGTTCTCGTCGATGATCGCCGCCGGCGGTCCTTCCCTTTTCAAGAACGGCAATGGCTGCGGCGCATGCTATCAGGTTAGTACTTGTGACTTGCGAAGTGTTGTGTGGCGTGTAGTGCGTACGTACATTCGTCTTCTTAATTAACCACTGATACAAGTGTTGTCTGTACTGCTGTACGAATACGAAGATCAAGTGCACCGGCAACAAAGTCTGCTCCGGGTGGCCAGTGACTGTTACTATCACCGACTCCTGCCCCGGTGGGGTCTGCCTCGCCAGGACGGCGCACTTTGACATGAGTGGCACGGCCTTTGGCGCCATGGCCAACCGCGGGATGGCGGACCGCCTCCGCGCCACTGGAATCCTCAAGATCCAATACAGGAGGTGCTGTTGAGTTTGAAGTTTTAACTGACCATTCTAGTGAAATTAAGCTGTGCACGCGTGTGACGATCGAAGCTACTACCTTTATTCTCGCAGGGTGTCGTGCAACTACAATGGCATGGGAATTGCCTTCAAAGTGGACCGGGGCTCCAACCCGTTCTACCTCGCCGTGCTGATCCAGTACCAGAACGGCGACGGTGACCTCGCCGCGGTGCACATCATGCAGCAGGGCGCCGCGTGGGCGCCGATGCAGCACTCGTGGGGCGCCATGTGGCGCACCAACTCGAACACCGGCAAGCCGCTGCGCGCCCCATTCTCGGTCCGACTCATCTCCGGCTCCGGCAAGGTGCTCGTCGTCGGGAACGCCATCCCCGCCGGTTGGCGCGCCGGTATGACATACTGGTCAACGGTGAACTACGCCACCTAATAAGCCATTGGTGTAGAGGGATTAGGTTAATGCTGCGGCAATTGTCAAAAGTAATTGGTCACGTGTGTGCCTGAAATTCCAGACTTTGTAAATTTTCTTCCCCTGTAGCCTATAGCCGGTATGGCCATTTGCACTTCTCCGGTCGTTGGTGCAGTGTCAGTCTTATTTGATAACAAGTGCAGCTCGGCGGTAGGGGTCTTGGAAGGCATCAAGCAGCATCTATAAATCTTGTTATAAATCTACAGTAGCAGCTTTCTTGTAATCTTTTTATTTTCGGGATGCTGGCTCTCGGACGTCCCGAGCCCGCGCCTGCTCCCTAAAGCACGCCTCTCCGTTTCCCGCGCCATCTCCATTTCCCTACGCCCGCATCGCCTGGACACCTCGCTCTGCCCGTACCGTCTGCTCGCATACGGGGACCGCCCGCTTCTGCTCTATCGCACAGCGGGCACCGCCTGCAGCTGCACCCGCTTCCTGTGCCTGCTTCATATCGCGCTCGCACCCCCGCCTACGGATGTGCACCGCGTGACTCCGGCCATCTCATCCAACACTTAAACATGAAAACACTTGCAACATGAAACACTTGCTGCAACATATGTCTGAAACAGCTGAAACATTTGGAACATACGTTTGCCACATATGTGTGAAATATATGCAACATTCAAATAAAACACTTGCAACATACATATAAGATAGATGAAACATTTTGAACAAATGCTTGCAACATAAGTGTGTAGCCATTGCAACATGTGCAACATCTGGATCTACTTTTGTAACATCCATATATGAAACACCAGCAACATACCTCTGAAACACTTGAAACGTACTTTTGCAACATGCGCTTCTTCCTGTTGTGGTGTCTTCGTCTGCCCGCGGGAGACGATGTCCCGGTCGGCGACTACCTTCTCCTGGTGGCGCCGGGATGGTGGTGGCGCGGTGCACGCCATGGCTGCGACGGCGAGCGCAGAGTGGGGCGCAGTGGTGGATGGCCGCAACGGGCTAGCGTGTGAGTGCGACATAGTGCAGGATGGGGCATGCAGCGAGGGATGGCCATGGCGGCGAGAATGAGTGGGGCGGCGCGCTACGGCGCAGGTCGAGGGCCCGCAGAGGGGATGGCCACGGCGGCGAGGCGGAGTGGGGCGGCTGCACGGCCCACGACAGACGAGCGCAGAGTTGGGAGATATTTTTGAGAGAGAGATGGAGAAGACGTAAAGAGCAGGTAGACCTATTGGGCCGGTAGTGCGCAGGCCCAGGAAAGTGGTGTCATGACGGATGGACAACCTAACCCAAGCATTACAATTTTTTTTTTCGTCTTCTTTTTCTATAGTGGCTTTTGGTTCTCTCACTGACTATAATTCAGATTAGTATGGCATAACCTGCAACTTATCACTCCAGTCTAGTTCCTTTTCTCCTTAATGCATTGGCAGGGCTCCTGCCTTGGCTTTAAAAAAAATCAAAAGATGTTCTCTCTGCACCACAGAGTTACAAAGTTGGGTGACAATAAAAGTAAGTTAATATTGTTTACATGAATTGTGCAGGCACCAGACGTGTCCGAGGCACCACCGGACCGGTGCACCGAACACAAGTGGACTGGTTGTTCACTGCTATTCTTTGAGCGGGCACACAAGCAAGTCCGGTGTGCCCCGGACTCCACCCCACCAGACTGAACGTCCAAAGAGGATGTCTTTGGGGTTTTCAGGCGTTGAACTCGGCGGACGTGTCCGGTGTGGCACCAGAAGCCACACCGGATTGGGGTTCCAAAGACGGTGTTTTTGGGACTTCTCGAGCTGACACACACAGAACATGTTCGGGATGTCTGACAAAGGGTAACGACTATGTTTTCGCCCGTTTGAAATTAGTCGTTGGTGAGTCCGATGCACAGGTCCACTGTGCCACCGGACAAGTCCGGTGCACCCGCAGACTGTGTGTGTAAAAGGGGTAACGGTTGGTTTTGTTGGTGGACTTATAAATAGCCCTTGTGGCAGACCTTGGCCTCCCTCTTGCAACCCCAACACTCGTGCACATACTCTAGAGCTGAGAAACACGTACTCTCCCAACTCCTCTCTTGACTTGGTGTTCATCTTTGTGAGAGGATTGGAGTGACCTAGTGCATTGCATATGAGATTTTGCACTTGGTGGCACTAAGTGGTCTTTCTGACTCAGGATTTCTTGTTACTCTTGGTGATTGCCGTCACTTAGCTGATTTAGTGCTTGTGGTGGACCATGGAAGGTGCTCTCTCGGTGATTGTTGCCGCCTCCGGTCATTGGCTATTGTGAGGGGCTTTGTACTCATGCCCGTGGGAGATTCGCAAAGTGTAACTCTAGGTGAACCTTGGATCTACCTCAACGAGGATGTCGGTTGCCGGCAAGCAATCGAACCTCGGGAAAAAATCCATTGTGTCACTTGCGTTCCTTGGTTCGTTCTCTTAGCACATGCAATTACAATTCATATCTTGTGCTTGTGTTGTGCTAGTGTAGCCTAGTTCTCTTGTTAGTAACTTTGTTACCTTGCTCCTAGCTTGTTTAGTTGATAGTCTAGCACTAGTGAGTAGTGGAGTTGTTGCTCTCTTTTAGTTCTCTAGTTGCTAGGTGGTAGTTCTAGTTGCTCGCTTGTTCAAAATTTAATTAGTCTATTCACCCTCCTCTAGCCATGCATAGATCTTTCACTCGCCTCCACCCTTGAGCTTCACTCGGCGACTCGCTCGGCGAAGAGACGTCTGCAGCAATGCTCGGGGGCAGATCAGTGGGACGCAGTGGGAACTTTGGCGGCTCACGAGTACATGCTCCGAGCGAATCTGAACATGTTGATTAGGAGCTATGCAAAAACTGCAGGAAGGAGTTTGGAGCTTTTTCTTCAACATGGGAAACACAACTTGCAGGACGAGGGAGAAGAAGATGAGGTGCATGGGTTGGGCTCACGGCGTTCATCATCTGCTCCCTTGACATCGATGGCGAGGAGGATCCGCCAGTTGTAGCTGCATGGTCAAAAGGAAACAGATCATGCTCTTTGTGGAGAATCCTTACAAGGTGGTGTCGCCGGAGCAATGCACATTAGGAGAGGAGGAGGACCATGCAAATTGTCTTGTCATGCTCTCGTCGTCTAAGTCTAACAACGAATAGGCAACTGTTACTACAACAGATCATCGAGAGCCATGTGCCTCTGACAAGGAAGGTGATAGAGTGCCACCATTGTAACTGCAACCAATCTCTTTTTTCACACAGGCACAAGAGTCTATTAAGTTTCTACATCACTTTGAAAGTTCTATTAAGCTTTATTTATTCTGTATGCTAATTTGATTATTATTCCTCTATGTCCTTTCTAATTTAATGTTGTAGTGACTAGTCTAATGATATATGTTTAAGTTAGCTTAGAATTTATTCGTTTTTCTGAAATAATTAACTTGATCAATGGACTAAACTCTACCATTATTTTTTTGTTTATCCAACTTTATTACAATATTTTACCCAACAAATCTTTTTTTTTTTGTCTTTTGTTGTTTAATTAATTTGTGTCCAAAAATTTTCACCTACACTCCTACAGTGGCATTATTATTTGTTTCTTGTTGTTGTTTAGTTTTTCTTAGGTTAACTATTTTTAAATGAAAAGAACAAACCCCTTCTAATGCTTTGGATCTTGTTGGTCCTAGACCAAATAGGAGAGAGGAGATAGAGAGACAGAGAGGGATTGAGCAAATGGGTGATGGGCCAAAGTTCGTCTCCACCTTATCCTTCACCCCTTTTGTAGGAGAGGTGGGAGGTGGAGGTTCTCATCCCTTCCCCCAAGTGGGTTTATAAGTACAAATGGGTTTCTACAAATTACAACCATGTCCTAAACACTACAAATACACCCCCAAAAGTATCTCCTTAGCTATTTGGTTTTGGTCCGAGGTATAAGACCCAATAGCTTAATACAACTAAATGTGGCCCAATTACAATTCGGACACGATTGCGAGGATCGCCCTTTGCAACCTACACGTGTGTGCCTCGCAAAAAAAACCATCCCAAAAACCTTGTGGGAAAAAGGGCCTAGGGAAAAGAGCTCGCACATGACTCTAATATATACAATCGTCATGGGACACTTTCTCCATCGGCTTGCCCTCAGCAGAAAATTTCGCTCAAGCCTTTGTGACTTCGCGTTTGCTAATTGTTCTTTCGCATGGCCTTGAGATCTTGATAGCTTCTGTTCTTAACAGAGCCTCCACCAAAGTAGTTGAAGTAGGCGGAGTAGTCAATGTGGGCGATGTAGTTGTAGGTGATCATGACACATCTTTGAAGTCGGCGGAGAAGTCCCTCGCTGTTGGCATGGGCAGTATTCACGACATCAAAGTCGACGGCGAAGCCCCTCGTTAAAATGTTGGAGTCAATGCTGTCATTTTTTTGTTGCATTGATAAGACAAAGTGGAGATACTATTGGATGATGGACAATTAAGTCAAGTGCAGATTGGGTCTCCTTGAAGCTGTTTAATGCCACATTTTGCAAGCCGATGTGTATTTTTTACGATTATAAATATGCTTTTAGCTTTGATTTTCCTATGAAAATTTGGAATCTTTTGAATAGACTATATCTATGCCCGTGCGTTGCAACGGGAACAAAAATATTGTCAATGGGTAACATCTTATGGACCAACACCAAGTCGCCCAAGGAGTAGTATGGATGTTGCCTTAAGGAAAGTCAGTTTTTTATGAAAGTTGTAGAATTAGTGAACTCACAGGGCCAAAGCAACCAACAAAAGTATGTACCGAAGTTTAAATTGGATAAACATGATCATCCAACGCAGTGGCAGAGCCAAGAGTTTAAACTTGGGTATTACCACATCCGAAACAAAACCAATCCATACCATAGGTCCAAAATATAGTTCACAATAGTATAGTACCGATAACTAAAATCACAAAAATGTCCAAACAACTAATTGTTCAGCTATAAAATATGTATGAAAAGCGCTCCTAGCCGCTTGCCTGCTGTTGATTTGGATGATTGGTGCACAATGATTAAAAAACAAATGATTTCATAACATGTTCTCAAATATTGAAAAGATGCTTATTATTCATACAGCTAAACATTGCAGCATAACAACATAACCATCCCTGACCATGATATAAATGTGGCGTATTCTTTTTTTAAACATACCACGGTTCATTTTGGGAATTAGTTGATAAATAACTAAAGAAAAAATAGAGAAGGCCTGAATGAATTTGCAAATAGTTTAGGATTTCTAATGCAAAATCATTTATTAGCTTTTTATTATATTTTAAAAATAATAAATCTGCTTAAACTATATGATATAGGTGATAAAGATCATGAAGGGTTTTGTATTTTCTATGTAATTAGATTTGTAGATTTCTGAATATGTTGATCTAAGCTGTGTAAGCCATGTGCTGTCGTTGTAGACGTGGACAAAAGGTCGTGACGCTAGTGAAACGCACAAGCATATATCTTAAAACAAAGAACTTCCGTAGTGGAACGACAAGACAATACTACCGCACTAATTGAAGATCTTTAAAAACCTCATTGTACCAATCTACCCTGGGCCGTTTTCAGCCTTAACAAAAGTCTTGTTAACTATAAGGTGGACCTAGATAGTTTTTCGATAATAGAGAAAAAAATCCAGTTTCATCCCTCTTGAGTCTTGAGTCTACCGAACAAAGTTCCAACTCAAAACCTAATCCTAAGTTCCTAACACTAACGACCATTCAATGGAAGAAATGAAACACATTGTGGCCATTTACCAATGCTCGGCAGACTTAAAATTCTCCTTCATATCATCAAATCATTGTAGCTGCATTCAAAACAGTAACAATTTTAGCCATTGTGCTCATCCGAATAGAACCTGCAAAAAAATGTTGGTACACGCAAGAAACGATATCATGCATGTAAGCCATATTGTCTAGTAAATACCTACAACACTTGTCAACATATGTTCTGCTCTCCAAAGAAATTTAATCCCCGTTCGGATTCATGAACTAAATTTTAGTTCCCGTCATATCAGATATTTGATACTAATTAGGAGTATTAAACATAAACTGATTACAAAACTAATTGTACAAATGAAGACTAATTCGCAAGACGAATCTATTAAGTCTAATTAGTCCATAATTTGTCCATGTGATGCATGTGCTAATTATGGATTAATTAGGCTTAATACATTTGTCTCGCGAATTATGCTTTATTTATGCATTTAGTTTTGTAATCAGTCTATGTTTAATAATTTTGACTAGCATCCAAACATTCGATGTGATAGGGACTAATTTTAAGTCTCTGGATCCAAACACCTATTTAGCATAGTCACACAACTTGTTATTTGAAACTTTTTAGTTTTGTTAGAGTGTGCAGCGGATCCATCCCAACTCGCTACACCAATGAGCTAGCACCTCTAACTCAGTCCACTAAAACCCACAACAAACCAAGACATTGGGCCTAACTCAACCCAAAAGATGATAGGTGAGGATTGTCATGTCTTATATGTTGTGCTTTTCCAACATCAATTAGTGATGTAGGACTAAACCTCAGACCTAATTGCCGAGTGCAACTCTCTATGTCACACACAACCCATATGAGTTGACCCTCCAGAGATGTTTATGGGCTCCTCCGTCATTGTGGTACCCTGAGAATTTTTTTAGTTTTTTTCTAATCATGGGCTCTGATATTACTTGCTAGAGTGCCCTGTAAATTTGGAAAAGCTTGTTATACCCACGTGTTGATGCTCCTCAGGCCCAGATCAATGGGAGCCCACATCACTTATTGATGTATGACTAAACCTAACAAGATAGGTAAGGTTGAAACCATAGTTGATATGTAAGTGGCGTGAGATAAATTTGAGACTGCAGAAAAATATGAGGATGGAAAGCAAGACACAAAGTTTTCTTTTCGATTTGGGTTTTGCCCATTCCATTACAAAAATGGGAATATATGGTTTGAGACCCATTATTCATTTTAGGTTGCACTAATTCCCTGCAGATAAAATCTAAAATCAAGATGTTGCTTAAATTCCTAAACGTTGAATGAAAATCATCTGGTCCGAACGGTCGGACCAGAGACTCGTGTCGAACAGTACGTGGGAGGCCACGTGCGGGAAAAGTGGGCGGGCGGCCACACGAGAAAGTGGGCGGGAGGCCACGTGCTGGAGTAGGTATGTTTCCTTTTCCTTTTCTTTTTCTTTTCTTATTTATTTTTCCTTTCCTTTGTTTTTTCTTTTGTTTTCTTTTTATTGTTTTATTTCCTTGCATCTGTTTATTCTTCCTTTTCTTTTTCTTTTTTTGTTTTCTATTTTTTCATTCTTATTTTGTTTCCTTTCCTTTTCTCATTTTTATTTTATTTGTTTCTTTTCTAATTATGTTTTCTATGATTCATGTTTTTTATTTTTATCTTTCTTTATCTTTCTTTTCTTTTTTTTCTTTTTATTTTATTTTTTCTTTTCATCCATCATTCTTTTTAATTTTATTTTTCTGTTTTATGTGTTTATTATTTTTTCATTTTTTATATTTTTATATTTTTACTTTTCTTTTATTTCTTTTTTCTTTTCTTTTATTTTCTTTTTCCTTATTATTTTTATGATGTTATATGTTGTTTTTTGTGATGTTCATGTTTTTTATGTTTACGTGCTATACATGTGATGTTCTGCGATATGTTTTATGTTCACATGGTATACATGTAATGTTCTATGATGTTTTTTGCAATATTCACGTAATATACAAGTGATGTTGTTTTTGTAATGTTCACACGATATACATATGATGTTCTATGATGTATTTAGTGATGTTCACGTAATATATATGTGATGTTGTATAATGTATTTAGTGATGTTCTATGGTGTATTTAGTGATGTTCGCTTAGTATACAAGTGATGTTCTATGATGTATTTAGTGATGTTCACGTAATATATTAGCGATATTCTATAATATATTTAGTGATGTTATATGATGTTTTTTTTGTGAAGTCCACTTAGTACACATGTGGTGTTCTATGATATATTTAGTGATGTTCACGTAATATATATGATGTTCTATGATGTATTTAGTGATGTTCTATGATGTATTTATTGATGTTCACTTAGTATACATGCGCTGTTCTTCAGTGTTTTTAGGATGTTTGAAAAGTATCCATGTGATGTTCTTTGAATTTTTTCTTTATTATGTGTTTTATTTTTTTCCTTATGCTTTGATCTAGATTTTATTAGTCTTTATTATGTTATGTATTTATTTATTTACTTTTATGTATATTATGATACTAATTTTGTGAATCTAAAACTAGAATACTCTTCTTCTAAACTGAGAATATTTTTCTTATGAAGATGAAATTGTTGAGAATTATTATTTAGTGCTCAATTAGGGATTAATCCATGGGGTGTCTTTTTTACCCCCTCTCTCTTTCACACTTGTAACCGCCCACATGAGCTCTGTATATATGTACACATTGTTCATTGGAATACAACAGAGATCATTTGCACTCGTTCTTTTACTTCTAACACGTTATCAGACACATTGTTCTTCCCTGAGAAGAAGGCCCGAGAAGCTGTTCATTGGAGAAGGATGCCCTGCGTTGCTCTCCATGGGTTTTGCTACTTCTTGGAGTTTGTCGAGAACATAAGGCTATGAATAATGAAGATGAACGACATCTTCAGAGGACATTTGCATCGATGGTGTTAAGGGCCAGGCGGCATTGGTTGCCAGCTTGCCCCAAGGACATGGCCAGTGATATCCGTGACGACCTCGCCCAAATTGGCTAAGGCGACTTCACCATGCTCATGGGACGCAGCGATGTCCGGACCAATCCGGGCCCCTTCCCTAGCGGCACCGATGGTTGGCTTTTGGCGGCCTGTGGCCCGTGGCCCATGGCATGCGGTGACGGCCGACCCAGTCCAAGGCCCCTTAACCGGCGACAGCGGTGGCTGGCTTGTGGCGGCTAGTGGGCAGCGGTGGTGGCCTCTTGCATGGATGGTTGCTGCGCCTAGCGGCTCCATTGAAACCGCCCATCCATGTGTCCGTGTGAACAGGGATAAGGTAGTGCCCTTTTGCACATAAATCCTTATGCTCCAGTGAATTGCGTAATAATCTCAATAGATTATTAACATATCCCTGATTCTATGTTTTAGCCCTCGGATTTTAATGTAAATCATCACTGCAATATATACCGCATTTATACAGGATATAAATGCTATATTTAGATCTTGGATCTACATAAATTATGATGCAATTATTTGCCTAGTGTAAATAGATAATTTTTGAGACGTATCAATTCTCATAAATTGCATCATGATATTATATTGCAGTTGAATTTACTATGATAATATTTAGACATGTTTTTTTTCTGCGTCTACAATTTTCTATTTTTGTCACAAACTCTAATGGAAGCTGTATGGTAGAGTATTACTCATATACATTATTTTGTTTTTAGACTAGAAAATTGTTTATGTCTAAACTACTTAGTTTGTCGATTTTTGGTCTTCGGCAATTAATTCTAATTATAACAAAATTGATCGTCTTAATTAAATGATAGTTAATTAAGGTTGGATGATTTTAGGCTCCTATGAACCTAATTTGGAAAAGCAAAATGGCATCCAAACCATTTTTGCTAATAAGGCTTACATAGAAAGTAGATTTTGCTTTGATCCTATGGGATTTTACATTAATTATGCCACTACCCAACTATAACACTATATGCTTAGTTAATTTAGTACAGTAGCATGTTTATTCCTGTACTTTGTTACCCTTGTTAATTTGATAAATTTTCTATAAATTATATTTTAACAATGGTAGATCTCATCTTAATTAAGCATTTCTTAATTAATGATGGATTATGAAAAAATATTATATTCATATCTTGCATACGTTTGGGATCATAACACAAGCGATGGAGTCCTAGGCATTGGTTGTGTTTAATTCATCTTGAATTATTCAGCCTAGAGACCATGCCTATGGTAGCGATTATTCACTCATTATTGAGAGGTCTACAACATGTTTATTTTAAACTTGATGATTACCTACATTGTGTTGTCTCAAATAAGTGTTTTAGAAATATAAGAATGGTACACTTTTATGGTGACTACCGTCGTTCATTATTAAAGGCTATACACAGGTGGTAGAGTCTTAGGCACTGGCTGCGGTATATTCCTACGAATATATCAGCCCAGAGACCGTGCATATAGCATCAATTTATTTGTCTACTACTGAGAGATCTACTCTATGTTTCGAACATAGAGATTATCTACAATGTGTGTGCCAATATTAATAATGATTGTTCATGAGGTCGACACATCTTGTGATTACCTCTAATTGTTGAAAAGTTTACAGTTTTGTTGACTATCTCCAACAATCCAAAACAAAGTGATAAAATATGGAACCCCCTAAATTTTGCATTAGAGATCACAACATCACCATAGTGATTTTTAATCACATTAGGTGTAAATTAATTAAATCAATGGTTTGTCATATGTTGTGGATACTGATTTTAGAGGAGTTTGATGAACTCGCTCTAGATGACATCACTATCCCACATGGACGATGGACATTAACATTGGTTTTATCCCATGGACTAATAGAGCAATTTAATGAACGTCAATTAGGGGTTGTTTGTTATAGATCAAAGAAAATTGTGCCTTAGTGTAGTTAAGGTACTACATCGATAAAGGTTTTCGATAAGATTATCTTATGGAAAGAAATGCACATTCTTCATGGCTCATTCTTTAGGAGTTTTATGAATAATAAATAAACTCATATAGCTTGAGGCTAATCATGAGTGGATCATGTCTCTAGCTTTTCAAACTATTGAAGACTATGATCATATTGTTAATACAATTTGCTTCCACTAGTAAAAGCAAAAGGCCTAATATGCAATATGAGTGATGGCAATGTGAACCCAAGAATGACAAAGAGTAATGTCATATATGTGGTTGTGTTTAGCATAGCGCTAAACAATGTCATACTCTTAAATTTATAGTTGATCTATATCAACATTCTATAAGGGATGAAATAGGAGCTATAGAAATAAGATATGAAGGGTGCTTCAATCTTAAAATCTAAAGCTACATAGGAGGTTGGTTGTTTATACTAGATCTTATGGGATCACATAACAACACTTCTTCTTTCTTGTAAAGAGAACATCACATAGATGGACAACATGATCATCGAATATAATTTGAATGACTTTGAAAGGGACCGTGACGCCTAAGAGAGAGGTGAATTAGGCAACTTAAAACTCTAACTCAAAGCTATGGTCTCTTTTTCTATCCTTAGCAAAACCTATGCAAAACGATAAACTATCTAAATGTGTAACTACGATTTTGCTAGTGTGTTGCTATCTCTACCGCAAAAGGAGTTATGCAAACAATGTAAATGCGGAAGCTAAAGAGTAAGGTAGAGATATGCACATTTCCATCGACGACTTCGGTATTTTTACCGAGGTATCGAGAAGCACACAAGCTTCCCCCTAGTCTTCATTGGAGACCCTCGCAAGGAATCCCTCACAAGGGCTAAGCTCCCGATCGGGTAACTCTATGGATAGCTCTAGGTCTTACCCACGCGCAAGTGGGTCTCCGGTGTGCCTTCCAGCAAGCCTCTCCGCGATCTTCACTATCAAGCTTCCGGTCGAACCACCGCGGGCCATGTTCCCTTCTGTACACGGTGGCGGCCACACCACAAGCACAGTTGGTGTGATCTCGTAAGACTACAAGCCCCTCTAATATACAACAATAATGTGTGCAAGCACCGAGTGATAAGAGGTGTAAAAACATCACTAAACACTGTGTCTAAACCTAGAGCAAGCGCATAAGCGGTGGTCTAATCAACCTAAGCACTTCGCAAAACACCTACGTTAATCACCTAATGAATCACTAAGCACTATGTAAGTGGTGATCACTAAAATAGTCTATTAACACCCTTGATATGTTTCATCAGCTTCACTATACTCAAATGGCCGGTTGGGGGTCTATTTATAAGCCCCACTGAGAAAGTAGCCATTAAGAATGAAATCTAGCTTTCTGCTACTGACCGGACGCTGCTTTCATCCTAACCGGACGTGTCCAGTTGTCCGAACCGTTAGAGCACGCGTGTTGATCGGACTCCAGGCCGAGTCCGGTCACTGTCGATCGGACGTGTCTGGTCACGCTGGCGCTGCTCTGGAACCTCTCTAGACACGATCGGACGCTGCAGTTCCTGCGTCCGATCGTCCAGTGCCGCTATGTTCGGTCAGTGCTGAGTTATTGTCACGATAGTGAACAGTGTCATCGTCACGTTCGGTCACTTGAATCCTTAGCGTCCGATCACAGCTGCTGACGCCTGCTGTTGCCGAGCAACTGATCAGACGCGTCTAGTCCTCCTAGGGCCGTGTCTGGTCACCTCTGCCGAGCTTGTTTCTTCGCGATGTTGCTTCTGGCTTGGTTCCCATCTTCATGCTTGAACTTTGCTTGATATCTTAGGTTTTATCTTGCGCTTCTAGGGTCTTGCTTAAGGTGTTGATCATCGAATCATCATGTCGCCTTTGTCTAAGTCACGTCTTGCACCCTATTGAACTATAAAACAATTACTTATAAATTTATTAGTCTAATTTGGTTGTGTTGGTCATCAAACACTAAAACCAAAGTAAATGAGCCTATGGTCTATTTTCCTTACAATCTCCCTCTTTTTGGTGAATGATGACAACACAACCAAAGCAAGCAAATAATAAAAATTTTGGAATTTAAAAATTATTTACTTGCTAGGATGCAATGCAAAGGGCAAGGTTATAAGATGCTAAAAGATACCACATGTAAACATCTTTGGAAACTTATCTTGCCTTTGCAAATATCCCCATGTGGCATTATGGATTTAAGCCCCCCCTAACTCTATAATCCACTATTCTTCATTTCTCGGACCATTACCACTTGTAAATTATTATGATCGGGCTTGCTTTTGGTCCTACAAATTCTCCCCCTTTGAAATCAAACACCGAAAAGGAAGACATTAGTAGCACAAGGGAGGGTCAAACTTTATGATCCTTTGTATGTAGAGTGGAATAGGTCATAAAATTTGACTCTCACATTACATAGACTAAGCTCCCCCTAAATATATGCAGAGTGCTTTACTCACATTCCAAGTTATCCAGTCAATAAGATCATGGCAGAGTGCTTTCCTCACTCTTACTGGAACTTGTTGAGTGATGTAATACATGCAGAGATAGTCTTGCTCACCAGAAAAGAGGTGTTTTGGGCTATGATGCCAACACCTCATAGTACCTTTACTGTGGGTACAAAAGTGTTTTTGTCCTAGAATGGATTGAGAACAATATGGTGGTGAGATCAAAGCAAGACTAGTAGCACAAGGGGTTTACTCAAAGCCCAGGCATTGATATTCAATGTAAATTATTCTCCATAGTAAGTGTTATAAATTTTCGACACTATCTTTGATTGGCAGTACAAAAACATCTATCTTTGCAGTTGATAATTGATAGCTATAGTGATCACATATATATGATCAGTTGATTTGGTATATTTGTGAAGCTTTCAAGAAGGAGTTCACATACCCAACTCTTATGCATAAAATCGCAAGACATATTGTCTATTGCTTAAGTCAATATATGGCTTAAAGTAGTTAAGTCGAATTTGGTATAATCGACTTTGTGTATTCCCTAAACTGAAGGGTTACAAGATTGATTACACGTGGTGTTCATTTTGGAGTCCTTGATTGAATTCCATAGTGTTATATGATGGTCAATAATCTTGACATCATTGGTGATGAACACATGTTAATAACAAGTTGTAATCTAAAGACAGAGTTTGAGATGGAAGATACGGACTAAACCAAAATTTCATTTTGTGTTTATGATCCAAGCATCTTCTCTTAGGATTTGTACAAAAGCTATCTATATCCAGATCATATTAATTGATTCAATATGAAGGTATCCTATGGTTGTTCTACCTCATGATAGAGGAAGATTGTTTTATGCCATAGTGACTGAGATGAGATATGGGATATGTAGTCCATTATCTCTGTGCTATTTATGCGCTAATATATCTTGCAAAAGTTCTCGGTCGGATATTATTTTTGCAATGATTTGCTATCTAGTAGCAGCGCTGCTCCTACCAAATGTTGGTGGATTAAAGTTAAGAATATCTTTTGATATCTCAAATAGCACATGTGGTCTTGGTGTAATCATGATCTGATTATGTGGATATAATGATTCTGGTTATCTATAAGATCCCCAAATTCTAAATCATTGAAATAGGCTTTACATAAATATAAAAATACCATTTTGTAACAGTCTTTAAATAGACATTTAATGGTCAATTTCATTAATCATTCTGACATTGTATTTTATAAGGCTTCACATGAATGTGTATATTTTTACAGAATGATATATCACATACTGAAGTTATGTGGTGTTGATTTTATGAATCAATGGTCATTATCTATAAAGGTAATGCAATTTGTGTTGTGTAGATGAAGACAAGTTATACTTAATGCAATATTTTTGCACTAAGATGGTTCTGTTCCATATGTAATATGGGCATATGAACATTTGCAAACTAAGTATTGTGATTATCTCGCAGAGATATTCACAAAGTCTACCATACTCCACATTTTGTATGTATTGAGTGCATTGGTATGAATTTACTTAAGATTTGCAAGTATCAGGGGGAGTGTCTTTCTGATTAATAACTTGTTACAAATATTATATTGCACCCTTTTCTTTGTATGAGTTTTTCCTTTTGGATTTTCTTATATAAAGTTTTTAATGAGGCAATATCAACACAAGGTTATGTCATATCATCTATTTTTTCCACAAGGATTTTTTGGTGGACGATATTGGGACATAAGATGTATTGTACTATTTTCTTTGTGTGAGTTTTCCATTTATGGCTTCTCATATAAAGTATTTGACAAGGCAATGTCAACACAAAGGTATATGCTATATCATCTATTTTTTCTCACCAGGATTTTTGGAAGATGATATTTGAAGCATATTGATCCTATGGTCAAGGTGTTTTTAGACTAAGACTTTGGGTTTATCTCCAAGGGTTTAATAACATTGGTGCTTGTATATCATGGTGTTTCTTCTTATTTTTTCCCACTAGGTTTTAAGGAGTTTTGCCTGGTATACCGATATTACTTTAGTTTTTTCCCATACGGTTTTCCAAAGATTCATAAAGATGCATAATATATGAACAGTAAAGACTACAAGAAGCTAATTAATAAAGGGGGAGTGTTAAGAATTATTATTTAGTGCTCAATTAGGTATTAATCCAATGGGTGTCTTTTCACTCCTCTCTCTTTCACACTTGTAACCACCCATATGGGCACGGTATATATGTACACACTGTTCATTGGAATACAACAGAGATCATTTGCACTCGTTCTTTTACTTCTAAAAGGAACATTTGTTCCCTGAACCTAGAACATTGTCTGTGCTGAATAAAAGAAAAAATATTTTATCTTTATAAGATAAATGTTTGTTAATAAAATTTTATTTAAATATATCCATGTGGGATCTTATTTTTAAAGATTTATTGCGAGGAAATCGATGGTGTAATCGAAATTTAATTTGGATGTTTGATTTAGGAGTTATAACTTTTTTTTTGGGGTTAAAAGTCACTGCATGCGACGTGGGTGAGGTGGTCCCTACGCGATGGCCAACCTGCGCACGCTATCTGTGCGTTTTTGCGCGCTCTTTGGGCGGAAACCCACCGGACGGAGAATAGTGTCCGCCCATGAGACGCTAGCAGCCCCCAACGTTGAACTGCTCTTCTCTCTGTTTGCAGTCTTAAACAAACAAAACAAATTGAGCAGGATAAGAGCCCATGTCCTCCACCTCGAACCCAGGGTGGGCCTCGAATTAGAATGGCCCGTCTGGAGTGTCCCGGGCTCCCCCGGCGGTGCAGGTGGACCCGCCGGGCTGGATCCATGCGTTTATTTACTTGAGCACAGTACTGCATCACGATCCGTGCAAGCCACCTCCACACATGGTGTCTAGACGTACGCGACGGCGACCCACCGTGCCGTGCGCCCGGGGCCGGCCGAGACGCACGTTCGCGCTCGCGGAATTATCGTGGTGTGGATGAGGTCGCGCCTCGCGCGGCTGGGGGACACAGAGCAGGCAATCCTGGCAGGATCGCGGCAACCTGCCGCTCGCAGTCGCCGCATCGTGACGGGCTCCTCCACGGCCGCTGCCGCGCGACTGAATCGGAGGAGCGGTCGTGACTTCGTGAGCAGTTGATTGGGGGACGGCGAGCGAGAATTCTGGCGGTCCCTGACGATGGATACGCTCCATCGCGCGCGGATAATCTGGGAGGCGGCCACCGGGAAGGCGAACCGTCTCGGGATTCGTCACAGGCGTGCCAGGCCGCCAACTGAAATAACGGCCATTTTGACCTGCCAACAGTGAAGCTAGCTAGCTAGTGTACGTGCTCAGATACGGAATTACGGATCACCTCATGCCCAGCTGCTGATGGCCTCTGTCCGGCCTGGTCGCTTTAACTTGCTAGCGTACTCCAACACAGATAGACACGAAAGCCCTTTGATCGATTCAGCATATATTTGAGCTTGCCTAAGTTGAGAATCCTCTGGGATGAATGCGACACTGAAAGTAGTACTCTACAGGTAACATTCAAATGCACAATGCCCTGCGACATTCTCACCACGTACGCAGCTCCCTATCTAGATGGCTAGATCTACCTGGGAAGGCAGAATGCGAATTGCCATGTCGTCTCCAATCAGAGATCAAGGATTGGACAAGTGAACTGCACACAAAAGGATCGGATCGGACCGGCCTAATACTTGTACTAGCTCTCTAGCTAGCTAGAGCAGTTAAGTGGTTTGTTAATTACACTTATCTGCCATCAACATGTTGACCCTAGCCATGTGCAGGCGATGCGAACAATCCAACAGAGGAACATGCATGGAACCAGATCTCGCTGGTTGCATGCATGTACATCATTTGGCTGCCTATAAATAGGGCAGTAGAGAAACCAAAGCTCACCCACACAGCTCACAGTCTCACACACCACTTCTCATCTACTTGCGCCCTCTCCCAATCCCTTGCAAAACCACGACATCCTAGCAGCAAGCCACAGGACTCCAACAACGGCGGCTATGGCTTCCAAGTCCCAGCTCCTGTTTTTCATTGCGATTGCGGCTCTAGCCTCGATCATCCATCCTTGTGCATCCGTCGAGTTTCACCGCAAGCTCTCCAGCTGGTCCAGCGGCGGCGCGACGTGGTACGGCGCCGCTACTGGGGCTGGAAGTGATGGTATGTGTCTAGTGAGAACTGACAACATATATATAACATAAATTTGGCTAAACTCATCAGTCAGCATGCTGTGTCAAAGAATACTTGCCTCATTATTTCTCAACGATCGACCTGATGATACACGTAGGTGGCGCATGCGGGTACCAAGGTGCCGTCGACCAGGCGCCGTTCTCGTCCATGATCGCCGCGGGGAGCCCTTCCATCTACAACTCCGGCAAGGGCTGCGGCTCTTGCTTCCAGGTGCGTGTGCACACTTGTGTGTATGTATCTGCTGGCTGATGACGCATATATGATGATTCGATCTAACATGGTTTGGAATAAATCAACGTTGGCACAGGTCAAATGCACCGGTAATGACGCGTGCTCCGGCAACCCCGTGACCGTCGTCATCACCGATGAATGCCCTGGCGGTGCGTGCCTTAACGAGCCGGCCCACTTCGACATGAGCGGAACGGCATTCGGCGCCATGGCGAACCCCGGCCAGGCCGACAAGCTGCGCAACGCCGGTGTCCTCCAAATCCAGTACACCCGGTAGGAACGAATTCGATCGCTCACTAACTATAGCTCGTTGGCTAGCTGATCGGAATTAATTATTTGTCCTCTCATGGACAATACACGGCTTTTGTGTATTCTTTCTATTGGCTGACGAATTGAAGCTCGTGATGTATGTACGTACAGCGTGCAGTGCAACTGGCCTGGCGTAAAGCTAACCTTCGTGGTCGACGCCGGTTCGAACCCGGAGTACTTCGCCGTGCTCATTAAGTACGTGAACGGCGACGGCGACCTCTCCGCCGTCGACCTCATGCAGACCGGGGCCGGGGCGTCGTGGGCGTCCATGCAGCCGTCGTGGGGCGCCGTCTGGAAGTTCAACGCCGGGTCGGCATTGCAGGCGCCCTTGTCGATCCGCCTGACGTCCAGCTCCGGCATGCAGCTCGTCGCCAGCAACGTCATCCCCGCCGGGTGGACGCCCGGCGCCACCTACCAGTCCTCTGTCAACTACTAATAAAACCAGAATTATTTTCTGCAAGTATGCATGCATGCATATCTGATCAATACGCAGCATGCACATATATAAGTTGATATAAGTCGTCGCGTGTGTAATAGCTGTGTACTGTTTGTGTGTTTGGACTCTCGCTTGTCACAACAGTGGTTGCATGCTTAAGCTTGGCGAAGGTGCATGCAACAAGCAATAATGGCAGAGGCAGAGCAGGAGGAGGAGGCGCAGATATACGAGTATAGTTCTCCCCTCTTCGGCGCTAGTCAATGCCTACATATATGTATACTATACTGAGATGTGAGATGTGTGTTAATATTAATGTTGTGTATTAGTGATCGCAGCTTAATTATTGGCGTCACTGTATAATGGAGTACTGATGATTGTTGGATGATGATTTGCTTAATATGCATACTGCGATTCATGGTGTACCTCTTTCATTATGGTATATGAAGGAAAAACTTATGGTATATGAAGGAAAAAAAGTGGGTACGTTGATTCGTAGATATATTCACAATAGAATGCATGCAACCAACCAAGTTGTTGAACTCTGAACATTGTGGTGAGACTTATAATGTGGAAATGATAGCAATGTAGTGTCCACTAAAATTATTCAATACTTTTGAAGAAAAGTAGATATAATTACTTAATCATAGTTTTATTTTGTTATTTCAACACACATAACTTCGGAAAGAACAATGGTGCCCAAAGCCATGCTGCATTAGAAATCATATGGATCGGATGACAAGTACTAGATCGTACAAGGAGAGGTAGTATACATTTTTCGCAAATTCTACACTGTCAAAAGTAGAACAAGGACACGGGCATTGGAAAGGGCCGTTTCTAAGTGAAGATAAGCGATGGCAGCATAGTTGCCCTTCAAGCTTCTTCTGTAGAAAAGGAAAGGAACAAGTAACCTTAGTTTGGGCCTGAATACTTGGTGGAGCGTATGGCCCACGTATTAGGGTGGCCTGCCTGAATTCATAACTGGGCCACCGGGATGAAGGCAGCTCAAGTCGCTTCCGTACTAGTAGTACAAAACAAAAAGACAATTGACCCTACATGGGCTGAACCTCCAGGAGTAGGTTCCAAGCAGAGCAAATATTCAGAGAACTGAACACTGGTGCCGCTAATCTGCAACGTGCGTGCACAACACAACACAACACAATAGTCGCCGGGCGCAAAGTCAAATGTACGCGAAAACTTCTCGCTCCAATCGCGGCGACGCTCTCGAACCGACGGAACGGACACGGACGCCCTGGGGGGTTCAGTTTCAGTCAGAATATTATAAATCACCAAATCGGCAAATCTCTGGGCCGGGGTTGCACTTGCAGTCAGAGCGTGATCGCCTCCGTTACCTAAGGGGTCGGCCGATTCGGCTCAGTGGGCAACCATATGTGCTCGCTCGTCTTTCAATCATGCCCGCACGTTTGCCTCAATAATGCAATGCAATAACAATAAGTAGTGTTTTGACATATTTGCTGCCACGTTTGGAACTTCTAAGACATCCTATATATTTGGCAAACGAACTTGTCATCACCCCCAAGCACCAGTTAGACCTCTATATTTACATAGTCCATTGGCCCTAGTCTCCTATAGCGTATCATCACAAACAGGAGACGATCAATGGCTAGTCCGAGCACATTCCGATTGGCCGTAGTGGCCGTGCTGTCGACCCTATCGCTTCTTGCAAGCCGGCCTACCTCCGGCTACGAGAACCATCCCGAGCCCATGGTCAGGGACTCGCGGCAAAACGACACCAACAGGAGGTACCTGTGGGCGTCGTCGTCGGCGCGAGGCTACGGCTGGTCCTCCGGCGGCGCGACGTGGTACGGGAGCCCTAACGGCGCCGGCAGCGACGGTACGTAACAGCAAATTAGTGGAAAACAAATTGACCTTTTCCATTCCGTAATCTCTTTTTTTTCCTGCAAATTAGTAGTAATCTCTTGGATCTCCATTGTGTATAATGCAGGTGGTGCTTGTGGTTACCAAGGTGACGTCAGCCAGCGCCCATTCAAGTCGATGATCGCGGCCGGCGGCCCTTCCCTCTTCAAGAACGGCAAAGGATGCGGCGCATGCTACCAAGTCAGTATATATACACGTATACGTTGACCGTTACAGCTAGTAGTTTCGATATTCCCGTGAGAGGTGCCACGCACGTTGTAACTAACTCGAGCTGTCCATCTACTAACTCCGGTGTACGTACGAGGACTCTGCAGATTAGGTGCACGGGCAACAGAGCCTGCTCCGGCCGGCCGGTGACCGTCACCATCACCGACTCATGCCCCGGAGGTGCCTGCCTCGCCGAGTCGGCGCACTTTGACATGAGCGGCACGGCCTTCGGCGCCATGGCCAACAGCGGCATGGCTGACCGCCTCCGCTCCGCCGGAATCCTCAAGATCCAATACAAGAGGTGGTTGCTGATAATAATTCTTAGCCCAGTTAACCATGTCGTGCATGAAAACGGTAGACACTGTACTGATGCTGTGGCGTGATACATTGTCTTGTCTTCTGTAGGGTGCCCTGCAACTACAACGGCAGGACCGTCAACTTCAAGGTGGACGCGGGGTCCAACCCGTACTACCTCGCCGTGCTGATCGAGTACGTGGCCGGCGACGGCAACCTCTCCGCGGTGGACATCATGCAAGCCGGCTGCAACTCGTGGACGCCGATGCAGCAGTCGTGGGGCGCCGTGTGGCGGGTCAACTCGAACACCGGCCAGCCGCTCAGCGCTCCCTTCTCGGTCCGCATCACCTCGGGCTCCGGCAAGGTCCTCGTCGCCAGGAACGCCATCCCCGCCGGGTGGACCGCCGGGAGGACCTACCGGTCCGCGGTGAACTTCGGCTACTGAGGCAGTGCGTGTAGGAGGTGTATTTCTTTGGTCTTGGAGCTCTATCCCCTCGTCAGTTTTATAACGAATTTGGTATGTGCGTCCGGGAAACGCGAGAGGCCGCGATGGAAGAGGAGGTTAGGTATATTCGTTCGTGTTCGACGTAACGATGTCTTGGTGCCTCCCTCCACGGTGTGTCCGGGAAACCGTGGAAGGTGTACTCCCTCCACAGACCACAGTGTGTTTTCCTTGTGATGTACTTCGTAATGATGATGTTTTTGGTGTCTCCAATGCAGAACTATTGGAGTCACGGTACTTGTTAAAAGTGTGCTCATGCATCAAGATCTATTTTTGGTGACTCTTGCGGTTTTTTCACCAACGGTTCATAATATATAGGCGTTAGTAGAAATGAAATTGCGGGTCCATGGCTATGAACCGCCACTCCGCCAATGTAAATTCATTTTTACTGGTTATTTTTTAAATGTATCGTCAGTTTTCTTAACCTAGCGCCACTATAAATAATATGATTTTTTTTTGAATTCATAAAATCATCTCGGATGGAGAAAAAGTGGTAGTATTAAAAAATATACATAACTTTGTAGTTGACAACTTTTTTCACTTGAAATCATTTAGGGCTCGGAAATTATGTTTTAAGACTAATGATTTTAAAATTCATACTTTTTTTTTGAATATCTCACATGACCTCGGATGGGAAAAAGATCAAAAGCAAAGTTATAGATCTCAACTAGATCTAAAACTTTGTAATTTTTTATTTGAATTCGTTTAGAACTTCAAATCTCTATTTTAAAATCTGCTAGAGTCAATACTAAGGAAATATTTCTGTCATTAATTTACAAGTAACTTTGGGGTGTAGTGGTATGGGGTTTAACATGCGGGGCCTAAGCTACTGAGTTTGGTTCCTCAGAGTGTGAGCCTCCTTGGATAAAATATTTTTTTGCTATTTTTTTAGACCAATTTGTAATTTCTGAAAAATCATCTATCGTGGCGGTTTTTAAGTGATGCTAGTAAAGTTTGTTGATTTTTACTAGGCTTTCACACTGAGGATTGGTAAAAGCACTAGTAGAAATATAAAAAGTACAGTCATTAAAGATGTTCTGTGTACTAGTGTACATCATCTTCTCTTATCCTTATAAACAAAGTTGCGATTGTGTTAAGCGATTATACTATATGATACTACTCTAATCCCACACGATAGATCAGAGTAGAGCATTCACTAAAGAACAAGAAAACCTGTTGTGCTACGAAGGATCCAACTATACTACACAAGACTAAGATTGTATAACTATAGTCTAACTAGATATCAAAACAATTATAACCAGTATATTGCATATAGATAAAGTAAAATAGAAAATATAATATATTGATAACTCAAATGTCTTACAAGAGAAATGATACGAGAGCTACACCAGACTCCTAAAGACTACTTCCAAAACCCGAACTATGGAGCCGACATGGGGAGTTTCATAATGCTCCATGATGGCGGTTGACAAGTATCCTAGGTGGTTACCTACCGTTTGTGCTTCTTTGCAGGCAATAGTGAGGCCTTCAATCTTTGTGATGCTTCATGACAGCACTCGGTTTAAACCGTCGTTGGATGAATGCATGGGAATACTTCTAGATGTGTTTCTTGGCCACACACCGGGATCGTCGGGTCTAGTTGGGCTACCTCCTAGGTTTGGAGTGACCAAGGGCGGCTTGGTCGGCCAACCGCCTAGATGCCCTCCCCCCCAACCCCCGTTCCACATTTCTTCAAGCGCCCCAACAATAACCAGTGGCGGAGGACGAAAAAAGTTAAAGGTAAGGCGAAATTAATAATATTTGTGGTGCCACCACCAGACTAAAATTTCCTCAAATCTGAATTCGACCAACACCAATTGACGAGGCAGGCCAGGAGGAAGAACGAAGAAGGGACTGAAGGGAGATTTTCGATCAGCAAGACTGAAGACGAGATGTCACTAGCACCTGACGCCTCCCTGGTGACCGGTGCCCTCACCACATCGCCAGTCGCCAGACGCTAGATCAGCCACAAATTATGAATTTACGATTGATGAGAACAAAGAAAAGGCAAAGATCACGAATTCAGATCGGCTGCATCGGACCGCAAGTCTGCAAACATAGGGCCGGCAGCAGGCTAATAAGGTCCTAAACTTTTTAATGAAAGCCCATATGGCCAGCCCAAAGCCTCAGCCCAAGTAACGTTTCGTTGTGCTCAACTGCTCGTCTTCTACCTTGGGTCGCGACGATGCATTCGTATTCAGACTTTGGAACTGCCAAACTCCATCCATGGCTAATGACTAGCAGCAGGAAGCGCTCAGGGGTGGGGATCCACAATAGAGTCAAGGTAGGGCGAGCGCCCTACCTCGCCCTACCGGGTCCTCCACCCCTGACAATAACATACTCTCCCAATACACAAGTTGAATCAAATTATTTGAAAACAAAATATTACTATGACGATGATTTGATTTTCACTTTATTGGTATGTTGATGGTCATTTATGACTTAGTGACCATCAACAAGCTCTCCAACGCTTAAACCTTTGCTCATCCCGAGCAGACTAAGACTTAAGATCGATGGAGTATGTGTGTACAACCCAATACTCTACCTTTTAAATTGAATAAGTTGGTATTTTTCAAGAGTCATCATTTAACCTTAGTCCTCGTGGAGCATATAGCTATTCCTTGACCTTCGGTGGTTGATAGAACAAGTTAATAGAGTGACTAGTTCTTACAAGTCCCCACAAACGCCCCGGTCTTTTTTAGCAAATCTATCTTAAACCAGAGTGTCCACCGACCAATTAGACTTTTTTTTATATCTATTGCCAACATGACATCACTATCTCGTAGTAAATTTTTCCTAATATATATTAACGATGATGAACCAATATATACATAGAGCACTGTTGGTTAACATTACCAAGCTTCTCCTTGCCATCACAATGTTGGTTGCTCCGCCTCTTCCTTGAGCCAAAGTAGCTTATACAATTTGCAAGTAATGAACTTCATGTTTTATTCTAGAACACAGGTATCAGTGAATACACTACTCACCAACATATTTCTATATTGAAGAAAAGACATTATCATCAAGACCCGTTTTATCATTTATACACACTCTGCAATGATCACTGTGTCAACTACTCGGTGCTCTTGTCCTTTGGCCCCGGACACAATGTATAACGCGTCTCTAAACCGTCCTAACAGAGCAAACAAAACTGTCGGCAGGAGGGGCCTCTCCTGAAGTGCCATCCTAACAGAAGAAACATGTCCTGCGGATCTGTCTTAACCAAAAGATCCCAATACCCAATAATTAACTATTCATCAGAACGAAACTAGTTCATAAACAGGAAAGGATCGGATTGAGACGCAGGAGTAGCTCGGCAGGAGAGTGAATGAGTGACGCACGAGCACGACCCTGTTGATTTCTGCAAAACAAGCCTGCGCCGATCTCTGACGACGCTGTGTCCATTTTGGGCGTAAAAACAGGTCGTGACCATACACTGCACCAAAAACTCCATAAATTTTCCACACATTTGGCTCACTTCAGTGTTCAGTGTGTTCAACGGAGAAGAAAACACTTTTGTATACACACCAAATTGACAGCTTGCATCATTATTCTTTCGGCCGCTTCAAATTTTGTTTGACAACTTGCACTTTTCTTTCGGTCTTGCTCGCTTCGAAAGAATTGTCAACTTGCTTGGTACGTAGCACATTATAATAGTTATCTCCAGGCGGATCCATCCAACTGGCCAGACGTGGCACATTTAGGAGCAATTATAAAATAGCTTTGTAGTCCCATGTTGACAGAGATTTAGCTAATTATATCGTGTACGGCAAATATAATAAAAAAGCAACTCGAGAAAGTGACAGGCAATAAAGCTCAATTTGGCCAATCAACATGTAGGGGCGTAGGGCATGGCAGGCGGCGGCTTTGATGTATTGTTATCAGAAGAAGAAATCAGTTATCTGCTTTATATTTCTGTAGGGAATGCAGACAGTTTTCATCATCAGAAATAAAAGGGGAGAATGGTATTCTTTTTACCAAGCGTACTTACGGATGATCGGTTTAACATGGCGTTCTGCTGCCCCATGGTCTATGCATGTCATGCCAGAACTAACATTTTCGTATGGTCAGATTTGAGTTGCCATTTCTTAATGCTGGGAGGGCGACTGAAGAGCAAGACAATTAAAAAAGCAGAAGTCAAAACTGTCAGATACATTTCTTTTATAACTACTGTCAGATACTTTTGTCTTTGCGTTTGTACACGTTGAAAGTGGAAGCTCAACAACAAGGGAGCTGGACTTGCAACTGTACGAATGCATATGCATCGTTTTCTGGAGGAAGTATAATCAGTGAATGCTGGTACGCGTCATCCTCAACAGATCCATTTTCGTATCCTCCCTGCAATCACCATATCAAGTGATCGATGCGCTTGTCCTCTGCTCCCAAGACACAGCATACACGTCATCCAAAACGTCCTATATAGAACAAACGTGTCTGCCGTACGAGCCTTTGCTCCGAGCATCGGTTGTTAGAACGCCAACGCCATTGCTTTCGCCTGCAGAGCTTCGACGTCTGAACAAACAAACATCCTGCTAACTGCCTTCATAAACTACTCCATGTCAAGCCGGCAAGGAAGCGATTAAATAGAGCCGGTTCTTCACCAGCCAGACAGGCCACGCGTCATAACGACGGCAAGAAAGATGCTCGTGTACCAGACTACCAGACCAGCAGGTAGCACGTACGCTCGATATTGGAGCCGGGACGGGGAATAGGTAATGGCAGTACGTACGGCCAACGCCGACAGGATGATCTGCAGGCAGCACTTGCTTTGTCTTTCGCGATTTGTCATAAATCCAGCCTCGCCGATCACGGATCCCCCAACCACGCTACCAGCCGAGCCAATTGATCAAGTCTGTCAGTCGTCGCTGCATCCATCTGAATTTCTTTTAGTTTACTGCTAGCGTCCTTGCTTCCGGGCTCCTTCCTCGTGTCAACTTCACTCCGCACGTCCAGCCCCACGACATTGTTTATAGCTTCTCCGCCCCCACAACTCGCCGACGCCCCCGCGTGTATAAGTAGCCACGGTTCACGAGCTTGCAGTTCAGTGTAGGCGTGTGTGGTCGAGAGGCGGGCCGGGAGCGAAGCTTGCCAGTTGATAGAAGCACAGGTCCCCGTGAGTCGATCGTGTGGGTTCGTGACCACCGATCCAGAAGTCAAGAAAATGGCAACGAGCGAGCTGCCGTCGGAGCCGGACGCGTTCGCCTTCCCGTGCCGGGACGACGACGGAACGTCGACGGCGCTGTCGCCGCCGGTCGTGATCTCGGTGCTCGCGTCCATCCTGGAGCGGCACATCGCCCGCAACGAGCGGGCCCTGGCGGCCGCGGCACCGGGAGACGACGCCGACGGCTCTGAATCGGCGGCAGCAGCGACGAGGAAGAGGGTGCGGGCGTTCGACGGCGGCACGGTGCTGGACATGAGCCTGCACGCGTTCCTGGAGCGCTTCGCCCGGTACGCGCACGTCCCGCCGCAGGTGTACGTGGTGGCGTACGCGTACCTGGACCGGCTCCGGCGCCTAGGCGGCGCCGGCGTGCGCGTCGTGCGCGCCAACGCGCAGCGCCTGCTGACCACGGCCATCCTCGTGGCGTCCAAGTTCGTCGAGGACCGCAACTACAGCAACTCCCACTTCGCGGCGGTGGGCGGGCTGGCCGCGGCGGAGCTGGGCGCCCTGGAGCTGGACTTCCTGTTCCTGTTGCAGTTCAGGCTCAACGTGTGCACGACCGTGTTCCGGAGCTACTGCCGCCACCTGGAGCGGGAGGTGAGCCACGGCGGCTGGTACTACCGCGTCCAGAGGCCGCCGCTCGACAGGGCGCTCGTCGTCTGCGCCGGAGAAGCGCGGGCGCAGCACCGCCAGGCAGCGGCAGCGTAGTAAAACCAGCTCTGAGACGAGTTTGCAGAGCTGGGCGGCCATGGGCCATCTCTGCGTGATCCGCCAGTGCCGACTGGGGATTGAGAGCTGCCGCGTCGCCGCCACAGGCACGCTGGTAGAGAAGGTGTCGGAGCCCAAAGGGCACACGGTAGGTACATAGAATAGCATAATGAGTAATCATGGTTTGCACTACGAGTTACTCCGTAGTAGCCTTGAGTTAGACTTGCAAGCATTGTACTCCAACATGGCAATTGGCAAGTGTTCGTCCTTTTTACCTCGATCGAAAAATATATATATATATTCGAAGAGGAAAAGTAAAAAAAAAAGGGACTACTTCTCTAGTCTTCTCGAAAGAAGAAGAACGCTTTTAACAAGATCATAAACAATTGATTCGAGCAGCTAACAGAACCGATTGGGACTGGGTGTTTGATAGCGAAATAAGTAAGATTACCCCATCAACAGGGACCAGCGCCAACTTTGCCATCACTTTACCTCAACTCACGGCTCTCGATGGATGGCCAAATTGCCAACCAACGAGACCAAATGATTCCATATCAGACGCGGAAAAGAGCTGGAAAAACGTATATATATTTGCATGATGCGATCGTGTTGTCGGTGCGACATCACCGTCAGCTAACTTTTTTTTTTGAGGTAACCGTCAGCTAACTTTGCACATCATAAAAGGCGGTGGGCACGGCACCGGCACAGGCACAGCAGAGGACATCCCGCGCGCTGCAGCAACACATCTGCCTCGCCCCCTCCGGGCACCGGCGGCCACCGCGATACGACCCATACGGTACGGTCATACGGAAAAGGACGCGCCTCCGTTTGCTCGAAGGACCAGAAATTGACGAAGCAGATGAAGTGAAGATGCCGATGCCCCTGGACCCTGTCCATGCTGCGGGTCTGTGCAACTCACCAAAGTCCAAACACATTAGCTGGAGGGACGAAATCACTCAAAGCACGTCGCCGTTAAATCTTGTACTCAATCCGTCTCAAATTACAAGACGTTTGCTACACATCTAGATATATATTATGTCTAGATACATAATAAGAGCTATGGATCTATAAATGTCAAAACGTCTTATAATTTAGAAGAGAGTGAGTAATATTCATCCCTAAAGAAAGTCGAACCTAGGACCGTGCTACTACGGCTCTTGCAATCATTAGGCTATAGACCCTTTTGCTAATTGTAGTAAACCTATCGACTATTTATCTATATATTTTTCATCTATACCAATATTTTTTAGACTTGCAAGGCAATTTTGAATAAGCATTAGTTGAAACCTCAGCTTATACTATGGTGGTTTTGTTACAACCTGAATCTTATGAAACCATGAATCTAGATTTTTATTTTCAAGTTTTAACCTTTTTAGTTGCTACGGATTTTTATCCTCAAGTTTAGCTGAAGCCTTTGTGCTTATTGTATCTTTTATTAACTCTTCTTTTATACTTTATTGTAAGTAAAGGATTTTAGGTCATAGACCATACTCTTAAGTACTATACAATGATATGGTGACCATTTAAAATCTACACCACATTGCTTAAAATCGGTGTTAGAGTTTGAAGTAAGATTTAAGATGGAGTAGTGGTTGTAAGTTGTGTCGGGTATCGATATTAGGGATACCCAAAGCAAGGAAGTTAGCACCCACGCTAACTTCCCCGGATGCAGCAAGACATATTAAAAGGTCTCGCCCGACCCCAAGGCCACGGGCTCCGTCTCGCTCGACCTCGAAGCCGCAGGCTCCATCTCGTCCGACCCCTTGGTTGCGGGCTCCTTCTCGCCTGACCCGAAGGCCGCGGGCTATGTCTCGCCCGACCTCGAGGCCGCGGGCTCCGTCTCGCACGACCTCTTGGGTGCGGGCTCCGTCTCACCCGACCCCAAGGCCGCGGGCTCCATCTCGCCCGACCCCTTGGGTGTGGGCTCCGTCTCGCCTGACCCCAAGGCCACGGTTTTCGTCTCGCCCAAGGCCGCGGGCTCCGTCTTGCCCGACCCCTTGGGTGCGGGCTCCTTCTCGCTTGGCCCCAAGGCCGCGGGCTCCGTCTCGCCCGACCTCGAGGTCGCGGGCTCCATCTCGCCCGACCCCAAGGCCGCGGGCTCCGTCTCGCCAGTGCCGCGAGGTCCGTATCGTCTGACCCCTTGGGTGCGGGCTCCGTCTCGCCCGACCCTAAGGCCACGGGCTCCATCTCGCCTGACCCCTTGGGTGCGGGCACCGTCTTGCCCAACCCCAAGGACGCGGTTTTCATCTCACCCAAGGCCATGGGCTCCGTTTCGCCCGACCCCTTGGGTGCGGGCTCTGTCTCGCCCGACGGGGACCCATACCGCCGCCAACCACTCCAGATCCAAGCTTATGGGCCTGGGTTAAAACTCTAACACCAAGAAAGAGACTAGCACACCTCGATGTAACCCATGGCCATGATGGGCCATACCTGGGTATTCACATCAAGAACAGTGTCGGGCGTGCCGGTGTGTTCTGCCTAACCCTCGTACGTAGAGCCGTCCCTGTTAACATCTATAGGATCAGTGGGACCCGCATGAAGGAGAAGAAGGACCCGGCGACCCTAGAAGCCTCCTTCCCCCTCTCTCTCTTGTTCTTCTCCTCTTTCTCCGCTGTAACCCGTACTTTCCCTTCTCCTATAAAAGGGGAAGCAGGGCGCCCCATGAAGGGGGATCGAGATCCAGACAAAATCAAAACACAAGCGCACGACACGAGCACATGGCTGAGCGGCAAGCGAGCTCTCAGCACCCGTTCATCCCCTCCACCAGAGACTTGGGATCCTCTCCCTCTCTCGCCTATTTGTAACCCCTACTACAAACCAAGTGTCGGTAACACGAGCAGTAACGAACTGGACATAAGGACGTTCTGCTCAAACCAGTATAAACCCTTGTATCCTCTGAGCACACCATCCGAGCCAGACGCACAAATACAAATTTACTCGTCGGTGGTCTGAAAACACAGATAGTTGGCGCGCCAGGTAGGGGCCTTTTGCGCGTCTCGACGTCCACATCAGGCCTCGAATGGCTAGTCACGGTGTCAGCTAGGTCCCGTGCGCGCACGTGCGCTTCATGAACCTAGACTTCATCATTTTGACGGAGGGAGAGTTGGCGCAAGTTCCCACCACCGTCCAACCTCTCCACTCCGCTGGCCTCGACGTAATCACCAAGGCACTTGAGAAGCTGTAGTTGCATGCACCAAAGGCCTGTGCCCCTAGAAGCGACTAGCTCCTTGGTTTTGATTACAGGAGGCTAGAGCGCTAGCTAGATGCCTTCATGGGACCCCGATCGACCTGGGAGGACCTACGCCGTCTCACCTTCTCATTCGCCAATGTCATGACATAGCTTGCCGGAGGAGAGCCGCTCTCCCTAGAATGCCTCATCCGGAGTGCCTTGACAGCGCTCCCGTTTAGTCTGCTCAATGCCACAGAGACCGTTGGCCACCTTGTGGCGCAACGCACGCCCCCATCCCTTACGAACGATGAGTTCGTGGGGATGACCGAATATGTCATGGAATCTTTTCATGACCTCCCGTAGGAGAATCAAAATCACCCTCCAACTCTAACTCCAGCAGGGGGAGCCATCACCCCTCGCGTGAATGTTTTATGGTAGGTACCCCCAAGGGATACATCAAAAGCATCCACGAGGGAGAGGCTAACCCAATAGACGACCTCGATGACGAGGTTGAGGGGGATGCAAGGGGCACACCTCGCCTATGGGTAGAGCAGCTGAGGGCCTAGCACCAAGAGCATGAAGAAGCACGACTCTAGCTCGAGCAGAAACACATGGAGCTCGAGTGAGAGATCGAGCGCCATGGAGATGGTGAGCGTGCGTGCGCCGTGGCCCACGACGTGAACCAGAGGATCATCGAGGACGACGAAGCCCTCCCACACTTCACCTAGGCAAGTCAGAACATTGCTATCGTGGCAGCCTTGCTCTGGGGCTTCTAGAGCCCACGACACCCGAGGATCATCGGGCATGTCGTGAGATTCGCATGCTACTCAAGCGTGCGGCGGCATAGCAGGCCAAGAGCTCGCTGTCCTGACGATGCAAGCTCGATGCTAGCCAGTGCGTGTCCTCAGAGTGACCCAACAGGGATGTGTCAATCCACTAGGCGCAGCAGGGCGGTAGGCCGCGCGCTGTGGTCCCAGTGCATGAGAGTCTCAACCTCCACTGTGACGCGTGCGACACCCTCGACGCGAGGGAGGAGGCTAGCTGTGGCTACCACCCTTGTCATGGCAGACGCTATGACAGCAACGAGGATCGAAGCCTGAGCCCCGACTTGTCAGGACCTCAGGCTTTTGGCCGACACATCCTCAACGTTGACTTTCCACCGCGGCACCGACCGCCGACCAACATCCTGAAATACTCTAGGGAAACAAACCTCGGACTATGGTTCGAGAATTATCGGCTTGCTTGCCAAGCCAGTGGAGCAGATAGTGATGATTTCATTATCTGCAACCTTCCATTGTTCCTGGCTGATTCGACGCGAATGTGGTTGGAACACCTTCCGCCCAACCGAATTCAATGTTGGGCGGACCTAAAAGAGATCTTCATCGACTAGGAAAGCGCGCTCGTCGACTTCCTCCACGCCAACGGAGACAACTTTGCGTGGAGACCCTTGGACATGCTAGGCATTCCAAGAGGAGTCGTTGAGCATGCCTTGAAGATTAGGCCAGGCTCCAAGCCAGTGAAGCAGCGCCTGCGTCGCTTCGACGAGGAGAAACGCAGGGCCATCGGCGAGGAGATTGCAAAGCTTTTGGCAGCCGGGTTCATCAAGGAAGTATACCACCTCGAGTGGTTGGCCAATCCTATTCTTGTATGAAAAAGAGTGGGAAATGGAGAATGTGTGTTGACTACACGGATCTCAACAAAGCATGTCCAAAGGATCCATTTCCTTTGCCATGCATAGACCAAGTAGTCAACTCAATCTCAGGGTGTGAAACCCTTTGCTTCCTTGATGCGTAATCTGGGTACCATCAAATCACGATGAAAGATTCCGACCATCTCGCAACATCTTTCATCATCCCATTCGGATTGTTCTGCTACGTCATAATGTCGTTCGGCCTAAAGAACGCAGGGGCTATGTATCAACGCTGCATTCAAGTGTTTCGGGGACCTCATCGGGCAGACCATTGAGGCCTACGTGGATGACATCATGGTCAAGTCCAAATAGGCTGACCAGGTCATAGCCGACCTAGAGCAGACCTTCGCAAAACTCCAAGCAAACGGCATTAAGCTCAACCCTGAGAAGTGCGTTTTTGGGGGCCCAAGGGGTATGCTGTTGGGTTTTATCATCTCCGAGCGTGGCATCGAAGCCAACCCAGAGAAGATCTCGGCCATCATGAGGATGGGCCCAATTCAGAACATAAAGGGGGTACAACGAGTTACAGGTTGCCTCACCACACTCAGCCACTTTATCTCGTGCCTCACCGAATGAGATCTCCCACTCTATTGGCTTCTGAAGAAGGTCGACCATTTCGAATGGACGCCCGAGGCCTAGGAGGCACTTGATTAGGTCAAGCAGCTCCTAATGAAGGCCATGATCGTGGTCACTCTGACCAATAGGGAACCGTTTCTGCTCTACATTGCGGCCACCACACAAGTGGTCAGCGCTGCCCTGGTGGTAGAGCATGAAGAAGAGGGACATGCCCTCAAAGTGCAGCGTCCCATGTACTTCATTAGCGAGGTCTTGTCGAATTCTAAGACTCACTACCCCCAAATCTAGAAACTCATGTACACCATGCTTATCGCTAAGAGGAAGTTGCGTCACTACTTCGAGTCACATCTAGTGACGGTCGTGACGTCCTTCCCTCTCGGCGAGGTCGTCCAAAACTGGGATGCCATAGGAAGAATTACAAAGTGGGCACTCGAGCTGATGGGTCAAGGCATTTCATATGCCCCTTGGACGGCCATCAAGTCCCAAGTGCTGGCTGATTTTATTGTAGACTGGACCAAGGTCCAAATGCCACCAGTAGTCATCGACCAGGAGTACTGGATGATATACTTCGATGGATCGCTGATGAAGAAAGGCACTGGTGTGGGGCTAGTCTTTGTTTTGCCCCTTGGGTACCATGAGGTACATGGTTCGCATCCATTTCCCCTCCTCCAACAATGTGGCCGAGTATTAGGCACTCATCAATGGCCTATGCATCGCCATCGAGTTGGGTATCCAACGGCTTGACGTCCAGGGTGACTCCTAGCTGGCCATCAACCAAGTCATGAAGAAATCAAGCTGCCACAATGCTAAGATGGTTGCGTATTGCTGAGAAGTCCGCCAGCTAGAGGACAAGTTTGACGGTCTTGAGCTCAATCACATCTCGAGGTGTCTCAATGAGGCGTCCAACGCGCTGGCGAAAATGGCATCTGGCCAAGAGAAGGTGCTGATGGGCGTCTTTGTCAGCGATCAGTACAAGCCCTCGGTCCGCTATGAGGAGCAGAACAGACCGGTGATGGGCCATCTACCCTAGGCTCAGGGGCTAACCAGCCGATGGCTCCATCCAACCCCAAAGTCATAGAGCTTGACGAGGATCCAGTGACAGAGCCTGACCCTCTAGCTGACTAGAGGATGCCTTACCTCAACAACCTCCTCTGTGAGGTGCTGCTGACGGACAAAACGGCGGCTCACGCGTCGTGCCAAGTCCTTTGTCCTTATTGAGGGCGAGCTCTATAGGCAAAGCCACACTGGGATCCTGCAGCGCTGCATCCCCATCGAACAAGGGAAGCAGTTGTTGAGTGATGTCCATGGTGGGGTCTATGGGCACCATGTCGCACCTAGGATCCTAGTCGGAAACACGTTCAGACAAGGCTTCTACTGGCCGACTATAGTAGCCGATGCTAAATAGATTATGCTCACCTATGAACGTTGCTAATACTATGCTCGGTAGACCCACCTGCTGGCCTAAGCACTCCAAACGATCCCCATCACATGGACATTCATGGTCTGGGGGCTCAATCTGGTCAAACCTCTCAAGAGGGCTCCCGGGGGCTATACGCACTTGCTTATCGTCATAGACAAGTTTACAAAGTGGATAGAGGCTCGACCGATCTCCGCGATCAAGTCCGAGCAAGCCGTGTTATTCTTCCTTGACATCATCCATGGCTTTGGAGTCCCAAACTCTATTATCATGAACAACGGCACGTAGATCACCAGGAAGAAGTTCCTCTAATTCTACGATGAATACCACATCCACATCGATTGGGCCACCGTGGCGCACCCCCGCACGAACGGGCAAGTCGAGCGCGCGAACGACATGGTCCTACAAGGCCTCAAGTCTAGGATCTTCAACTGGTTGAAAAAGTTTGGCAGACAATAGGTCATGGAGCTTCCTGCAGTGCTCTAGAGCCTGAGGACAACCCCCTACCGGGCCACCGGCTACACACCATTCTTCATGGTCTATGGTTCTGAGGCTATCCTCCCGACCGACTTCGATTATGGAGCGCCAAGGGTTAAGGCATACGACAACCAGGGAGCCAAGGCATCCCTCGAGGATGCATGGACCAGCTAGATAAAGCACGTGATGTTGCCCTCCTCTACTCGACCAAGTACCAGCAAGCGTTGCGCCGGTACCACGGTCATTGAGTGCGGGGTTGGGCCTTCAACATCGAGGACCTAGTGCTCCGCCTCATCTAGAGCAACAAGAATCGCCATGTACAAGCTCTCTCCGCCATGGGAGGGACCATACATCATCGCGGAGGTGCTCTGACTAGGCACCTATAAGCTCAGGAACATAGACGGTGAAGTCTTTGTCAATGCCTAGAACATCGAACATCTTTGTCGCTTTTACCCTTAATTAACGCACGCTTTCTCTTATCAGTTTCACTATTGACTCCTCGATCTTTAGTGACCCCCGACCCCAACAACGGCAAGGGGCTTAGGACCATTGCCGACAAAGTCTTCGTCAATGCCTGGAACATCGAACAGCTATGTCGTTTTTACACTTAATTTACGCACACTTTCTCTTATCAGTTTTTGCTATCAACTCCTCGATCTTTTGTGACACCCGACCCCAGCAACGGCAAGAGGTTGGGCCTCACTCGGTGGTTGATAAGAGCATATCTATTCGGTAGAAATTCTCTATGCCCGACCCTTTCTCATGTTAAGACCTAGAAGCAAGGGTTGCGGAAACAAACACTGAGTAAAACTAGTCGGACCGCAAGAAACCTACGCCCCAGCAGCTATGGCGTTTTTTATCACCAGCGTGATCAGAGTTTTTTTCCCGCACCCTGAGCTTTTTATCCTTAACTACGGAAAGAGTTAGAATGCATTAAAGAGTATATCTACCCGACAAACATTCTCGGTACCCGACCCTTTCTTACGTTAAGATTCTAGAAGCAAGGGTTGTGGAAACAAATGCTGAGTAAAACTGGTTGGACCGCAAGAAACCTACACCCCCGTGGCTATGGCGTTTTTGCTCACTAGCGTGATCAAAGTTTTTTTTCCCATACCCCGAGCATTTTAGCCTTAACTACGGAAAGAGTTAGAATGCATTACCCTTTTTATACAAAAAGGTGAGAAGAGCTAAAAATCTGTTTGGCCATAACGAAATTTAAGAGCTTGCCCACTTATTACAAGTTTGCCGCCTGGCTTATCTACCTAACTAATTTCTCAGGGGGGGATGATCTCATCCTCTATCTCCGTAGGTAAGTCCTGTGCCAGAGGGGCCACCTCCTTCTCGATGTTGTCCAGCTCAGTGCGAGAACCGTCATAGGTACGGTGGGATACAGAGCTGAAAATGCTCCTACGGCCCATTTAGGCCTAGGAGTTCGAAGGCTAGCCCTCTGATGGGTTTACAGACACTCTAGGGCTCCCTTAGAGTGAGGAGTGGAAAGGGATAGGCCCGCTAGAGGCCAGTACCTAGGCACACGAGCACTGCGGGCATCTCGGCCCACGTTTGAGTCTTGGTCGGTTCCCAGTCCATGGTTTTTCCTCGAAGAAAGGCAACGAGGCCTCGGGACTGGTCGAACGGACCCAAGAACTATATGGATTGGCCACTGAGAATCTGGAGTCGGTCACCAGCTGACCCATACCAGACCCTCATGAATGGGAAGTCAGGGCCCCACTTGGACTAGCCCATTAACAGCTCACCGAGCACCTTGTTTTGTCCATCAAGGAAAAATGTGGCATGGCTCAGCCCCTCCGTTTTATCGAAAAAACACTTGAGGGATGGCGATCTCAAAGAGGAGCCGACCCTTGACCGGACCCCTACAACGTGCGAGGGGTCGAGGGAAGTCGGACTCATAAGGAGACCAAACGCATGGTCACAGGATGAGGGCTTGGATCCTAGGGAGGGGTACGTATAAAAACTAAGAATAACATTTCTGAAACAAAAAACACTTCCTCTTACCAGTTTTGCTATCGTCTCCTCGATCTTTAGTGAAACCTGACCCCGACAATGGTAAGGGGTCGGGCCTCACTCGGTGGCTGATAAGCGTATATATATATATCCTTTCTGAAATAGTCATCGTGCCCGACCTTTTCTCACGTTAAAAACGTAGAGGCAAGGTTTGCGGAAATGAACGCTGAGTAAAACTGGTCGGACTACAAGAAACCAATGCCCCAACAGCTATGGCACTGTTGTTTACCAGCATAATCAGAGTTTCTCGCCCACACCTTGAGCTCTACAGTCTCAACAACAGGTAGGGTCGGAACACATGAACCCTTTATGAAACAGTCGCCGTGCCTAACCCTTTCTCACGTAAAAAACCTAGAGGCAAGGTTTGCGAAAACAAACACTGAATAAAACTGGTCAGACTGTAAGAAACCTACACCCCAGTGGCTATGGCACTCTTGCTTACCAGCGTGATCAGAGTTTTTTGCCCACAATTCGAGCTCTACAATCTTAACAATAGGAAGGGTCAGAGCGCTTTAACCCATTTTACACATAAAAGGGGAAAAAGAAAAAATTTGTTCAACCGAAACGAAAAAACAAGCTTGTTTAGATGAAATAGAAGGGTTGGAACTTGTTCGCTTATTACAAATACGCCGCCTGACCTATCTGACTGGTGCGGGGTGTCTGCTTGGTGCAGGCCATCTATAAGAATGAAAAGGTTGATTATTAGAATAAAATAATTTTTGCAACAGATAAAGAACATAATATAAGCAAAAAATTTATAGCAAAATAAAGGTAGTAAAATAAAGATAATGTGATCCTAAAACGTCTATTTCTAACTAGGTTAATCGTCCTACAGTCAGTTATAGCTCTGATACTAATTTGTTGCACCCAATTTTACATAGCAAAACCAAGTACTCATATATGTGCGTCCAGGATGTCCAAACACACACATATATCACAAATTGCAATAACATCAAAGTAAAGTACTTATTACATCGCATATCTCATCACAATGTTTATACAAAGTTTGCTCAATGACAATATTATTACATACACAGCAGAATAACTAGCCCAATCTACCATAGGGACTCCAACTGGTGAACATCTCCCTAGTAGTCCTGGACATCCTCTGGAAACTCTTCATATCCATTATCTGTTACCCATCTAGGATCTTCATTGGATGTAAAGCAAGTGTAAGCTCACCATGCTTAGCAAGTATATCAAAGGGATCTATGAGGCTCAAAAGGCTAGACACGGTTTGACTGCGGTTCGCAATTTTTGCTGATCAAGTTTTAACATCCTGAATCACTACTTTAGTGAACAATCTCAAATCCCAAGTGATATTAAAGTATAATCAATTTTATATCAATTCCCAACCATCCACAGTAACCACTAATCATGAAGAATCCAGACCGCTCGTATCCATGAGCACGACTGTTATAACAGGTCAAATATTTCTATAGAAATTATACAACTTTACCCACCGAGCCATGATTCCTAATGCCAGGGTTTGCAAAGGCCACTACACCTCTACCAAGGAAGTGTGGCAGGGTTTCACTATGTAACCCTTAGCTAGTTGCACTAACAAGTCATAGCTGCTAAGGTTTCAGCCATCTAGCCGTATGTGGCCCTCCTCTAGGAGTAGCACGTGTGGGCACGCGACACGGTACACACACCCTAGCAGGTAAGGACACATACCAACTAGTGCCCCCCTCTTGCCCTTATGGAAAGCTATAGATGAGCTAGTACAACCTAGTTAATAGGTTAAAGTCAGAGCGATATGACACTCTGGGTTGTACGAAACCTCCTGGGTGGCCGCTTCAGGATTAAGTCCTTATGGAGAGGCACTAGAGTACTCAACCCCATACTCTAGCCCCCTAACTGTTGCTAAAAAGTTTCATGTTATCACATTTCATAATGTCTTTAGTCATGTTTAACTATTATTCTATGTTAAGCGCTGCAGCATCTATCCAAAATGTATACCCAAAACCTAGGTAACAAGGATATGTGGTACAAGTAATCTTCTAGGTAAAGTCCTTAAAGGTATATCAAATTAGATACATGCATGAATATGAAGTGTAATAATTCATAGGTACAAGGGGCCTTTGGTACACTTGCCTTCTTCAAAGTTATCCTAGAGGTACTGCTGATCTTGTTGTGGGTCCTCGGTCACCTCAAATGGCTCACCCTCTAATCGTGTTCCAAATCATCAATCAAGCATCAACCCAATCATTACATGCATACAATAGACTTCTATTAGAACAGTACACTAAATAGTAGAAACATAAGTTGAAAAGCTTATAAAACTATTCTACGCACTGCTACAAACACATGAGCGAAAGAATCACTCAAATCGGACTTAAAACGCAAAAGTTATGCATGAAATAAGGTGTAATGACATTTCTATAAATAAACTGAACTTATTTTTGAATTAAAATAATAAAAATATGAATTTACACGACTGTGCGTACTATTTCTGGAAAATATAGGGACCTAAACGAATAAAAATAGGACCAAATTGTATTTATTTTGAACTGGACTGGACTGCGGGTTAATTCACCGAAAATAGAGGGGCTTTCTGAAACATGTGTGTGGCTTGACTGCGGGTTGACCACACTGCTGACTGGGCAGCCACGTGGCATGCGAGGACTGGTGCGGTGCATGTGCTGACGTGGCACCGGGGCCCGGGTCTATGGGTCCACGGTGGACCAGTTATGATCCGAAGGAGTACGTTCAGATCGTGGCCATTCATAAGAGATCTAACAGTGCCGGTTGCACAGGAGGACCTCCGTCGGTCGCATAGTACCGCTGGCGAGCCCACCATGGCTGATGGTGAGGCAGACATGGCGGTGGACTCCAGGATGGTGTTCTGGACCTTCCCGATCAAAGCCGAACCCACTAGGATGATCTACAGGCACGCGCGAACATGATGGACGCGCTACCGAGGTCGGGGAACTCACTGGAGCACCGGTTCCATGGTGGCGCCATGTCTGGTGGCATCTGGAGGTCGCTGGTACACGTTACAGAGCACAAAATGACGAATGGAGGGCAGAGGAAGGACGAGGAGCTCACCGCGAGTCAGGAAGAAGGATGCACGGCATCCGAGAAGGGCTCCAAAGGTAGGTCATCAATGGTGGCGGTGGCTGGAGAGAGAACTAGAAGCGGGTGAGGGTGAATCCGAGCAAATCAAGACCAAAATGGCAAATTGAAGGTACCTACAGTTGTGGGGGAACACGGCGGAGCTTCAGGTCACGTCGGTGACGGCGATTGAGGTGCGGAAGCAGGTGAATCATGGCGGTCGTGAGAGCTTGAACGCGAGCAGAGGAAAGGGGATAAGGAAGGGGTCAGCGCGGTGCTTTATAGGCCAGATGGGGTGCAGTGGATGGAAGGGGAGCGGGGTGCTCAGGCAGGATTGGCCGCCTACCTTGCATGCACGACAGCGGCTGCTTGCCATGCTTGGTAGCGCCATCGGCAAGCGGTGAAGGAAGGAAAGGAGCGCCAGGGAAGAAAAGGAAAGGAAGGGGAAGGGGAAGGGCGCTGACATGCAGGGCCAGTGGTGCAGCGAGAGAGAAGGGAGCGCTTGCGGGCATGGGCTCACGAGGTAGGCCAAGCAAGCCAGGGTGCTGAGCTGGGCCATGCGCATGTGCGGTGCGACACAAAGCAGAGGAACGGCGCGTGCCGGTGTGGGGGAGAAAGGAAGGAAGCAGGAGGCAGGAAAGAGGGAAGGCAGGGGTGAGCTAGGCCACCAAGCAGGCCAAGCTAGGAAAGGGAGATGGGAAAAGGGCCAGGCCAGTTCCTAGGGCTGGGCTAAAAAGGAAGAAAAGAAGATTTTCCAAAAATTAATTTCTTTTCCAATTCTAGCTTTCAAATCAAAGCGAAATTCAAATGGAATTTGAATTCAACTTCAAACCAACTACCCCTACACTCAACCAAAAACAATATGCTTCGGCATGAGTGTAACAAACATGTTTCTATACCTTATAGTTTATTTTATTTAACCAAAATTTATTATTTGGCCTAAGTTAAAAATACATAGAAATTTAAATAAATGCTCAAAATTAATTGCTAATTTATAGTTGAAATTTTTGGGTGTTACACCTCACCGCGCTGTCGGGTCACCTCAACCTCTAGGCGCTCGACCTCTTCTTGGTACTGACCGACCTCCATGGCGAGCCCTACGGACATGCCCTCAGTTGTAACCTTCAGGTCCCTCTCCCTCTGAAGCTCACCCTCGAGGTGGTCGATCCGCTGCTGAGCAGCGGCGCGCTCCTGGTGAGCCAACTCAGTCCCCATGCGGACCTCCTCTATGGCCCGAAGCAAATCATCCCACTCCTTCTATAGCCGCTCGGCCTCCATGGCGTCCATGCGCACCCTCTCGATCAGGGCTATGAGCTTCTCCTTGGGTTCGTGGGTGTCAACGTGAGCGTCCTTCTTCCGGACTCAGAGGTTAGCCACCTCCCGAGCAGCAAGGGCAAGCTCAGCCACCTCCTGATGGGTGGCAGCGAGCTGTGCAGCCAGTCCCTCACTCCGCCACATCCCCTCAGCAGGGAACTAGGACTTCTCCTAGCTACGGACCATAAGGATCTATGAAGAAGACAAGACTTAGAGGTGCGGAAAGAGAACATGGGGGTCGGAAGCATGGTCATATCATACCTGGCCAACCGAGGCAATAATGTCACACATCGAGCTCAGCATAGTGGTCAGGGCATGAACCATGTCCCCAACCTCCGTGTGGACGCTCCCCCATTCCCTCTCCTCTGCTACCTCATCGAGGCAGCCACCCAGACCAGACACCAGGACTCCCCGCACCGACCTCAAGCAGCATCAACCTCTCTTGCTGAGGTAGCTCCTCTAGAGCGGCTCCTTTAGCGATAGAGGGGGCAGGTGATGCGGACACAGAGGCCTGCCCTGTCGCCACATCCATGAAGGATGCCTTGGGTGTACCCTTTTCTGTCCGCCCCACCATGGACACGGCCACCTGCATAGATGACGGCTCTGCCCACGACATCAAGGACACAACCAAACGCGTCGCGCCCACCACAGGCGCCTCGAATGCGCCCACCTCTGCCTTCTCTCCCATGGACGTAGCCATCGATTGCGCCTCCCCGGTCGACACCGTGGCCGCCCCAATGCCACTAGCGCTCACCACCGGCGTGGCGCCAGCCGACTCCTGGTGCGTTTGCTGAAGGAGGATCTTTTTCGGAGCAAGCCGTAGGAGAGTCTCACGTCCTTTGACACTGTAAGGGACATGGCGGTCAGTTCATGGCAAAAGTCCGTTAAGACAAAAGGACAAAAAAACTCTTGACTCACCTTGATGCCATCATATGAGGACGTGTTGGGGCCAGCTTGACCGACCCCGGTTGTTCCTCGTCAGCACTTTGCCGCTTTGAGCCCTCCCTCGGCTTGGAGAGCTTGGACGATTTAGAATGACCGCCTCCTGTCGACTCCACAGGCGCCGCCGAGGGCTCGGACAGAGCAGGGCGACCTATTTCTGCCAGCTCTAGGGCCACCGTCGAAGGCCTAGATTAGGTGAGGAGGCCTGACTCCGCTGGTTCCGAGGCCATCGTCGAAGGTTCGGATGGGGCAGGGTTGTTTGATTGCGCTAGCTTCAGGGGCGCTTCCTCCCCCTCCTGCCTCATGACATGCCACGGGAAGGGCCCCGCCTGTGGTGAAGGTGGGTCCTCATCCCTGGTAGCCAGATCATCCCACGAGATGGGCGACATGGAGTCGTCATCCTCCTCCTCTTTTCATCCTCCTCTTCTTTCGATGAGCCTTGATGCCGCTTCCCTCATTGCAGCTTCACTTGCTGCTTCGATCGCCATTTCTTCTCCTTGCCGTCCTTTTTCTTCTTCCTTTTGTTCATCCGCTGCATGATTTGCTGGCCTCATCGCCGTGTGCTCTAGCAACAGCACGATAGAGTCCTAGAAGGCTAACCACATCGGTAGCTTGATTTAGCCCACGTGCGGCCGCATCACGGGATGCCCCAGGATCAGAAACACGACATTGGCCTCCACTGTGGCCACCTTGACGTGTTGTGTAACCTCACTATCATGGAGCAGCCCTTGGGCGAGCATCGTCCCAACAAGGTGCGCATCGGATGTCATCCCATACAGCGAGAGAACACGCCATCAGGGGCGCCACCCTCCTCGCGTGATACCCCCCGATGATGTCGGCCCCACAGAGGCCGTGGGTCTTTAGGAATGCAATGGCATCGAGGAGGTCATGCATCCTCTTCTTCTCCTTGATGTGTGGCCCCCACGACCATGACAGCAGTACCTCTTCGACCAGGCGCCCAGAGAAGATCGGTAAGGGAGCGTTAGGGTCATTCTTCAGGTAGAACCAATGCAAGTGCCACCCATTGTTGGATCTAGAGAGCTGGCAGGGTATGTACTCGGCCGCCCGCTGCCCTCAGAGGTGGATGCCCATGAATCCCATAGGCACCAGGGTCTCTTGGCCTCTCTCCTTCTTCTTGATCAAGGAGAGGGAGAAGAAATATCTCCACAGCTCAAAGTGGGTTTGATCCCTAGGTACCCCTCGCACATCGCAATGAAGGCCGCGATGTGTTGGATCCCATGGGGGTTCAAGTGCTGCAGCTCAAACTAATAGTGGTGCAGCAGACCCTAGAAGAACGAGTGGGGAGGAACCACGAGTCCACGCTCGTGGAAAGGCACGAAGGAGACAATGTAGCCATCGAGCAGCGCCAGCGCATCCTCATGGCTAGGCACGAGCCACTCCGCCACATCAGGCCTCACGCGGAGAAGACCACGCTTGACGAGGCCCTCCATGCGTGCATGAGTAACATCGGAGCAGTACCACGAATCCATGGAGGAGGGATGCAGCTGTGGAGAAGCAAAGGCGGCAGCGAAGAAGCGAAAGCTACATATCTAGGGCTCTAGCGGTGGATTCGTAAGCACAGTAGATCCGAATGGCGATGGCGGAGAAATGGAGAAGGTAAGGCTATGGTTTTGGTGTGCAGAAACATGAAGGGGGAGGCCGCTATTTATAGGATGGAGCGGGGCAAGAAGGTGAACCATCCACCTAGATTCATGCGCCCGCTGCGCTGCGTCATGTCACCTCCCTCCGAAGATCGCGCGCACGCTATCTCTAGCCGCGCCCTCGAAGGATACGCTGGATGATAGTTTGCCTGTTCAATGGGCCAAGGACCATCGCAGGTAAGGAGGGATACACAGCTAAAAACGCTCCTATGGCCCATTCAGGACTAGGAGTTCGAAGGCTGGCCCACCGATAGGTTCATAGCCGCTCTAGGGCACCCTTAGAGCGAGGGTTGGAAAGGGATGGGAACACTAGTGGCCAGTACCTGGGCGCACGAGCGCCGCAGGCATCCCGGTCCACGTTCGAGTTTTGGTCAGTTCCTAGTCCATTATTTTTCCCCAAAGAAAGGCAACGAGCCCTTGGTACCGGCCGAACGAACCCAAGAACTATATGGACTGGCTACCAAGAGTTTGGAGTCGGTCACCAGCTGACCCATGCTGGACCCCCACGAATGGGAAGCCAGGGCCCACTCAAACTAGCCCGTTAACACCTCACCGAGCACCATGTTTCGTCTATCGAGGAAAAACATGGCACGGCTCAGCCACTCCATTTTATCGAAAAAATGCTTGAGGGATGATGATCTCAAAGACGAGCCGACCCTCGACCGGACCCCTGCTACGTGTGGGGGCTCGAGGAAAGCTGGACTCGCAAGGAGACCGAACAAGCGATCGTAGTACGATGGCGGACTGATCGGATCCTAGGGGACCGGAATCAAGAAAAATCTTTATGACCTTTCAAATCCTACAGTTACATGCCCACAAGAAGACAGATCACGGCAAAAGGGAACCGCCATGCTACTAGGACACGCTGTGGGCTACAAAACAAGGCCAAGGCCCTCAGAGTGCTCCTATCCGGAAAATCCTCCAAAGGAGTATTCTACTCCTCCGCAGGCTTAGGGGCTACTGTTGGGTATCGATATTAGGGATATTCAATGCAAGGAAGTTAGCGTACACACTGACTTCCCCGAATGGAGCAAGACATATTAAAAGGTCTCGCTCAACCCCAAGGATGCGGGCTCCGTCTCGCCCGACCTCGAAGCTGCGGGCTTCGTCTCGCCCGACCTCGAAGCTACGAGCTCCTTCTCGCCCGACCTTAAGGTTGCGGGCTCTGTCTCGCCCGATCCCTTGGGTGTGGGCTCTGTCTCGCCCAACCCCAAGGACACGGTTTCCATCTCGCCCAATGTCATGGGCTACATCTCGCCAGACCCCTTAGGTGCGGGCTCTGTCTCACCCGACAGGAACCCATACCACCGCCAACCACTCTAGGTCCAAGCGTATGGGCCTGAGTCAAAACTCTGACACCAGGGAAGAGACTGACATATCTCGATGTAACCCATGGCCATCATGGGCCATACCTGGGTATTCACATCAAGAACAGTGTTGGGCGTGCTGGTACTGTTCTGCCTAACCCTCGTATGGACGCTGACAGACGCATCAGTTCACCACGATGTCCATCGGGACAGAGTGGAACGCCATCACCGGCAGATAACGCATGCGCATGGCACCAATGACGAACAGGGCCGTGGTGTGGAGCCGTCCCTATTGACATCTATAGGATCGGTGGGACCTGCATGAAGGAGAAAAAGGATCCGACGACCCTGGAAGCCTTCTTCCCTCTCTCTCTTGTTCTTCTCCTCTTCCTTCATTGTAACCCGCGCTTTCCCTTCACCTATAAAATAGGAAGCAGGGCGCCCCATGAAAGGGGATCGAGATCCAGACAAAATCAGAACACGAGCGCATGACACGAGCATACGGCTGAGCGGCAAGCGAGCTCTCAGCACCCGTTCATCCCCTCCACCAGAGACTTGGGATCCTCTCCCTCTCTCGCCTGTTTGTAACCTCTATTGCAAACCAAGTGTCGGTAACACGAGCAACAACAAACTGGACGTAGGGACGTTTCGCCCGAACCAATATAAACCCTTGCGTCCTCCGAGCACGCCATCCGAGCCAGACGCGCAAATACAAATTTACTCATCGGTGGTCCGAAAACACCGACAAGTTATAACCTCAAGATCCTTACTACTTACCCGGAATGAATCCTGAAGACTAGGTAGTTAGACAATTTTAGTCTACACTAACCTCCCACACTTCTCAAGATATTTTAATTCTCTTATCAAGAAATTACATTTGTAATAATATTTCTTTATTAAAATTAGAGTTCTTACATTGATTATGTTACTAATATAGATATATCAAATGGTTTAGTTAAATATATAAATTTATCTAAAATAATGATATTTATAAATTATATGCCATGTGTATTAGTATAATCTAAATGATTTTGTTGGTATCATTATTATATGAGTAGTTAAGAAAATATTTTTTATGATTGCTGAAACATAACATATATATCTATTGCTCATGCATGCATGTGTAGTTAATCCACATGATAGCACATGTATGTTTATTCTATTTAGTATTATAAATATTAAAAATAATAGAAGTGGATAATGTAGAAACATATGTATGCTTAAACATTTTTTGATAATTTATATGTAGATTTGAGAGAATATTTTAGTTTTAATAATCTTAGAAGTGTTAACTTAGATGCAAATTTAAGAGGTTAGTAAATTACCAGTAATAATGGCAGGTGGATGATTATATGCAAATTTAGAATTACTTTAGATCATGTTTTGTCATGGCATATGGGTGGGTAATTTAAATATAGATTCATGGTCGTGTCATGTTGTTTTTCACGATAGCAGAGGTGGGTAACGATTTAGGAAATAGAATAGATCCCATGGTTATTATTACTATTAAGGGTGATTAGAGTCTACTAAATTGATGGTAAAATTATTCTATTTTTCATGAGAATTTAAGTTTTTCCTGGCACCTCTTGTGTGGAGGCTCCATTGGGAGCATCTAGATAGAATATCTAATATTTATCTTGTTTCTAGCCTGACATGTATTTAGTTCAAACCTAAGCTTAATTTATATAAGCTCTTGTTGCATCTATTTCCTTCTACATCAGGAGTTTATTAGTTTTCAACTTTTAGTATTATTAGTTGTTGCAAATTTTTATCCATGTCTTACGTTGAAACTCTAGTGCTTGTTGTATCTTTTATTCAAAGTTATATTTAATGTTTTATTAAATAGAATCTAGGTCACATGCTACACTCCTAGTTACTACGGTGGCGTAAATAATCATTTTAGCTTGCACCGTGGTAACCATGATGTTGAATTTATTATATCAAAGTATTATATGTGTTGTACAAGATTATTACCAAAGTGCTCACTTTGAGGCCCACTAAATTAGCTAATATTAGCCAAGCGAACAGGGCAAAGATCATCGGTGATACTCAAACTGTATTTATTCGTGGAGGGTTTATTTTTTATGGAGGGTGACTTTGTGTGAGGCTTTACATCAACTTAAGAGGATGAAGAATCAAGGAATTAATCAGAAATTGGTTTTGAGAAAATTTACGACAAAGTCAACTGGGATTATTTTGAAAGAGATGATGCAGAGGAAAGGTTTCATCTCTAAATGATTAGTTGGATGATGAAAATAGTTAGTAGAGGAAGAATTGCTATAAATGTAAATGGAGAGAGAGAGAGAGAGAGGTGGGGGGAATACTTCAGGAGCTATAAAGGACATCCTTTTGTCTCTACTATTGTTTAACCTTGTTAGTGATGCTTTCGGTGAGATTTTGATAACAGCTACGGAGAATGGTGCAATCTAAGGTCTGATTCCTGAGCTAGGGGGGGGGGGGGGGGATTGACTCATTTGCAATATGCTAATGATACTATTCTCTTCTTGACAACTCTGTGCAGAACATTGCCATCTTGAAGTTTATTCTAGCTTGCTATGACGAAATGTCAGGGATGGGAATAAATTATAAGATGTTTGTAGTAGGTATTGCAGAGGAGGAAATGTTTGGGGTATCTCCCTATCAAATACTTAGGGCCTATTTGGAACGGAGGAATACAAAACAGAGGAATGTGAAGAAACACAGGAATAGGAAAGGAATGTATGTGCATAACCGAGGAATGAAAAACATAGGAATTTTAAAAGATTTGGTGTTTGGAACAAATGATTCTAAGTAGCATAGGAATTTAGGGGTTAGTGGTAAACATGATTACTTAGACTAAACAAGAATTGGATAAATATTTTTCTTAAATAAAGCAACATATATTAGTTAACAAAAAGAATATCAAAATATTCTGACCAGCCATATATGCCATGCTGATGTTTGCACAGACCATGGACCCTACTTTAGAGTGTTAATCAATGAGTGCTTTGTCCTTTGTCTTCTTGAAAGCCTGCAGCAACTAGTGTATTAGTGAGCATGAGTGTCTTGGACTTCGTGAAGGAATGGAAAACAAGAAATAGCAGCGGATGTTTTCATTCCTGCGTTTTCTAGGTGAAAGGAAGACTTTCCTTTGGAATGGTACAGCTCGTTCCTTTGATCCAAACACCACATGACGTCATCAAGGTAAAGGGTTTGCATTCCCGTGGAATTTCTTTGCCTATCCTTCGTTCTAAATGAGCCCTTAGACCTACCAATCAATGATGTCAGACTTACAAAAGCCAAACTTAGTGGGCCAATCAATAAAGTTGCTAATAGACTTCAAACCTAGAAATGTGGTCACCTATCCTTTGGTGGTAAATCTACCTTGTTGAACTTTAGCCTTATCGGTATTCCAATGTACATGATGGGATTCTATTTTCTTCACGAGAGAGCACAACACCAAAGGACTTGTCAAGAGGAAGATTCTTTTGACAATGAGTTGGTAACAAGAAGAAATATTCAGGCTTCGCAAGTCCTTCCCATTTGAACAAGTAGACCAAGTGCTGGAACTTAGAGAAATCATGGATATTTTCTCCTATCCATGTATATATTTATCATATTTAGTGGACTGATAAACCAAAGGATGATAGATATCTAGAGGAAAAAAATTCCTCTAAAGATGAAGATTTTTCTTCGGATGGTTTGTCACGGCAGATTGCAAACTATTGTACAATTAGTGTGGAGAAATTGGGTTGGTTCGAGGATTGAATTGCAGACTCTATTTGTGGAGTACAGGGAACAATTTACCATTTGATGTTCCATTTTCCTGTTGCAATCCTAGTCGATCTGGTGCTAGGTACATGATAGCCTTAGGGTAGGAGCACATGCACCTTCCTGGTACTATCAATCTCTCATATTCAATCTACCGAGATTGAAAATGGGGTGCACTGCAAGCAATTGTCGTTGCTTCCTTTGCTCTACTTGCCCTCCAATAGCCTCTGCATGCCCACCAGATGTTTGATAAAATGTTTAGAAGGAAACTGCATCATGTCTTTTATTATTTAAGACTATGTGATTACCCGTGTGTATCAGTGAGATAGATTTGGTTTGTATGAAAATTTGAAAGTTTCGTTTGGAAATCAAAGTTGAATTCTAGAGAGAAAAAATGTTTCTTGAATGCTATACAATATGAGATGCTTACACTCTTCCTGAATGTTGAATGAATGCTTTATTTCTATTCACTTCACGATAAATATACATCTATCCAGAATTCTTATTTGCAATTTCTGAATTAGTTGACATTCTTACCAATCACGGCACACTACTACAGGAAACGTAACCGAGACGGACAAAATGGCGTAACCGAGGCGGGCAAGCCAACTGTCTCCGTCGAAAGGTCACAGTTAATCGGGCCTTAACGGAGACAGTTGGCCAACCGCCTCGGTTAATCGACTAAAAAAACAAAAAAAATCCCCGAGCCCACCGGCGAGCCCGTTCCCAGCCCCGTAGCCTGATCTAGCCACGCCATTGCCTATCGTGCCACACGCAGGAGCAAGGATCTGCGCTTGAGGAGGTCGATCCTCGCCGGATCCGCACCGGACGAGGTCGATCCGCGCCGGGTGTTGTTCTAGGCCAAGGCCTTCGAACACCGGTCGTCGCACAAGCGAAATCAAGCACGAAAGATGACTAACATGAGGCCTGAGCGAAACAAAATGAACAGTTTTATTAAACTTGTTCCTCCCCTTTACATTCCCTCGATGGGGCTATTTATACATGCACGTAGGCTTTTCGTAGGACGTAAATGCCCTCTCAACTACTACAAATTCGGGGAATATTCTCTGCGGTTATGGGCTCGTTCGCCATTTGGAGTACTCATCCGCCTCAGATAACGCCGGCCCAGAGAGACCCGAACAGCCCCGCTTTATGTCTCTTGTTCAACCGACTGGGCGGGCCCCCGCCGACAGAAGTTGTCGGCCATGCGAAGGCGGTCGGCTACTCCTTTGGTGAAACCTATAGAAACCATCAACCAAACCATTAACAACTATTCGTCTGAGCGAATAGCCGAGACCGACTGCGCGCCCTCCCTTGGTAAAATCTGCAGAAACGATCAACCAAACCGTTAACAGCTATTCGCCTGAGCGAATAGCTAAGACCGGCCGTGCGCCCTCCCTTGGCAAAACCTGCAGAAATGATCCTGGCCAGTTCCGCTCCTTTCGCTGGGGCGAAAGGCGGAACCGAACACGGGCTGATCCTTGCCGTGGAGTCTGCCCTTTCGCCATGGCAAAATGAGACGTCAAGAAATAGGGCGGCTTGCGCTGCCCTCATTTCGCTCCACCGAGAGGAGGACCCGACATGCTCGTCTTCTCCTATCGCAGGCCTTCTCGCCTGAGGACTGATACCCTTAACTCCCGTCATTCCGCTCGCACGAGGTGCCGGGGCGGCGATTGAGCCATATGGGGTGCCCAGAGGCGGGACCTGCCCCCAACATTAGCCCCTCGGCATCGCGTGAGGCTCTCGATCTGAGCGCGATTGCCCTGTGAAGTTATGGGGTTGACGCGCCATGAGGCTCGAATGTCGTCCTAGGCGAAGGGTGGAGGTATATATATATTATTTTGTTTTATTTATTTATATTTTTTTAGCGCGGACCATTTTTTGTTTTCGGTTATCGCGCCATGTAACTGCTTCTCGGAATTTGAACCGTCGCGGCGGTTATGCGAACCGTCACGTTGTTTCCTCGATTCGCACGCCACACAGCGGGGTGCCTCTATAAGCACCCCGCGCCGGGGGCGCAGTGCACACTCGTCTCATCTTTAGCCCCCGATTGGGAACCAGGCCTTCGCTTTTTGGCTTCTCGCTTGGGTATTCGTTTGCTTGGTAGCTTCCGCCGGGACTCCTGCCTTTGCCAAGCTTTTTCTTAGGTTTGTATTCGGTTTGCTTTGCTTGTTTTTGCTCTACTCTTGTGTGCTTTGTATTGTCCATGCTTTGCACTTTTTGCTTCTTTACTGTTTCCTATTTTTGGGTTTTCATATGGAACTCACTTGGATATATGTCGAGTGAGTCGTCGTCTGGCGCCAGTTCATCCAGCGGGAGCTCATATGACATTCTAGCTCAGAGTCCCGCACTAATTCGCAAGGCGTTCCTGAAAGAATGGAGGAGGGTGAGGAAGGCGAAAGAGCTAGGTCAGTGCCAGCCGTCGTCCAGGGCCAATCTGATTTGACACCTGCTTCCTATCGGATAGGTCGATCCCGTGTTACAAAGGCGGATCTGAACAAATATGTTGAGCAGGGGCTTCTAAAATTTACGCTCCGTGGCTTATGCCGTGCTCCGAGACAAGAAGAGGTGCCCCGCCCGGAGCCTTACGAGGTTGTTGTTTTCCGTGATTTCTTTGAGGCTAGACTCCGATTTCCGTGTGAGGATTTTATGGGCGAAGTTCTGCAACACTTCAATTTGCAGGTCCATCACCTGAAGATGGTCAGGTGTGCCCTGAGCGTGAATACCTTTGCGCGATATTACGAAACTCATCTGCATAAGAAAGTGGTGAAGGACAAGCAAACCAAAGTCGAGATGGTGGCCCACTGTGGTTCATACAACTTTGTTCCGAGGAAGGTGAAAGGCACTATGCAGATTGTGCCAGCATATCAGAATAAATGGCTACGCTAGACCGATTATTGGTTTTATCACCGCATGTGCTCTTACAAGGATGTCACCGAAGCTTTGATGAATGACCTACCGAAAGCACAGATACTGGTTTCGAAGATGACGTCGATGGAGGGATTTTGCCTGGCTAAGATTCAGGCCGATAGACCCCATGATGCTACGGCTGTAGATGCTTTCGCATGGATGTCTCGCTTCCAGATCAGCCGCGATTTAGTGGTGGAATGGATAGCTTGCGAGAGCCCTCCACTGAGCAGCGAAATCTGGTTTTCTGATTTTGAGCGACAGGACGGCTACATCTTTCCGCGTCTTAACGTTGCGCCGTCGGATGCTTTTACCACCGACTTTTGCTTCATGAACTGGATTGAACACAAGGTTGAAGAGATCATCGGATTTTACGGCGACAGAGAGCACAAAGGCCGATGCCAATCCCTGGCTGGTAAAAGGTGATTAAACCGTGTCTTCGACGCAATGGGTCTGTGCTACGCTGATTGGTTGGGCCCTTCGACCAGCCTTCCGGTTGATGATGATGCCCCCTGTGGCCATGGCCATGGGACCCAAGGACGACTAGGCAGAGCATGAAAGGCGTTGGCCGGTCGCGGGGTGAATACCACCGCTATGGAGTCTCGCAAGCGAAGCTTGGTGGCAGAGGTTGCAATTTTATAGAGCCTGCTGATGTGCGAATCGGAAGGGAGATTGCTGGCAAGGTGGGCAATAGCAAAAAGATCGTGATCGGACAGACCCACCGATTTGGGCAAGTCTGGACCGTAATGGTAGCGCTATGGTTTCGTTTCTGTAATTTTTTTCTGTTATTTTTTGTTTGGTCTTTCGCTTTCGGGTTTATTCATTTTTTACTTGTTCACTAATTTGATGTTGCTGCTGATGTTGCGGTCTTCTTTGGATTTTGGCGGGATGGCTGGAACATCTGGTAAAACCAAGGTCGTTGATGTGCATGACGCCTTTGGCCTTGCGGATACAATGTCCATTGGCGACCTTTTTGATAAGAAAGCCAAGATGAATTCGCGCAAGGCCCACGTCCCTCCAAAGGAGCCCATCGCAAAAAAGGCAAGGGTGACCTCTACCGAAGAGGCGACTTTTGCACACCTGGTCTCTAGTCCCGTGGCGTCTCCTAAAGTTTCAGGCTCTCAGCTATAGGGTAAGTCTAGATTTTATACGTATTCGTCTAAGCGACAACCTGGTTCACGAGCAACTGTTCGGTCACAGGGAACTACGACTGAGTTCTCGCCCTGAGGATTACGGCGATATGCGAAATGAATTCTGCTAAGGAGGAGACTTACCGGATTGCTCGTTCTTTAGGGGCTGCATCAAACTCCTGGTTCATCGCCAATGCGAACTATCACACAGTTGGCTTGCTGTCGAACCGAGGAGCGGCCAGTTTCACCGATGCGTGTGCTTGTGCTTTTTTGGCTCCCGAGGTGGAGGGGGACCTTTTGAAAGTCCCCAACTCGTCTCTCATAGAAGCGGTGAACTTTCATGCTGCTAGTGTAAGTGATTGGGTCTTCATTTGTGTTTGCTTTGTTGTTTGTTTTACGTACTTTGATGTTTTCATGTGTCGCTTTTGACTTTCGTAGGCTACGCTCCTAGCTCGGGGGCTTCAGCATCAAGGGCAGGCTTTTCGCCAAGGCCTTGAGAAAGACCTCGCAACCAAAGATGAAAAGATCTAAGCCCTCGACAAGGAGCTAGAGGCAGCCAAGAGAGTGGCCAAAGAGAATGACGCTGCCTCGCAACCAAGGATGAAAAGATCAAGAAGGTGTGCCAAGAGTTCAAGGGGTACCAGAAGAAGAAGCTCGAAGAACATAATAGGGTCATCGCTGGTGCTCAGAAAGCGGCGAATATGTATAAGGAACTTATTGAGAGCATGGGCGAGGAGTCGAAGGCTCCCGTGATGCTCCAGTTGTCGATTTCATGGAGTGGCTGGCGAATGAGCTGGCCACCATGATCAATTACATGACCTTTGGGCGGGAGTATGCCTCTTTCATTTCACTCCGTGCCTTCACCTAGGCTCTAGAAGAATGCGGTTGCGAACATCTTGAGAAGTTCGAGATCAAGGACCCGTAGACTTACTGGAATGCCCCTAGCCGTGCTCATGAAGCTAGGCAAAGGTTCTTTGAGGGCTTTTGGCGCCGGGGGCAGGGATCTCGCCCTCCTTAGGGCAGCTATGAGCCGCGACAAGGTTTGTTTCTATTTCGAAAACTTTTTCCTTTCGCTTTGTTGTCCTTTCTGTGGTGTATTGCCTAGATAGATTCTTATGTTTTTTGGCGCGTGTTCTGCAGTCCATCGAAGAATGTGCGACGATCAAGGAAAAAGTGAAGAAGTACATTGTGGAGCGAAATGCCCACGATGGCACGGTCGGAAGCGGTTCTAGCGACACAGAGGCCCTGCCTACCCCAGTTGCCGAGGCTCCTGTAGAAAACGTGGCTCAAGATGGGGTAGATAATTAGGAAATGTTTGTAGCTTTTGGAAAACAATGTTCGTTTGGATGTTTGTTGTAAGATAGCTTAAACTGTTGTTGTTTCGGTGCGCATGTTCTGGACAAGGAGCCTGCACAGCCTATGGATATCTATCCACTTATGATTAATTGCAATGGCTTTTATGTTGGAGGCGCATCTTGGTCTCGCCATCGCGAGAAGTTTCTAGGATCTAGCATGACCGGGTTTTTGAGGTCACGCTTTTCGGCGTTTTTGAACATGTTCTTCTATTTGGAATTTGACGTGTCTATTCTGGAAGAACAAAGAACTCATCGCAAATAGTCTAAGTAGGAGCATGGGGGGCCATCGATGTCTGGCCTAAAGGATCCTAAGGAGGAGCTGGCTGAAGAGATGACCTTGGACCTAGAGAACCATAGATATACCTATTATCTTCGCCCTGGTATGGGCGAGGAGTAGCTTGAAGCAAAAGCGATGTACAATGTTTGCAATCTTGTTTTGACAAGTCATGTAAGATTGATTTTGTGTATAGTGTATCTTGTTCGGCTATGCGAATAGCCTTTATAGATTGTATGCTTTGTGGATCACATGCTGCCCGCTGTTCAAATTTTGGTTGCACCATGCCCCTGGTGCTATTGAGATGTTGTACGTTCTATGTGCAGTTTGGGCAAAAAGGTGCCGTCCCCCCCCCTGACTTTTTGAATCGTGTGGCTACGTGAAAATGCACCCGCTTTGATTGGCTTCTCTGCTAGTCCCTCGGCGTATCTTTTAAGCAAAGAGGAGAGAAAAATGCCACCCCCAAACCTTTTAGGGCAAGGGGATATGCGGAGACAAAGGCGCTCGAGCTGGATTCTCTGCTAGCCCCTTGGCATATCGTTTAGGCGAAGAGAAAAATGTCGTCCCCCTAATTTTTTAGGGCGAGGGGATATGCATAGATGAAGGCGCTCGAGGTGGCTTCTCTTCAAGCCCCATGGCGTGTCATTTAGGCAAAGAGAAAAACATTGTCTCCCCAACCTTTTAGGGCGAGGGGATATGCGTAGATGAAGGTGCTGGAGGTGGCTTCTCTGTTAGCCCCTCGGTGTGTCATTTAGGCAAAGAGAAAAATGCCATCCCCCCCAAAAAAATTTAGGGCGATGGGATATGCGTAGATGAAGGCGCTAGAGGTGGCTTCTCTGCTAGCCCCTTGGCGTGTCGTTTAGGCGAAGAGAAAAATGTTGCCCCCCCCCCAATTTTTTAGGGTGAGGGGATATGCGCAGATGAAGGCGCTCAAGGTGGCTTCTCTGCTAGCCCCTTGGCGTGTTGTTTAGGTGAAGAGAAAAACACCACCCCCCAACCTTTTAGGGCGAGGGGATATGCGCAGACAAAAGCGTTGGAGGTTGCTTCTCTGCTAGCCCCTCGTCGTGTCGTTTAGGCAAAGAGAAAAACACCCCCCAATTTTTTTAGGGTGAGGGGATATATGTTATATTCGTTATTTTGATATAGTACATTCCCCTTTCCTGTCTTGGGTGTTTTTACATTTGGTTCGGCGCTAGGTGTATTGGCAGATATGCACAATCGGTATCTTTCCTTCTGCTTCTTGGCTCGCAACATCTAGTTCGTTTGTTTAGTTTGCCAGAGATAATCAGCACTATTGCAAGGCGAATTAGCTAAATTGATGTGTGGCGCTGTGGTGTCGTGCTTCCTAGCGCAGAGCTATAGCAAGAATCCCGTCTCATGTAGGTACACGGCCTTGCTTTGTCATTTCACCGAATGGGGGATGTTACGTTTTTTTCTTGCAACATCCCTCCATGCTTGCTTGTCACTGTGTCGCAGCCACATCTTGTTGCCTCATCTTTTAGCTCCGTGCTTGGCGAATATAGGGTGCATGCTCCTTTTGGATAGTATGCTTGTGCAACCTTCTGTCCCACACTCGAGACCTCCCTATCTCGGCAGATGCCAAAAACCCTGATGCTCTCTCGAGCCCACTCATTGCCTTCATAAGAGAGGACACCTCTCTCGCTATCGCTCCATGACTTGAGCGGTGTGGGTGTCTAACCTAATGCTTTTGCTCTAGACTAAAACTTGATGTGGTATCTGGGGAACCCCGGGCCTCTTATTTATAGGGTTCTAAGGGTTCGATGTCATTAATTTTTATTGTTGCGGTTGGTAGCGATGTTTAGTGCCGGTGTTTAGTGCCTTTCTTAATTTTGGTTGTCCTTTGCAGTACATGTACGTACTTGCGGATGTGCTTCTTTATAACACTTTTGTTTTTATGATAATGTGAGTAGATCTTTTCGCACTCAAGTTTGCAACTCTTGTCTCCGTGCGCTTTGTTGCTCTTGAGCCTTTCTTGTTCGTCACCACTCCTTTTTGGCGGCGTGAATTGTTTTTAGCCTACCTACCTTTCCGCGTTCGCCAATACTCCTTTTTGGTGCAGCGAGACGCTGTTACGGCTTATCGGCCTTTTTCTTTCGCCCATTCCTTTTTGGTGAGGCAAAAGTTTTTTTGCATGTCCCACTCTTTTCTGGGTTGTTGAGTTTTCGATCGTGACATTTCGCACGAGTGAATAACGGCGTAGCCTTTTCTGGTGCTTTTTGTCGTCGATATCCATGACCTGCCGAAGCCCGGTCTTATTTTGATGTCCTACTTTTTAGATCTTTTCTGGGGAAAAGCTCAACTTAAATTAAAAGGGGTACATAGGATTGCCTCATTAAAAAACCTCATGCCTTTTTGCTAAGGCTACCCCTAGGAGGAAAAAGAATGTGTATTCCTTTTTTGATGTTTACAGAAATATCAAAAGAGAAAAATTACAACCCTTCTGGGGGCAAAATTGCTATGGGTAGAAGCGACACAGGTTGTCAGCGTTCCACATGTGGCTCATTTCTACTCCTTCTTCGTTGAGTAGCCTGTAAACTCCCTGGTCTGACCATATTCGCCACTATGAATGGCCCGTACCACTGGGACTGTAGCTTCCCCTACTTGTCAGGATGACGAATCAGCACCATGTCACCTGGATTTATGTTTTTTCGCAGAATTTTCTTGTCTCTCTAGGTTCTCGTTTCTTAATGATATTTGTCGAGGTTTGTAGCCGCATGTAACCTAGTGTTTTCTACCGCTTCGAGCTCCATGTATCGTTGAATAGGAGTGGTCACTGCAATTTGGGTGCGGAAAGACCCTAGCTTGAGCTCCTCTGGCGTGATTGCCTCTTCGCCATATAATAGGCAAAAGGGGGTGAAACCGGTCGTCCGGGTGCGCGATATGTTGTGACCCCAGACGGAAGTGACCAATTCCTGGGCCCATTTTCCTTTTGGGAAGTCGAATAGTGCTTTTGATCTTGGGTTAAAAATCAAGTCATTTGCTCTTTCCACTGCTCCATTGCTCTCTGGGTGGTTCACTAAGGCGAATGCTAGTTTGATCCCCAACTCGCTGCAAAAATTTCTGAATTCCGTGTAGTCAAACTGCTTTTCGTTGTCAACTATGATGTAGGATGAGACCCCAAAACAAAAGATGATCCTTTGCCAGACGAAGCTGATTAAGGTACCCGAGGTGATTTTCACCAGTGCCTTGGCCTTGATCCACTTGGTGAAATACTCCAAAGCTACTACAGCGAAACACGGGATGTCGGGCGCTGTCGGTAATTGCCCCACAATGTTGACTCCCCATCTCTACAAAGGCCATGTCGGGATGATTGAAGTGGTCAGATTAGCTAGGGCTCTCTATTTTTTGGCGAACATCTGACAATTTTTGTAACTACGGACCAGCTCTTTTGCATCTTCTGCTGCTGTCGGCCAATAGAATCCTTGCCTCATCACTCTATGAGCAATTTCGTGTGGTCCCCTGTGAACTCCGCACATTCCAACATGCATTTTGCTTAGTAATTCAATTCCTTGCTCTCTGCTTATGCACTTTAGCATTGGTGCGACTATTCTTCTCTTGTATAACTCTCCCGCTATAATGGAGTATTGTTTCGTTCGGGAGTTCATTATATCTATCTCATGCTTGCCATGCAGCTCATAGGTTCCATTGAGGTAGGCAAATATGGGTGATCTCCGATCCTTACTTGTGATAACATGCATAGTTCTAGGCCATTCCTCTTCTTCTCGTATTGCTTTGACTGACAGCTCTTGATAAAAAAACATCTGGTGGCATTGGTGCTCTCTACGCAGCTGCTTTCGCTAGCTCGTCGGCTTCCACATTCTCGCTTCTTGGAATGTGGTGAAGAGTGAAACCAGCGAAATGCTTCTCCATTCTTCTTACCGCTGCCAAGTACTTGATCAACTCAGGTTCTTTCGCAGTGAACTCTTTTTGACATGTCCCACTATTACCTGAGAATCCAATCTGACTATACACCTCCTGACTCCTAGCACTCTAAGCTTTTGTAATCCTAGGAGCACTGCCTCGTATTCGGCTATATTGTTGGTTGTGAGGAATTCGAGCCTTGTTGCATAATGACGTTTCGGGCCCTTCGGTGGCGTTAATATTGCTGCTATACCTGTGCTAGTCATTCCCCATGCTCCGTCGCAATGCACTGTCCAAGTTGGCTCTTCGAATTGCATTGTGGTGTCGTAGACTGCTGGGGGTCTAATCTGCGATGAAATCTATGAGTGCTTGGCATTTGATAACGGATCTATGTTTGAAATCTATGACGAACTCGTTTAGTTCTGTGGCCCATTTTCCAATTCTTTCGATGGCTTCGCAGTTGCGGAATAGCGCTTCCAGCGGTTGTGCTGAAAGGACTTTGATGTGATAAGCTTGGAAATAGGCTTCAACTTTCTTGATGCCATGACCACTGTGTATGCTATTTTTCTAGTTCAGAATAGTTGAGATTTGCTCCTGACAGGGCTTCTAATATGAAGTATACCGAGAACTGCTTCATCTTGTTTTCATGTTCCTTCTCTTCTACTAGCACTGCACTAATAGTTGTTGACGATGCTGCTAGATATAACAGCAGTGTTGTAGATGGTGATGGTTTAGATAATGTTGTTAGCTTGGTTAAGTATGTTTTAAGTTCATCACAAGCTTGCTACTGCTCATGCCCCCATTTGAAATGATCTGAGCTTCGAAGAGTTCTGAAGAAAGGTAGTCCCTTTTTGGCTAATCTCGAGCCAAACCTATTCAATGCTCCTAGTCTTCCAGTGAGCTTCTGTATCTGCTTCTTGCTTGCTGGCAGTTTTATATTTACTATTACTGCTATCTTTTCGAGGTTTGCTTTGGTGCCTCTTGCCGATACTAGAAAACCAAGCAGTTTGCCTTTCTTGATGACAAATATGCATTTGTTCGGGTTTAACCTGAGGCCGGCCTTTTTAGGTTTTCAAATGTTTCTAGAAGGTCCTGAATATGGGTCTCCTTCCTGTCGCTCTTTACCACAATGTCGTCGACATATGCTACAAGATTTTTGCCTTTCTGCTTGTCAAAAACTCCATCTGCCATTCTAGAAAAGGTAGGGCCTGCATTTCGAAGTCCCTCAGGCATTCGCCGATAATGATAGGTTCCTCCTAGGGTGATGAAACTTGTTTTCTCTTCGTCATCCGGGTTCAGCCAAATTTGGTGATACCTAGAGAAGCAGTCTAACAGACTCATCAGTTCGCACCCAGCGGTGATATCAACTAATTTCTCAATTCTTGGGAGCGGATATGGATCTTTTGGGCAACACTTGTTTAGGTTAGTGAAATCGACGCACATTCGCCATTTCCCATTCTTCTTTCTGACCATTACAACGTTGGTTAGCCATTCTAGGTACTGAACTGGCCTAATGACGCCGGTGTCGAGTAATCTCTACACTTTTGCTTTCGTTGCTTCCGCTCTCTCTGCGGTCATCTTCCTCAGTTTTTGCTTCCCGGGTTTCGCCCCTTTTGCTACATTTAAGTTGTGCTGCGTGAGATCGCGACTGACATCTTGCAGGTCTTTTGCCGACCCGGCGAATACGTCTTGGTTCTCGTGAAGAAAAACTAATAGCCAGTCTTTCTCGTCCTCTACAAGATCCGAGCCCACGTGTACGTATTTTTCTGGTACTAGTTTTGATAGCGGGGCTTTTTGAGTGTCTTCGGCTGCTTCTGCCCTTGGTTCAACTTTGTTTTCACTGTTTTCTTCTTCGTTACATGGTTTCTTAGAAACTTCATTTATGAGGCTATAACCTGGGATTGGTTTGCCCTCTATTCACCTGGAAGCAGCTTGATCTCCGTGTACTACGATAATGTCGAAAGGGGATGGCATCTTCATACATAACTAACTTTGCTTTATCACAATTTTGAATCTACTCAGAATTCCCCTTCCGAAGATTGCGGTATATGGGGTAATCCATGTTGACTACGTCAAAAGTTATGGTTTTTGTGTAGACCTTCTCGCCTTCTGTGAAAGAGACTAGGATTGCCTTCTTCCCCAAAGCGTCTATCTTTTTGCCGCCAAAACTAAACAATGAATTCCCAGCTGGCTCCAATGTTCGACTGTCAAGGTTCATCTACTCGAAAGGTTTGATGAATAGGATATCAGCAGAGCTTTCATTGTCTATGAGGATGTTGTGTACAGTGAACCCTGCTATATTCGTTGTTGCTACAAAAGCGTCTGTGTGTGGAAAATCCCGCATTTGAAAGTCATTTTCGTCAAAAGTAATCGGCACCATGGACTAGGCTGGCCTATTGAGCGGTACCCTTGGTGAGACAGTATGCACTCTCCTTTCAAACTCCCTTCTGGCTCTCTTGTTTTCATGCTCCTGGTTAGATCCGTTGGTGATTGCAAATATATGGCCTTGTGACGGTAGGATGTTGTTTATGGTTTGGTGTTCCTGGTTGTTTTCTTGCTTTGCGGGCTAAGGCTGGTTTGACTATTGCTACTCTTGCTGAATCGGCGAGGATGCAATAGCCAATTGTCCTAGGTGCTGGGCAAAATGCTAGTACACCGAAAATGGTGGCTGCTGTCAGATATGCGGGTGTTTGCTGTATCTGTGTGAAAAGTTTGGATGATGGAAAGAGCTGATGTTGCTTGTCATATATTGGTTGTCGTGACCCTGACTATTCATCATCTCGCGACCGGTGTTGTGGAACACATGATTAGATATTTCATTGCTTCTTGCGGCCTCATCTTTCTCATTAAGTTCTCTAGCCATTTTGTTGCATTTGCAGCCACTTGTGAAATGTCCTATGTTTTTGCCGCAGACGGCGCAATAGGGTATCTTCTGGGCTCTTCCCCTTCCTCTGCCTTCGTGTCCTCTACGGGGGCTTCATCCTCCTGATCAAAACTTCTATGTTGCTGGTTAAGTGGCGGCCCTTGGAGACCTTGTTCTGTTAAGCTATGCTCTAGTTGCTCTTGCAAACTATTGATTGCGTGGAATGGTCTCATATTTCACTGGCTTGGGGTTGGTGGTGGCCTAGGTGTTTTGCTTGCTTGCCTCCATCAATTCCTTGTTGCCTTTCGCTTCTTCAAGTCATCGTTTGACCTTGTGTATTGTCTCATCACCTCGAACAGCTCCCGTATAGAAGTGGGGTAATTTCTAGCGAAGTGAGCTACACACTAGCCTATGGCCAATCCTTCTACGACTGCTGCTATGACCATCTCCTCTGGCGCATTTGGCACCTGAGCTTTGGTCTGAATGAATCTCTCTAAAAACTCAGACAGGGATTTGTCGTCTCGCTGAATGTAGTTTAGCAAATCTCTCATTGTTTTTGTTCCCGGGTGATATCCTTGGAAGGTGGACACTAGCTCTGCTCTGACTTGGCCCTAGGACTTGATGGATAAGGGCTTTAGCGAGGTATACCAGTCATGTGCGATGTCCTCGACTGCCATGATGAGTGACTTTTCGAGGATTTGGGCATCTCCCCCGGCTGATGTTGTCACGGTTTCATAACTCATGAGAAACTTCCTCGGGTTTGTCTTTTTGTCGAAAACGAGAATGCGAGGCTTGTAGCTGGCTGCCATGGATACAACTGGAGTTCTTTCGATAAAGTGAAGCAGGGTCATATGCACTTTTGTCCTCTTCCGGAAGGTTATCGCTTGGTATTGCAATGTTTTCGCCAACGCGAATGGCGCCTCCAATCCCCTGCAGTCCTTGAATCTCTCTCACCAATCTATCCCTCTAGATTCTGGCTTCCCTAATTGCCCTCTACATCTGTTCAGCTCTGTTGCAGGCAGCGACTTGCCTGAGCAGCCTGAGGATGTCCTGCTGGTACTAATTCAGCATCTTCAAGTTTCTTGCTTGTTCGGTGATCTTGCCGTCTTCGTCTTCTTCTGGTACCTCATTTCCATCTTGATCAAGCTAGACTTCCTAAACCGCCTCTTCGGGCGTCTCCTCTCGACCGAGAGGAGGCACTGTGTTGTCTCCCACCGCTTGAGGAGCTAGTGGTTCCACCGTTGCCACGCTATCTTGCATGACTATCCCTGAAGCTGCGAAAGCTGCCGCCTTGGATGCTTCTACCCTGTCCGCTAGTAGCTTCGACGCTTCGTTCTTTGGTGCCATGACAAGCTCGAGCGACAACCACGGTGGGAGCCAATGTTGTTCTAGGCCAAGGCATTCGAACATTGGTCATCGCACAAGCGAAATCAAGTATGAAAGATGACTAACATGAGGCTTGAGCGAAACCAAATGAACGGTTTTATTAAACATGTTCCTCCCCTTTACATTCCCTCGATGGGGGCTATTTTTACATGCCCGTAGGCTTTTCGTAGGACGTAATGCCCTCTCAACTACTTTAAATTCGGGTAATATTTCCCGTGGCTATGGGCTTGTTCGCCATTTGGAGTACTCACCCGCCTCAGATAACGCCGGCCCAGAGAGACCCGACCAGCCCCTCTTTTTGTCGCCTGTTCAACCGACCGGGCGGGCCCCTGCCAACAGAAGCTGCCGGCCATGTGAAGGCAGCCGACTCCTCCTTTGGTGAAACCTATAGAAACCATCAACCAAACCATTAATAGCTATCCGCCTAAGCGAATAGCCGAGAGCGACTGTGCGCCCTCTCTTGGCAAAACCTGTAGAAACGATCAACCAAACCGTTAACAGCTATTCGCCTGAGCGAATAGCTGAGACTGACCGTGCGCCCTCCCTTGGCGAAACCTGTTGAAACGATCCTAGCCGGTTTCGATCCTTTCGCTGGGGCGAAAGGCAGAACCAGACACGGGCTGATCCTTGCCGTGGAATCTGCCCTTTCTCCATGGCGAAATGAGACGCAAGAAATGGGGCGGCTTGCGCTGCCTCATTTTGCTCTGCCAAGAGGAGGACCCGACCCGCTCGTCTTCTCCTATTGCAGGCCTTCTCGCCTAAGGACTGATACCCGTAACTCCCGTCATCCCACTCGTGCGAGGTGCTGGGGCGGCGACTAAGCCATATGGAGTGCCCAGAGGTGGGGCCTGCCCCCAACACCGGGGAAGGCCGATCCACGTCGGGGAAGGCCGGATCCACGCCGGGAAAGGCCGGATCTGCTCTGGGGAAGGTTGATCCATGTTGTAGGAGCTCTAAGGAGAGGGACGCTGCCGCCGCCGGGCGTGCGAGGGCCCCCGCCGCATCCTATGGGCCCACGCCCGTGGCTTCTGCCACCACCGCTGGGTGGGCGCGCGAGGCCACCGCCGCCACCGGGTCCACGCGCTAGGCTGCCGCCACCGCCGGGCACGACCGCGTGCTTGGCCACCGTCGCTGCCACGTCTGGAGAGAGAGAGAGAGAGAGAGGGAGGGAGGAGCTGGCGTGGCCATGGGAGAGAAAGGGAGGAGCCGGCCGTGCCGCACACAGAGGGAGGAGTCGGACGCTGAGAGGGAGGGAGGAGCTGAGAGATGGAAAAATGAGAATGAAACCCTAACCCTAACTCTCCATATATATATAACGAGCGTGGTATTGGGCCGAGATGGGCTGCCTGTTGGGCCACTATTTCTGGAGGCGGTTGCCTTTTATAACAAACGCCTTCGTTAATGTATTAACCGAGGCGGGCAACCTAACACGCCCACCTCGGTTATAACAAACGCCTCCGTTAATGTGTTAACTGAAGCGGTTGTTTTAAGGCGATTGCCTTGGTTAATGTATTAACCAAGGCGGTTGAGTTAGGATAACCGCCTCGGTTAATCGACATTAACCGAGGCAGTTTCATTACGTTGTCCGCCTCGGTTAAGCATTAACGGAGGCAGTTGCTGGGCCGGCTGCGCTACCACGAATAACCGAGGCGGGCAACCGGCCCGCCCGCCTCCGAGACCAATTTGAAAACGTCTCGCAAAAGATTTTGTGTAGTAGTGGCATTATTTCATGCTTCCTTGCTAAACATGGCGCTAAGTGAAATGCACCAAGTTTTGTATGTTGTAGCCATGATGCAAGCATTGCTAGTTCTTTTGATAAGGTAACCAATTTGTTTGAAAGACAATTGAAAATTAGAGACTAAACACTATTAAAAAAAGTGCTCAAAGCTAACTTTATAAATAAGATAATGTAGTTAGGACTACATTACCGCAACAATGCACGAAAGGAGTTCTATAAGGTACACCAATGCTTAAAAACCAATGAATAGATTCAAAGCGAATCTATAGAACCCTAGAAATAGGCAGTAGATTAACTAAGACCCGATCATACCGCTACTACCCTGACAAAATAGTATCATCGAATTTTTCGGAATCCTGCCACCCTTGGAAGGAAGATGGATAGCTAAAGAAGGCTACAGTAGCGTAAATAACTAGTGGTTAACCGCCATTAGACGTATCCAACTTGACCCTCTCAAGGACCAGTGGTTTTAGATATTTCCCGCCTATTACTACGGAAGAATTTTTTCACATCCGTACTTCCACAATTTCTTAGGCTGACAGGTGTGTCCGTGGCGACTAGGGGACCTAACAGCCCCTGATTTCCTTGCCATGTGTCACTAGCTTAACCAAGAGAAGGAGCACAACGCTGCCAAAGAGCTTGTATATATATAGCAAACACTACGATTAAGCAGTCGAAAGAAAAGGTTTGCTGCAACTGTGACCACCAGAGGCGTGTGGAGCTATAGCTCGGAAGGCACCGTCATGACCATCGAATCTATCGCGCGGTAATGTGTGAATCTCCATCGTCCCTGGTACGTGCATGTGCACTTCTCCACGGCACATTAGTTTGACCTTCCTCTCACCACATGTTACCATGAACAACTGTGACCTCCAGAGGCTTGTGCATGGCACTATAGCTCGGAAAGACGACACCGTCGAGACCATCGAATCTGTCGCGCGTCAATGTGTGAATCTCTATCGTCGCTGGTATGTGCATGCACACTTCTCCACATCGCATTAGTTTGACCTTTCGCCTCACCACATGTTACCCATGACCAGATGCCACCGTCTCCGTCACCACCACAGCCGTCTCGGCCGCCGGGACAGCCACCGGAGTACAAGCACTTCTGTCGAGTATGCAACAAGGGGTTCACGTGCGGCAGCGCGCTCGGCGGGCACATGAGAGCCCACGGTGCTAGCGACGTCGACGGCTTGGGCGCCGACTACAACTCGCTCGGCAACGAGGCGTCTGCGCGGTGCCTGGGGGCAGATCAGTGGGACACGGGAACATCGGCGACGCACGCGTATGCGCTGCGGGCGAATCCGAACAGGCTGATCAGGAGCTGCCAGCTGTGCAAAAACTGCGGGAAGGAGTTCACGTCATGGGAGCTTTTTCTTCAACATGGGAAATGCAACTCGGAGGACGAGGGAGAAGAAGAGGTGAATGTGTCAGGCTCGCTACGTTCGTCATCGCCTCCCTCGGACGCCGACGGCGAGGAGGATCCGGCGGTGGCAGCCGCATGGTCAAAGGGAAAGCGATCGCGCCGCGTCAGGGCGGAGGAGGCTTCCACCGTGGTGCCGCCAGAGCGGTGCACATTAGGAGAGGAGGAGGACCTTGCGAATTGTCTCGTCATGCTATCGTCGTCCAAGTCCAACAACGAGCAGGCGACTGTTAGTACACCGGATCATCAAGTGCCAGCAAGTGCATCTATCAAGGAAGGTGATGGAGAGCCGCCATTGCAACAGCAACCAATCTCTTTTTTCACAGAGGCACAAGAGTCAGTTGTGGCACTGCCTTCGCCAGTAGCTACGGTGTCACAATACATATCACCTGCATCACGTGGAGTTTTTGAGTGCAAGGCGTGCAAGAAGGTGTTCACCTCGCACCAAGCTCTTGGGGGGCACCGGGCCAGCCACAAGAAAGTGAAAGGCTGTTTTGCTGCCAAGTTCGAGAGCAATGCCAGTGAACCAGCACGCCATTCAGTGGCCATTGATACCAACAATGGCAATGGCAAGGCTGCTGCTATCGATGAAGGCAATGCAGGTGCAAGCGCAGATGCCACCAGAGTTTTTGCTACCACTGGCGTCGAGACCAATGTAGGGACGAGTACTGAGGCAACATCATCACTGTCAATGGCGCTTGTGCCCATCGGACACAATCCATCAGCCGCCACCACGCTCGCCGTCGCAGCACAATGCAAGAAAAATGCCAAGATGCATGAGTGTTCAGTGTGTCACCGCCTGTTCACCTCTGGGCAGGCACTCGGAGGCCACAAGCGATGCCACTGGCTCACCTCGAACACGGCAGACCCTTGCAGCCCGGTGGCGGCCGGTATGATCCCACCCCTGACTGAAGATCTCGTCGGCGTCGTCAAACACCAGCTCAGCCTCCGACCGATGGCGGACGTGCCGGAGCCAGTGCTCGACCTCACAATCGCGGCAAACCCGGTGGCACTAGCCGCTTCCACGGCGCGGCCCGAGGCCAGCAGCAGCTCTTTCCGTCTCGACGTAGCACCGGTGCACTTGCAGCCACTAGTCGTCGCCGTGCCAGGTAATGTTAGCCACCCGAAGAAGGCTGCAGCGATGAGCTGCCATGCCACGGATGCGGTGGCGGAGGAAGACGAGGCGGACAGCACCACAGCCAAGAGAGCTAAGATTAGCGATCTCAAAGACGTGGTGAGCATGGATGGTGAGCCCACGGAACCATGGCTTCAGGTTGGCATTGGTTCCTCGTCGGCCGCAGGTGATGACAGTTGACAAGGGCTGAGAATCAGCTATTGATTAATCGACTATGAGGTATTACGGTACATATTATTGTATTAACTACTAACTCTACCTCAGAGCATGAATGTACAATTTGTGGAGTCTATTGTTCTACTTATGTATACTTTGATTTCTTTTTTTTTCTTATCTAGATTAGTATATACTTGCATCATCATTGTAAGACTGGAATGTACTGCTGTTACAACTAATTAAAAGCAAAAACAATATGGAAGACAACATTTTTCTCTCGGTACATTATTTGTTCTGTAATTGATCTTTATAGCATCAAACTTTAGCCGTCTGAAATTTCCGGGTTAGCATATGATTTTGTGGCTTCCTACATTGTACTCCTACTTATCCTTATTATAAGAACCCTCTACTCAACACCTGAGTGTTTTAGGGGCTTCTAGCACCTGGGTGTTGCGTGCCACCAAAACACCCAGTTGGGAACCCAATTTCAGATGCATGGAACACTCGATTGCCATGCATGACAAAACGATCTAGATCAAATGAACCAAATAAAAATTATAAAAATAATGCAAAAACAATAAATAATTAAATAAATAATAGCCATATTATTTCTATGGAAGCCAAATTGAAAGATTTCAAAGAGGAACCAAATAAAACATATAGAAAATAAAAAATCCAAAAAAATATCAGATAATTGTTCGAGTAATTGTGATGATTCTCATATACGATAATCAATTTACACCAATTGAACATAAAACTTACACCCAAATAAAAATAATAAAATATAGATCAGGCGGCGTGCATGCATGGTCCAATGGTGGGATCCAGGGGCTGCTAACCCGGTGCAGGAGGCGAGGTGGGCGACGTATGAGCTCGAGCGGTTTTTGAGGCACGGAAGCAGTAGTTTTTCCAACTAAACAGCATCGTGCGGATGCGGTCACCAACACCTGGCTGACGCTCAGGAAATCAAGTGCGCGCTAGGATAGGCACACCAAACACCCGAGCACTAGATAACTTTTCTGTTATTATAATGGTAACCAACCAATGAACCAAACATTACCGAGCGTAAAGATGTACCTGCAGCCCACAGCCTGGTGGCCCGGCCCTAAGCCCGCTTTCTTAGCCCTGCCCTAGCCTTGCCCGATCCGGTGAACAGCAAGCCCGTGCATCCCGACCAGGAGGAGCAGGCTGTACTTGGGCCGCTCCCCCCACCCGGCGGACGACCCGGCCCGGACCGTATTTCAACGGTAGGCCCAGTAGGGCCCCGGTCAGCTGGGAGGGGAATAAACCCCCCAGCTGCCCCCCTCCCACCTCGCCTAACCCTACTCATTTGTTCCCCTCCCCCCACGCCTCACTAGCTCAGTCACTCTCGGCCTCTTGCCTCTCTCTCGTCGTCTCGCGTCTCTCGCTGTCGCTACCACCGCCTCCACCCTTGTCATCGGTGCGACCTCTCCACAACCGAATCTCGTCTATCTCTTGGCGAATCTCACTCTCCTCCGTCTTCTCACCTCACCTTTGACCTCTCAACTGTACGTCGTCGCAAGAAGTTCGCCGTCCATCGAGGGCTATGCTGTCACACTGTGTTCTTCTCCAGCTTTGGGCTCCTTCTCTCTAGGTAAAGTAACCCTAACCCTAGCTGTCCAGATTGCAGCATGTAGATGAGAACCAAAAGTTTGAAGAGTCCTTCAAGAATCTGTGGCTAGATGGAGATGGAGAAGGACTGCTGGAGCCATTGTATCTGTGATCTGTCTTCTGTGTCTGAGAGAGAGAGAGAGAGAGAGAGAGAGAGAGAGAGAGAGAGAGAGAGAGAGAGAGAGACTGGAGTGTGAGTGTCATCTGTGAGACTAAGGTAGTGTTTGGTTCTGAGGATGGGGTGGGATGGGGATGGGATGGATCCGCTTTTTGACTGTTTGGTTGGGAGTCCTCAGGAATTGGGATATCCCACCTAGAGCATATCCATGGAATATTCGGTAAAATCGGGACCGAGCCCGTCCTAGAAAAAAACGCGGACGGGGACGTCCTCTTGCGACGGCGTGGGATGGCGTTAGCATCTCCAGATGATGGCGAACGGGCGCACGGTCTCCTCCGGCGCGGCGCGGCCCCAGCTCGCGGAGCTCCGGTGCGGCCCCAGCTCCGGCGCGGCGCGGCCCCAGCTCACGGAGCTCCGACGCGTGGGCTAGTCCGACGAGCAGCAGCCATGGCGCATGCGAGCGTGAGGGAGTCCAACGAGCAGCAGCCATGGAGCGTACGAGCGTGGGGGAGTCCGACGAGCAGCAGCAACAGCCATAGCGCGTGCGAGCATGGGGGAAGCCATGGCCTAGGCGAGCGTGGAAGAGACCCATGGAGCGGCGACCGTGGCGCTTGCGTGCGAGCGTCAGGAGGCTATCACGAGGAAGAAGATAAGGCATCATGCCTGGAAAGAAGATAAGGGAGAATAAGAAATAAAAAATTAAAAAGATTATGACAAGTGGGTCCCATTAAATAGTAGCTGACGACATCAAATTCACCCTCCATCTCATTCCTATTTATCCCTTCAACCAAACACAAAATGGGTCGATCCCGTCCTTATCAACCAAACAGAAAATGGAGTCGTTCCGTCCCCATCCTGTCCTAGAAATCAGAGACAGAACCGTCCCACTCCACTTTGACTCCCAACCAAATACTACCTAAGAGTATGTTTCATGTTTAGACTTGAACTATGGTTTGTAAGACATTATACATTTGAACTTTGAGCTGGTTGTACTCTTTTTTTCTTTCTTGGGTTTCTCATAACGGTGAGTATTACTTTACGTAGAAAGGTTTTTAACGAGGCAACATTGCACATCAGCTCAATAAATTTGGCTTTTCATATCTTGCCAGTTGCCATTTTCATTTCCTATTGCTTTTCAATTTCTTAACTTAGATTCTGACATTCTGTTGAGTGTTGATCTTCTTTTGATTTCAAATGTGAAATGAGAACATTGAATAGAGTTGGTTGAGGGGCCTCGGCGATAGCGGGCTTCGGGATGGCCCGGCCTGGTAATTTGGTTGTGTTTTTCAGGCAGCCCGGCACGGAAAAAAGGCCCGACAGGCCATGGTCTGGGTCGCTAGTCAGACATGGCTCCCAGTCAGGCACGGTGCCTGGCCCGGTGCCGCCAGCTCTAGGTAGTGTTGACGCTTACTCGACCATGTATACCCGGGTGCACCAGCTCTAGGTAGTGTTGACGCTTACTCGACCGGAGGGCCATAACTATGAGGTGTAGTAGTATCCTTTCAGTTTCTGAAGATCCGAACACATCGCTTGGAGTAGACTAGTACTAGTGAATGGTGATTATCTGCTACTGCTACACTGACTATTGTTCTGCTTAAAACTGAACATCGGGATCCCGCAGCGTTCTGCAGTCACTGCAACTCCCGTAGTCCTGTCATGCGGCGCTGCACGCGCTCAGCATTACGAACCTGACGGCGAGGACGCGAGGCGAGTTACATTCAGCGTACTTCTCAAAACCTTAATCCGTTCAACAGATCAAGGATTGGCTTGTACTATTACTGTATGTAAGGGACTAACTGTGATCACCAGCCATCCAGCTACAAATTCTTGTGTCCTTTCTACTGATTACCCGACGATGATTGCGGGCATCCGGAGAAGAACAGGGACGGCAGGACGACAATGTCAGGAAAGGAGGAAGGGGCAAACGAGTGATGATACTGCCATATGAATGACCTCATCAATTGACAATTGCCCCAGCTGTCTCGTAGTATTCAGAATCCAAAACCAGCCGGTGCCACGACGACGCACGAATTGAATTGCCTGCTGAATTCATATCAAAAAATACATTGGTACCTGTTTTTGTTTCAGAACTGCCAGCGCTAGTATCAGTAAATAACTGGCACAACCTGCAGTTGCTCGTACACATGCCTCACTCACAGTCGCACGCATGATCAGTATGATCAGCACGCCGCTCCCGCAACGCTGGAACGGACAATCATCATGTGAACCGGCACGCACCCAATGCCGGAAAATCTGAAAGTGGCTGGTTTCCTTCTCTATCAATAAAATGATACAAGCACCGTCTCATGCTTGTTCCTGCTGGAATTTATAGAGTTTTCCCTTAAAATTGGAATTTTGAGTTGAAGTCAACTTTGGATCAAGAAAATTTCAGAAATTGGAAAAAATGAAAATAAAAGAAAAGAGGGCACTATGCTTATGGGCCACCTGTGCCGCTGCAAGGCCCATAGGGCCGAGCAGGCCAGCCAGACAACGTGAGCTCCTTACTTGTCCCTTCACGGGAAAGGTCGAAGGATGCTAGGTGTGAGGATCTAGGAAAGAACCGAACCCAATTCAGTGGAAAATCGCGAAGAACGTGTAAGGATGACTAGCTGTAATTGCATGTACATGGATTGCATTTTACTTTACGATAACTAAAGAAGTTCATCACAATACTGGTAGCTCGATGAACACCACCACGACGGCGCTTGCTACTACTACAGCTACAGTACCTTTAGAGCAATTCTGAGTAGAAGCCCTCGAATTAGGATCCATAATTGTAATTCGAGGGCTTCCTTCAATTTTGAATGTTTAATTTTTTCGTTGCTTCAGCAATAACCCACAAACTAAGACCCGTACATTCATTCGAACCAAGGATGACACATAGGACCCATTCATCATTCTCATTTTTTCTCCCTACCGATTGTGCTATGCGTGCAACAGTGACCATGCGTTGGGAACGTAGCCCTATGGGGTCGCTGCCACACCTCCAGACATCTTCGGGGTCGCAGCCGCCAGCCTGACCAGTGACCACGCTCAAGAGAGATGCCGCAGGATTGTAGCCACCAGCGCAGCCGTGCCCGGGAGAGAAGCCGTGGGTGTCGCAACCACGCGCTGCCAGGCCCCACGGGGGTCATAGTCGCCAGCACGCTCTCGCCTAGGAGAGAAGACGGCGAGGAGGTAAGCCAAGGAGGAACCAGGAGAAGGCCACGCCGCAAGAAGAAAAACCTACAGGCAGGCGTGCTGGGAGGGGCCAGGAGAAGGCCGCGCCACCAGAGGAGGATGGATCTAGCGACAACAGTAGGGAGGAGGCTGCCGCCGCCAAGGGAGGGGCTCACCGAGGGAAAATGTGAGGGTGTGTTCTCATATCTGCCTAACTAGCATAGGGGTTCTCCTCTCGACCAACCGGGTTTTAGTCCCGACCGACATGGGCCCTCAGCAAAGTGTCTCCGTACCTCCTCTTCAGGATCTTTGTAACGGTCAAGTGACACGAAACAATCCAATCATCAAACAATCACATAACACTATCATTATGCATCGATACTAAAATTTCTAGTTGAAACATCATTGATCGTTACGCTCGAAAATAAGGAAAACAAGGATACATGTTTGTGTTTTGACCCAAGTTATGGTTGATCTCTCTTTTGGTCACTCATGTCTAATATCAGAGTTAACATGTAGCTCATTTTGGAACAAAAAAACTAATTATCACTATTGAATTTTAAAACCAGCCGATAATGATAGATAATTATCACTTGTATTGTATTATCGATCGACAGTAATACCCTCTTCTAGACACGAAAGTTCTTTTCAACATGATTAATTTTCCACTCACGCTCGCGGTCGCTCCCCCCTTACCCTTCCCTCTGGTGCCCTCCCTCTCTCTAACATAATCTCATTTCTCTCTCCCTAGATCTCCGCTTTCCTCCCCTTGGTGGCTCTCCTCCCGGCACAGGTGTGGCCCTGGTGTTGGTGGCCCCCGGGCACGAGGGGCAGCCTCCTATACGGGACACGTAGTCCTCAGTGCGAGGAGTCGACGCAGCCTTTGGCATAGGGCGTGAGAGCAACCCCCAGCATGAGGGGTAGCCTTCGGCGCGCGGCCTCGATGCAAGACGTGGGCATAGCCCTGTCTCCGACAACACGGAGTTTTTGTGTGTGTGAAATTAGGCATCATTACTGATCAAACAATTGGCAATAAAATGCTAATGTCAACGCTGTCGATTATCCGGTCGAAAACTACTTTTGAACCAGCTGTGATTACTGATTTTGGGTAGTGGGAAGCGCTCTAGAAAAAAGCTTTTGGCTGCTGATGCACACCTCGGCAAGACGAGGGTTTCCACGTTGGTCAGCTCCAACCTTGTTGGGCTGCTGACAATGATGTACTTCCATGTCAAATAGAGGGGCTGCAGTCCAATGTGGCGGTGACCGGCGTTCTGGGGCCAGAAATGTGCAGGGAAAAGCACATCGAAACATGTCTAGATTGTATCACCACTAGGGAATCGGTGGACCACTGGACAGTGGACGATGGGTTGTTCAATAGGACGAAGCGCATCGAGCTAGCGGTCGACGTACGGAGACAGAGCGCGTGGGCCGTGGCCCGTGGGGGCATATCGTCGTCCTTGGAGCTGAAACCTGCAGGAACCATTGGAAAGTACTATGGTCTATGGAGCACAAGTGCACAACACGGACGAGGGGCGATGCACAGGGCACTTCCCTTCCCTTGCATATTTTCTTGTTTTTAGCACCTAAATTTTTATTTGACATTTCTTATAAAAAAATCATGAACGACAAAACTGCATGCATTCGGGTCATCCAAACTTTCAAGTCAAAGAATTGAACTCCGTCAAAAAAAAATGTCAAAGAATTAAATAGGCCTACAATCCTTCTTTTTTTTAGACTAAAGACCGATTGGTCCCGCTTTATAGAAAGCATAGAATTCACTGGAAAAACAACCTTACAATCACAATTTTTGAAAGTGCCCATGGCACACCCCTCTACCACAACGCAGTTCGCAAAAGCAACTACTAAAAGGTTCACCAGAACTTTAACAGAAAATTACATCCTCGCATAACAATCCATTCTGAAACTCTACACCATTAGTCTTGGATGTTTTGCACCAAATGTCTTGATAGCTTTTCCACTTTCTTCGAAACCCAGCCTCTTTCCTTCTCCTTGAGTAGAATGCTCCATTTTGCAGAAAAATTATTGATCGATGTACCACTACATTCGGACTTGTTATGATTTTGTTGTTAAAGACATAGTCATTACGAATTAACCAAAGACTCCAGCATATACAAGCAAAAAGAAAGATCATCTTTGATTTAGGAACATCTCATCTACCACTACTAAGATTTAGAAATTGATGAAGGTTTATAGGTGTTTGTGTCCAAAAGAGGGCATCATGATCTGTCCACCAGCAGTAATTTGCTATATAGCACTCAAAGAAAATATGTTGGGTTGTCTCTATTTGTCCACACACTTTGCAATGCTCAACTCCAGGCCAGTTTCTCCTGACCAGCTGTTCTGCCGAAGGAAGGCAATCTGAATAAATGGACCAAAGAAAAAACTTGATCTTCATTGGTATTCTAACTCTCCATATACTCATGACTTCCTTATTTTCAACTCCAGGGAAGGTCAGCTCTCTATATAATGAAGCAGTTGTGAATTTTCATTTCTTCTCCAAAGCACATGTATCAGTATCTGGTCTTCCTGTAGTTGCACCCAACAAGCCTTCTAGCTGCGCTTTACAAATGGTTGCTCTGATACATCTACTCCCTTCGTCCCTTTTTAACTATCATTCTTGCTTCTTAAAAGTCAAACGTACTTAACTTTGACCAAATATATATAAGAAAATATTAATACTATGGTACATAATAAGTATCATCAGATAGATTGTTGAAACTATTTTCATAATAAACTTATTTGGAGATATAAATGTTGCTAATTTTTCTATAAACTTAGTTAAACTTAAGAGTGTTTGACCACCACAAATACCATAGCGACACTAAAAAAGGAATAGAGGGAGTATACCCTTATTTATATCTATAATGTTTTGTGGTCCTTCACTTTCTCCTGAGTATGTATAAGTTAGAGCATCATGTCAATGTATGGTGGAGAGTCTGATCTCAATACGAATTTGAACGTATGACGTGATCCATTTAGATAAATCTCCAACCCTTGCATGCCTATACGAGTTAGAGCGACACATATCTAGGCATGGTACTTAGTCTAATTCCAAGATAAATTGGAACATATAAGGCAAGATCCAACGTCAACGCAACAAGTTGTGTCCTGTTGCAACGTGACGACATAGTAATATTTAATTTCGATTTACATTATTATGATAAATATTTCGAGTAGATTCAAAGTTTGCATAGCAGTGAACTAACCGTTCAACCAAGCATTTGAAATTCTTTTATAAATGAAGATCTTTTTAAAATAAAAACTCCAAGCACAATACATCGAGATGGTATAGTAGTTTTATAAATAACTCCTTAGAAACATAGATCCCAAAAATTAAAGTATAGGTCAGCATATTCTATTGACTATCAATCTTTAGACTAGATCATTATTTTTGTGCTCTAGGAGAAAATATATATCCTTAAACGCATGCTCCTATTACAAAACCGCCATAACTAAAACCGTCCTATTTGGAACACATGATTTTTTTTCCTATGTTTTTTCTGTGAAGTTGAACTAATTTCTTTAAAATTGGTGCGTTCTAAACCGGCCACTTCTGTAGAATAGACTAAGTGCTGAGCCAATGGATAATTGAGGTTTAGGTTGCAGAAGAAAGAAGAAACCAAATCGAAATTACATCCCGAGGATGCAAAGGTCTCGAGAAAGGCTGGAGACGGGCATTCGGAGGATAGAGACAGCAGGAAATTGACAGGGAATTGAATAGAGAAGGGGAGAACAACAAGCGCTGCTGCTGGCGGACGTCCGGCTTTCCAAGCTACAGCCGTGGCGTGTGGCCTCATCACTTGCTCGGCTGCCTCGTATTCACTGGCAAAGCCCAGCCTCCCTCCAGGACGATTTGGTACCTTACAAACCGAGATCGCTAGCCGAGTTGTTGCTCCGTTGCTCCATCTTCAGTTCAGTTGGCGATAGAGCCCCATATAGTAGCATCTTCAATTCAGTTCAGCTGGCTTCCGCTGGCTGTAGCTGTGGCTGGCTGCTTTCTTGCCTACTCAACAGTGTTTGCTAGTCACTTCTTCTTCTTTTTTGCAGCAACAGCCAGCCATGCATCAGCAGCCAGCTCTGGAACTACCGGTGCTCGCAGCATTACTTTGCTTGCTGTGCGGTTGCTCCTACACGGCTACACATGGCCCGTCCACAGCACAGTCGATGAATGCTTGAGCAAGAATGGTTCCTGATTAACTTTGGAGTAGGTGTTTAGTGGGGTAATCATGTGAACCGGCGCGCACCTACTGCCAGGAAATCTCCAAAGCGGTTGGTTGGAATTGGAAAAGCACCCGCCCTCGCCCAGCAGGCGCACCAAAAGCGCCTCCACGACTCCACGTCGCGAAGGCAGCCAGCACCCAGCAAGACGGCCACAGCCACAGCCCACAGCCCACAGCCCACAGGGCCGGGGCGGCACGCTGAGCCGATGCTTTACTCGCTTGCTAAGCTCCCGGTCTCAGTAAACATCGTCTATTTTTTGAGAAAGGATTTGACCTACTCGTACAGGCTACAGGAGGGAAACCAGCAACATCATGCCCCGTTAAAGAGCGGTAAAAACGGATGGACATCGATGCAAGTAAAGTGGGGAGTACTACGTAGTAATTTCAGGGACGGGAGAAATTACGGGGAAGGAAAGGAATTATGAGATACTACTACTGCCTGCCTTGCCCTGCATGTCTTTGAGAGGAAGGAAGCTACTGATCGATGGAATGGAGCCACTAATGAAGCGTTGCCAAAACCATACCGTGATCTTTGGTTCCCATCCACAACCGGCCGGATCATCAATAAATTTAATTAATTGATTGGAAAGGCGTAAAAGCATTGCGACCGACTCTTGGGTGGTAGTGACATTGCAGTTTTGGACTCGATCCCACGCGATTAATTTTGACGCGTACCAAAAGTCTCGATCCCCCAAGCAACAACACTCTACTCCACTCCACCGTCGGTCACCATGCATTGCATGCAGGCGTTTTGTTTGCTTGCCGGGAGCCTTCTCAGCATCCCAGCCTTGTTGGCACCTTCTCCGCTGCTCTGACCTCTGAGCTCTTCTTCGATCAGTCTCTCACTCACTCAGCTCGCTGCACGTATGGCGCACCAGCAGGGTTGGAGGTTGGAGCCAGTCAAGCGAAGGCCGGAAACCGGCCAACTGCACTTCCCAGTCGTGATCCGAGCGGAATGGTGGCTTAACATGGAAAGATCTAGCCTATATTAAGCTAGTCCATAAAAAGGCAGGTTGACAGCCATCGCCATGGTGGAGGAGAGTGGTGACATCTTCAATAAAAAATTCCAAACTTACTAGGATTATTGCTCCTAATTCTTGTATTGACAGTAGGAACCAACTAAAATTCATCACAGAGCTGGTTGGTCTCTCTCTCTCTCTCTCTCTCTCTCTCTCTATATATATATATATATATATATATATATATAATATAACACAGCTGGTTCATAAAGTAGTGTGCGTGTACAAATGATCTGTATATATTGTTGGAAATAAATACTTAATTGTTGACTAAAACTGATCTTTGTGTCACGCATACAAGACAAGGAATTGGACCACAAGATACATTTCATATCCTTCATACGACCAACATTAATTTATACAATGTACTCAACATTTATACTTTTTTTTCTTTCGATATCTTTTTCTTAGTTCTTCCAATCTTTTTCCTAGCAGAATACTAAGTATTTAAGGAGAATTTCCTGGGCCTGTCAGTCTGTCACTTCATATTTTGCTTTTTTTTTCTTGACAAAATGCAATATATTTCTCTTGTCCATCCTCTAAAAATTAATGCTTCTGGTATTCCAAAGATATATGTGCTCTCAAAATTGCAATAACCAAAGGATACGAGGAGCCCTACAAAAACACAAAAGATATAGGAGGAAATCAAAAGGGCATAAATGTGGGGGAAACTTGGCAGTTCCGCTATATTCTAAACTCCCCCACGGTGGCAGGGGGGCGGCAGGGCAGTTCTCTCTCTCTCTCGCTCGTCTCCTCTAAAAGCTCGTATTTTTAGCTTTCCCGAGCTCTCTCTCTCATCAAGCTCTCCACCAAGCTCTCGCCATGGCCAAGAACACATGCAAGCTATGCTCCCGCCGCTTCGCCAGCCCCCGCGCCCTCGCCGGCCACATGCGCGCCCACTCCATCGCCGCCGCTAAGTCGCAGATCTCCTCGGCGTCGTCGGCTTCGACCTCCATCGCGGCCGGCGGCGGCATCGACGACGACGCCGCCGACGCAAAGAAGCGCAGCCCCATCCAGGGGCCGCACGCGCTGCAGGAGAAGAACCCCAAGCGCCGCGTCCGCCTCGACGACGACTCCGACTTCTCGGATCGCGAGAGCGAGACGACGGACTACTACTCCCCGTCGCCGGACGCCAAGCGCTCGCACGCCGGATCGGGAGACGCGGAGCCGATGAGCTCGGTCTCCGACGCTGCCACGCCGGAGGAGGACGTCGCGCTGTCTCTGATGATGCTCTCCTGCGACTCCTGGCCCGCGCCGCCGCCGCCGTACCCGTACCCGTACCGCCTCGACTCCGACGACGACGAGAGCGACGCCCGCCCCGTGGTGGTCGCCGCCGCCGCCGCGGCAGCGCAGAAGCGGACGCGGTACGAGTGCCCCGCGTGCAAGAAGGTGTTCCGATCGTACCAGGCCCTCGGGGGCCACCGGGCCAGCAACGTGCGCGGCGGCAGGGGCGGCTGCTGCGCGCCCCCGCTCAGCACTCAGCCGCCTCCCGCCCCGGCCCCGCTGCAGCCATTGCCAGAATGCGAGGGCAGAGAGGAGGACTCCAAGGCGCAGCAGCCGCACGAGTGCCCCTACTGCTTCCGCGTGTTCCCGTCCGGGCAAGCTCTCAGCGGCCACAAGCTGTCTCACCTCTGCTCGGCGGCGGCGGCGGCAGCAGCAGCAGCCGCCGCCGTCACATCAGGCGCTGATCCTTCGATCGCAATGAAGAGCCTGGGTTTCATTGATCTGAACCTCCCCGCGCCCTTCGACGACGTGGAGGTCTCCGCCGTGTCAGATCCCTTCCTCTCGTCCAAGCCAGCAGGTTCTTGAAAGCTAGCAGAGCAAGCAAGCCGGCCGCTCCTTTCGGCTGATTCCAGTGGAGACGATTCGAGGTAAGTATCATCAGAGACAGAAAGAAAAGACTTACTGATTAACGAAGCAGTAAGGAAGGTAGAGAAACTTATGATACAAAAAATGGAGACATCTTTGCTTGGGTTGGGAGGTTCGTTTTTTTCTTAGTATAATATTTGTTCGTTTGCATTGATTCAGTCAGCTACAATATCTCTGTAGTCCGCCATTTCGTTCTGTCTTTTTGTTTGTTTCAAGCCATGGAACAGAGTAGATCGGGGCAGCTAACAGAGCTAGCTAGTTCTTGAATTCTCATCTGAATCAAGAAAATCCAAAAAAGAAGAAAAACTCTAGCTGAAGCGTTGCTTTCTGTTGCAGTCTCCAGCTGTGCACGTTCCAACTGTCCATAGCAGGGAGCTTGGCAAAGCCACCAAGGCAATCGCAGTCATTAGCCGGTAGCCAAAAAACACCAGCATCGAACTGGCGATACCAATGCAGGATCGGCCTGGCGTTCATGTTTAGTTTGTTGCAGAAAGTGAAACTCCGCCGCTCTGCTTGCTCGAAACTCCGCCGCTCTGCTTGCTCTCTTGTTCTCACTCTCCTTTTGCTTCGGCCGCATTGCTGTTGCCTGCCTGCTGGAGTGCTGGATGCTGCCGCCGCCCACCACCACGGCACCACCTGCATCTGCCGATGCATCCTTCCTTCTCCTGCTGCTTGCTGCCACTGCCAGGACCAGCAGCAGCAGCGAAAAGGCTAGGCATGAACAGTTGCGCACTGTGCCCAGGCCATTTTGTTCTCCGTCCCTTGCTCTCGCTGCGCGGTGGCCCCCTCCCCCACGCTGCCCGGCACGAGCATAATGCATCCCAACAGATTGTCCGTCGCAGCAGCTAATGCAGTTTTGAATGAGTAATATAGGTGTATAAATACGCCATATACGGATCTAGATATACCTCGGATATCACTGTAGGTGCGGCTACGAGTACTATACGAGATTGTTGGTTGATTGGTTCGATGCGATCTGTCCGACGAGTTGGTTAGAGGCTTTCGATTTTACAGGCACTGCTCCTGCTCTCTCCACGTTCGGCGGGAGCGCCGGTAGGTGGTTATATGCATGGCCCACCACTCACGTCCACGTGGCACCCGTCTCTCTCAAGCCCAAGCCATGAGCCATCGAGGCCCGTTCGTTTGGAGAAATTTTAGAGAAATCTAAAAAAATTTGTGAGAGAAAAACACTGTTCCAGATAAAAAAAAAACGAATCAAACCAACGAGCCCAAACCGTCGTCATCGTCCCTTCTTTTCTCTCCCCTCCCTCCTACTACGACGCTTGGTTTGCATCGGCTGGTCTCAGGTCACTACAGTTCAGTGGTCAGAGTAGCGTCGGTGGTTGATTCTGCGATTAACGCTTGGTTAAAAGAGAATGGGGGTTATTAATAATAATTAATAAATAAATGGGCCTGTACTGTTACCGTACTTGGAGCGCGGAGCCCGAGGCGGATCTCGCGGGTGAATTCGGTTGGTCCACGGCTCAGCTAGGGCAAACCGGCTATGACACGTGGGCCCTCCCTTGCCCCCGGCCTACTATGGTGTGCACTTCTGTGTGCCGGTAGCATGTTGGACCGGAGGCGGAAAGCCGCTTGGGGTGGGGACGGGAGATGGCCCCGGAACGCCCCACGTGGCGGCGGCGCAAGAGATCACGAATGGACGGCTGGGATTTATTCACGGGTGGAGCCCTGGCCAAACCTATTTCCGATGGATGGATTCCTGCCCTTATAGTTGTCCAGGTGGCCTTGGCACGCTGGGCCGGCACTGGCCGGGTCCGAAAAGCACGGGCCAGGCTCGTGTCTGGCACGGCCCGGCGTCGTACTCGTGCCTAGGCCTCCACAGCGGCCCGTAGTGTCGGCCTAGGCACAGCACAGTTTTTGGGCTAGCACAACGCGATCCGATTATTTTAGATAGTTGGATTTCCTCTGGATAAATCACATCATAAAACCTAACTATCTTCCCACACCTCCGAGTTTCCCGTCCACACCGCCGCTCTCTCCGACTCCTTCACGCACTCGCTCTCCCTCACGCGCTTTGCTCCGAGCCCGCCGCTCCCGTTTCTCCACTCCCTCCAGTGGCTTCTCCTCGCCGCCTCCTTCACTACAGCGGCTTTGCGGCGAGACGCGGAGGCCGCGCGGCTCGCTTGACGCAGCGTGGTGGCAGCGGCGAGCGCGCGGCAACGACAACGGCGCCGCGCTGAGCGGAGGCCGCATGGGGCTCGCGGTGGTGCCCCGCCTCTCTCTTGCCGCGTCGTAGGCTGGTCGCCGGGGCAGGCCACCACCGCTTCCCCCTCGCTCGGCTCTCCCCGTTGTCGTCGCTCCCAGTGACGACGTCCTCCTCTCATACGGCGACGCGGCTCCGCGGGAACGGCAATGACGACGCGATGGCACGACGACAGCAACGACGAGGTCGCTCCTCACGTGGAGCTGCAGTGCTCGGACCAGCACGGACACGTGGGGCTGCCGTGCTCGACGGCATGGCTAACCGGTAATAGAGCCGTGCCTGAGCCGAGGTCTCGGCACAGCGACACTATCAAGCATGACACGGCTGAGCTACCGTGCCGCATCGTGCCGTGTCTGACCGTGCCCGTGCCAATGCCGCGCCAGACGGCCCGGTTGGCCAAGTATACCTTCCCTGCCCGGTGAGAATCGTTTGTTGATCCATCGATTGATCGATCGGTCTCCTGCTTACGTTTCTTGATGGATTTTATTATCTTGGCAAAAGTGGTAGTCCTACTAGAAAGTTTCCCTTAGCTTCACTAGTGACAAGTAGTACGGAGTATGCTCTGAAACGGAACCAAAAGAGACACTGAAAAGTATGCTCACTAGTATTTCTCAAAAAAAAAAGTGTATGCTCACTGGTACTAATGACAATAAACATACTCCGTACAGCGCGAGCTGCAGTGCAGCAACAGCACAGGCACAGCATTGTCATCTGGCTTTAACTTTTGCTGTTGTCGGGGTCACTGAACGAGTGAACGCGAGACTGACCCGTTGGGCTCGTATTAAAACCGGTTCATAAGTCAATTGAAGCCTGTTTTATTACCAGAGAAAAATATTATAGATTTTTGCTGATAAACCGACTAATAAAATTAAAGCGAACATGCCCACTTCGGCGAGAGCCGAGAGCTCGAGCTTGAAAGTAGAACCGAGCCTCACGCCGCGGCCGTCCCATCCGGGTAGAAAATTCCCGCTCGGCTGGCTGCTCGTTTGGACCGGTCTTGGCATCGTACTGGCCGTCTACAGCTGCCGCAGAAAATTACGGGTGCCGGTACCGGTAGCCTTTGTCCTGTGGCCCTGTGCCGCTAGCAGGAGCGTACGCATATACGCAGGCACATAGCAGGCTAGCGTAATCTCATTTTCACTTGACAGTTGCAACGACATCTACTGGTTACTGTCACGCTTTGTAGATATCGCCGTATGGTATTGGTATCGTTCGCACGGCCACAGGCAGGTAGATAAGATTACAGGCTTGCAGCGACGGTCCATTAGCCCGATGATCGACGCAGCTACCGGGGACTAATCTTCGCACCTGATCGAGCAGCAGGTAACGGCGACCGGCGAGTGGCAACAGTTTGGCTGGTAGCGTCGACGTGGGCGTAGTGCTGGTGAGTGACTAGCGACCAGTGACGCCACCACGGGCCTCGGCGACGCGACCACCGCAACCTGGGGTCGCTTTCTTGGCACAGTGAGTGCGTGCTTTGCGTAGGTAAACCACCGTCCGTTTGCGATTAACTCTCCTCCGTCTTCACCTACAGGCCACAGCGAAACCTCTTCGTTCGGGCGCCGCTCGTGCACTGTTCTTCGCCATTGTATGCGGTTCTACAGCGCTGAGGAGGAGGACACCAACTCCTGCACTGTATACCCACAATCGCGTGAGGGCACGAGCAATCATGGACTTGTCTTCTGAAAAGCCGAGGTGTGCTGTGTGCATGTATACGAGATGAGTACATTGATGGGGGTTTCTCCGTGGAGCACACAGGGGCAGCTGCCGCCGCGCGCCGTTCACATGGTAGGTGACCACCCCGCGCGTTCGCATACAGGCAAGGAGTGAAGGGGCGCATGGTACCCTGTCATGCGTTTTGCTGTCTCGCAATTAGAACGGCATCGGCAATCGGCGTGGCGTATTGGAACGGCGCACCAACAGCACCTTCCCTGCTTTTGCCCCAGCTCTCTCGCTCATCTTTTCTTTTCTTTTTTCTCTGCCCGGGCTTTTACTCGATTGATTTGATGGAGCCAATCCTGATTCCAGAGTCCGGACACGGAGCAAGCAAGCAATCAAGCAACGGTTGGTTTGTTTACCACGACAATGACAGGGTAATTTTGTTTCTGCCTGAGACATTGCCATGTCTCTGCCAGAGTAATAACCCCGCTGCAAGTTTGTAAGTTCCGGCCTGCGCCAAGGAGGCTTTGCTGTCGCTTTGCGAAGAGACATTTGGAGATATCATCATCTCTTCAGTAATGTAACAGAAACTACCTTCCTTCGTCAGGGAAAAGGAAAACACCATACGATGCTGCAAACACAGCGTACTTTCTTGTTCGTCCCTTACGTTGTTGCTCATCAGCTCATGTACCCTTTTATGCGTGCTGCCACAGCATCATAAGTGTGCCCGGTCACGAGAGTTTAGTTGGCGCAGGGGCAGGCCTCTGGACTGTTGTTGAGGTGAGGGTGAGGGGCTACTGTTAGTAGGGCTCGATGGCACGCTCCGACGGTAGGATTCTTGCTTGCTTCTGCAGCCAAGATGGTTCCTTCACCCTCCCCTCTCATCATCAGCCGGGGACTATTTTTATTGCCGTCACAGTCACACCCACGAGAGGGAAAAAGATGAGCTAAAATTTTGCATCTGTGGACCTTTTGTTTGAAAAAAACAAAATACAAAAGTCCAAGGCGGATGGCAATTTGTGGGGCGAGAGAAACCTTGGGTCGTAAGGCATCATGTATATGCCACATCACGTGGCATCGGAATAAACATTTTTCTTAAAAAAAAACTTGGCTTGGATAATCTCATTTTAGTCTCCTGTTGCTATAAGTAAGAAGCATCTCAGCTTGGACTGAACTGTACTTAGCAAAGCAGATGCAATAGCTCTCATTTCAAATGTATGCTTAGCTTCTCACAAATCAGAACTCCTCCTTTGTAAAAGTTTCTTTTTTTTACTTAGGTAAAGTATCAGTGTATCACTGTACTGGTGTGGTACGAGGCAGCAGATTCTGGCACAAAGGGAGAAAACATCAATGGGGGCGATAGTGCTTTCGTCCATTTGCAGCTGGTAAAACATGAAGAAAAAGAAACATGGATGCCTCTTTTCTCAAGTTGGTACTGACTGACCGGTAAGGCTGTGACCTAGGACCTAGCCTGCATGCGGTACCGCATGACCAACGAAGTGGTAGATATGCATGTATGAAGCTACATGGAGAATCGGTTAATATTGTTAGTTTCTTTTTCTTTTTACAATGCCAGTAAGGGGCTTCGTCTTTTCAGTTTCATTACCACTGCGTGCCAAATAAGATGGATTGATGCAAGATAGAGAAGGTAAAACAGATTAATGATGTAACATTGTACCTTTTTTGCTATGGAAGTAAATTGGAGTAATCTGGTTAGAGGGTAGTGAAAAACCTCTTGGCCAAATATGGCAGTAGGACAAGAATAGCCTTAAAATGGTGGAATATGGCACAGGCATATGAGCTCATTTGGTCCACACTAATGCAGAAACAAAACTGGCACCATGCTTAAAAGAGATATAGCTTCTGAATGCACCATCCCACGAAAACAGGAAGCATCTCCGTGAACGAAGAACTGGAAAGGGAAGCTGGGGAAGAAAGACAGAGAGAATCATTTCCGTTGAAATCAGTCTTGTTTGTTTTTCGCTTGTCCATTAGCCTCGGTTCTACTGGCCCTTTCAGTTCTCCCCGTCTGCATGAACTGACTCGGTGACCAGCTCATGTAGGAGCGCTACTGCACTGGTTCTTTGCCGTATCCACTGTAGTGTGTCTGTACTTTGGCATCGGCAGTGAGCATCAAAAGCGGCATGTCAAGAAACGAATGCATGTGCCTCTACATCACCTCCATGGCTCCATCCTTGGTCCCCTGATCTGACCATCCCTTGTTCATAAACCAGCTAGAGACGAGACGAGCGTGTGAGAACGGCCTAGCAGCAGTGTTTCCCTTTGAGGATCGGTCGTGGTCTTCTAGACTCTACCAAGAGTTTCAGGTTGCAAACTAAAGTCTGAGCAGGAAAGAGCGGTTTGTGCACTGTAGTGCACTGCACAGGCTATCATGTACTAGTACACTAGTACTGGACCACAGTACCTACTAATCTTACGTACAAGCATGAAACCAAGGAGTGGTACTCTTAATTCTGAAGCCTACTAGATGCCTTTTGTACAGCTGCTTTGGTTTGGTTTCACTTTCAGTGACGCGAAAAGTGAAACGCAGGGCGTTCAGTGGTGAAAGAGACTCTAGCTCGAGCGCAGTGCAGCCAAAATTAGAGCCTCTGCAGGGGCTTCAGCTTCGGCTCTGCAGGAGCTGTGTCAAACGTCTGTTTTGGAAACGGCTCTGAAATGGGGAGCCGGTCAAGAGCCGGAGCTATTTTTTGCCTGTGTAGGAGAAGCCTTAAAAACGAGCTTCGCGTGGCTTTTTACTGTGGGTTCACGTCGTCTAGTTCGAATGAGCCGTTTTGCCAAATGTTTTTCAGAACAGCTTCAGCTCCTCCAGATAAGCTGCTCCTTCAGAAAAGTCAGAGCCGGAGCCATTTTTGAAAAGCCAGAGGCCTTAGTTGCCATTCGCGTTGATGTCTTACAACTCAAGCTGCGTAACTGGCAATTGCAGGTTGTGAATCATGTGGGGGGTGGGAGACGCCGTGATCTATACAGACGACGCGACGCGGCGATGGCGAGGGAAGCCCAAGCCATTAATTTCTCGCATCTGATCCGATGGTCGTACTCGTACGCCGGCGGCCCGCCGTGAGCGTGAGATCTCGGTCGCGGCAGCGCGCGTGCTTCGGGTGGCGCCTGCATGTGTGCACGGCCCGTACGAAGTGGACGGCTGCTGGCGCCTGGCGGGCTGCTCTCGGGCCCATGATAAAGCAAGCGGACGTTCCACACAGCAGCCTGGTTGTCCGGCCACTAGAGCCTCCCTCGTGGGCTCGTGGCCCAAAGCCTGCTATACGAGAATCCCTCCTCCGCGGCATATCTAACTATTTGCCATTCTTACGGTGGCTGCCTCTTCGTTTGCTAATTTTATCTTGTCAATTACGAAATTACCCGAGAAAACAGTAACCAAACTAATATTTTGCCATTTTCGTTGACGTGTCATGCCATATCAGCGCGCCAGCGTGAAGTTAATGCCTCCGTCTCCGCTGACCAACGGCGCCATGGCCTTTCAGTTCCACTTCCACCAGCAGCCGCCATGGCCGCCGAGGCAGCAGCTAAGTGCCTGCACCCGGGCCTCCCTCGTTGCCGGCCCTGACACTGGAACGTGGTGGCTGAAACGAAGCTGCCGCTAAGGATTCGGGGGATCTTTTGCTGCGCCACGACCACGAGCTGGCTGCTTGACTGATACGGCCTGCTCCTCCTGGCTCCTGGGCTGGGCATGACGAGGGGAGGCGGCAAGGAGGAGCTGGGGAAGGTGATGGGCCCGCTGTTCCCGCGGCTCCACGTCAGCCACGCAGGCAAGGGCGGCGGCCCGCGGGCTCCGCCAAGGAACAAGATGGCGCTCTACGAGCAGCTCACCGTGCCGTCCAATCGCTTCAGCTCCCGCACCTCGGGGGCCAGCCTCGTGCCCTCCACGTCGGCTGCCCAGGTGAGCCCGCTCGCTGTTTGCTCTGCTTTCAGGATCGAGTTTCCCGTCGCGCCAACGCAGAATTCGTCTCTTCAGTTCAACCCCCGTTCTCCCTGTGTTGTTTGCTGCTGAGTTTACCCCGTGCCAAACTAAGGCAAACCTCTGTCTCTGTGCTTGCATTTGCATGTTTAGAGGGGAAAAAGTCCCAGAGGGGTGACTCTGCTGCTACCAACTTTCCTATTTTTTCCTGCTGTTGCCCAAGCTGCTAAGTGAGCTTCCGTTTTTGTTGCTTCTTGGCAACTACTGTACTTCTTTCAAACATTGAAAATTAATTACTGACATGCATCCTAACAACTTTTCTGTGAGCGCAATTACCGAACCTGCAAACCCATAGTAGTATATATGTTGGCCTAGCACACGGGCATGTGATCTGTATGTCCACAACTAATTCCTTTGGGGCGCCATCTGCAAACAAGCTTTTGGATCGAGGACGCTCACTCAGTATTCTAGATATTTTTTGCTAATTATGTGTGACAAAACTTGGTAGGAAGTTTCTAGTTTTCTAGTACATAAATAGAAAGGATCACAAGCTAAGAGAGGATATGGTCAAGAATCAGTTCAAAAAGCTAGAGGGCCAGCGCATGACACATTTATTTGCAGGTTCATTTGTTAGGATCCTCAGCGTGTATGTTGTACAGATGAGCAACTATCCCATGTTCTGCGAGTTTGTAGGACAGGAAAACTATTCCAGAGTACAAACATGTGAGGATCACCCACAGGAAAGCTGAATCAATGGAAAAAGTCCAAGCTGTAGATACTTGATCTGTGCACCCCTGTCACCATGTTGTTTACTGCTCAGTTGTCCTCATGGAAATTTGGCCAAGTTGTGTGCAGCTGCATACTTGCATAGTTACCAGTAAGATGGTGTGATTTTAGGAGCTAGGGTACTGTGACCATCAGAGGTAACTGAAAGGCTGGTGGAAGTGGAACTGAAAGGCAGTGGGGACTGACGGGAGCTGCCAGCGCCGTTTAGCTGGGCAGACGGGGACGTCAAGTTCCACGCTGGTGTGCTGATATGGCATGACACGTCAGCGAAAATGGTAAAATATTAGTCTGGTTACTGTTTTGTCGGGTAATTTTGTAATTGACACGATAAAGTTGGCAAACGGAGAGGCAGCTACCGTAAGAGCGGCAAATAGTTAGATGTCCCCTCCTCCGCGCACCAGTCCACCACACCGTTCGCCCGTTCCCCATCTCTTTCCCCACCCACCGCCGAGCCGATCTCCGACCACCGCTGTGCCATGTCTTCCGCCGCCGCGCTCCTCCTCCGCCCCACGTCTGCCACGACACACCCGCTCCTCCACCAATCCAGCCCCAAATCATACTTCCTCCGCCTACACCCGTCCCGCCGCCGCCTGCCCGTCCCGCGCCTGTCCCTCACGCCCACCACCGCCAGCAACAGCTCTCCTCCCCCACCGTCCCCTTCGGCCCCTTCGCCCGCCCCCGCGGCCCCGCCTTCCCTTTTCTCCAACTGGTCCCCGCCGCGCGCGATCTGGCGGGGGCTCTCGGCGCTGCTCCTCGCGGGCCAGGTCTTCCACCGCGTCCTCACGGGCCGCGTGCACCGCCGCAACCTCCTGGCCCAGCTCCGCCGGGTGGGGCCCGGGAGCGCGGGGGTCGCGCTCCTCACCGCGGCCTTCGTGGGCATGGCCTTCACCATCCAGTTCGTGCGCGAGTTCACCCGCCTCGGCCTCCACCGGTCCGTCGGCGGCGTCCTCGCCCTCGCACTCGCGCGCGAGCTCTCGCCGGTCGTCACGGCCGTCGTCGCCGCCGGCCGCGTCGGCTCCGCGTTCGCCGCCGAGCTCGGCACCATGCAGGTGTCGGAGCAGACCGACACCTTGCGCGTCCTCGGCACCCACCCCGTCGACTACCTCGTGGTCCCTCGCGTGCTCGCCTGCGTGCTTGCGCTCCCGGTCTTGACACTGATCAGCTTCGTGCTCGGCCTCGCGTCCTCGGCGTTCCTGGCCGATTCTGTCTTTGGCATCAGCGTCAGCATCATTTTGGAGTCGGCGCGCAGGGCGCTGCGGCCATGGGACTTGATCAGCTCCTTGCTGAAATCTCAAGTGTTTGGTGCCATTATCGCGGTGGTGAGCTGTGCCTGGGGGGTAACAACCCATGGAGGAGCCAAGGGCGTTGGTGAGTCTACAACATCTGCCGTGGTTGTTTCCTTGGTTGGAATCTTCGTTGCAGACTTTGCTCTCTCGTGCCTGTTCTTCCAGGGTGCTGGTGATTCGCTCAAGTATGCAATGGGTTGAGGTGGGTCGTTGCAGAGGAAATTTTTGCTTTCTAGGAGATAGCATATCATAGTCTTGTACATTAACAAGAATGGTGCACTGGATTCCAATAGGTGAATATTGCAACATCTGCCGCCGTCCAGGTGACATGTATCATTTTTTTTCCCTTGATACCTACGAGAAATCATTTAGAGTGTTCTACCTTTGTTGTACTAAGAGCAAGGCTAATAAGGTTCCAGCCTTCTCTCAGCCCACTCATATAGTAGTTAGCTCTTTACAGTTAATATATGGTCCACTTGTCTCTCTCACAGACTTTCTTGGTTCTTGGACCCAAGCCGGCTGTAAGCTTATAGCCCGCTTCTACTCTCTCCCCTTCCTTCTCTTCTCCACCTCAGCATTTAGTCGGCTTACAGCCCGCTATTATACTTGCTCTAAACTGTTGCTCAATTACTTGCCAGTGATTCATGTATAACCTTATTCATAAAGCTATTGGTCCAATTGAATCAGTGTAACATATGATGCTAATATAAGTACAAAGAAAATGTTGGTACAATCTGCTTAGACAGCAATGTGTAAATATAAATTGCTTGAGAGGTCTGCTGCTTTCAGATTCAGAAAACAACATTGAAATCATATTGTTTATTGCAATTGCAACATATACACAAGGGAAGCTCATATTCTCCTATTTTAATAATATCGCTTTCCTGCAATTGCACATAATCTTGCATCTTCAGCTTTCAGCGTCTGTGGATGAACAAAATTGCAATAGTTTGTTAGAAACTCTAGAAAATACGGTAGCAGAAAAAGCTTGTTAGGGCAACATCCTAGATGATTAGATACTTCATCTTGAGCCTTTGTTCGTTTGGGCCGGGAACAGCCGGGGTCGGCGCCCAACCCCATGGATCATCCCAGCCTGGAATGGATCACCCCATGGTCAGCAAGATAATGAGCGTTAAGCTCGGCGTGGTTACATGGATCACCCCATGGTCAGCAAGATAACGAGTGTTCAGTTAAGCTCGGCGTGGGTTGTAACCCGGCCTACCCTGACCTTTTCCCCTCACCCCGGCCTGGGAACGAAGCCTGGCCTCCAGTGGTGTGGGTGAAATCCTCGTTGCACGGGGAGAGGCTGCGGAGGCGAGCGCCTGGGTGATGGTACGCAGTGGCGGCGACGCGGTGGTAGGGTGGCGGCAGGGCAACGTAGACGCGACAGAGCGACGGCGACCTGGCTCTCGCGTCCAGCGTCCACTCCTTCTGGAAGCCACCTCCTCGCAGTTAATCGCATCGTGCTCTTCATCGTTTCCTTAGGGTTTTCTTGCAGTTCTTGATTTGTATCTTGTCCTTGTACCGTGTGCATGCTGACGGCCTCCATGGACTATACTCCCTCTCCCCTTTCACCAGTGCTTCCTGGTTCGGTGTAGATCTAATGACTGGTGGAAGCAGTAATAGGTGCTGTCGCCCTGACCATGTCGGCATGTCGTACGCATGCTTATTCATGCTTGCTATTTTCATTGGATTGAAGTGTGGAGAGGAGAGAAGAGGTGGAGAGGAGTGGTCTTGCTCGTGCAGTGGTGCTGCGTAACCTGTGTAGACTACTGTTGATGTTCACATTGACAACAGATTCAGAGGCTCCTTCTCCTTGCTTCTCTGCAATTTTTTTTCTCAGATAGATGCTCTGTATTTTTTTTTATGTTACTCTAATTTTGACGGTGCAGAACTAGCAATGAATATTATTCAAATTTCGAAATGAGTTGCGATCTTCTTGGCTCTAACAATTTGAGAGACATGATAGCGCAAGAAATGTGGAATGATTACCAACTGCATTGAACTTAATGAAATGGCTTAGTAGGTGTCGCACCTGCACATTTTCCATCTCGGCTGTCCTGTTTTGGTCCAACTTAATATGAAATGGCCATGTACTTCTAGTGTTCCATTGTTCCATGATTTGATAAGTGTTTTGGTTGCAACCCAGTTTTGGTCAGTGAGATTATGATGCAAATACTTTGATGCTAACATACTTTGGAAGTTATTTATCCATTGAAGAAATTTTGACCAGAAGTTTTGGTGAATTTTCTTCACATTGCTATGGTATTAGTACAAGTGTTGCCTGTCGGTATTAGTTTAAACTTTAAATTAAAAGAGACCTCTGATATGAAAGAAGCTGATAGCTTTTCTTTATTCTTATCTGTATTTATATGTACCTCAACTTTATACCTCTTGGATCTTAATAAATATTTACAAGGGAGCTTTACCTCTGTAGATGAAAAACAAGTTTGTGAGCTGATCTCTGTTATTTTAACATAGTGCACCATGTGATGATTTGTGATAGTCTACAGCTAGCTGGTGATTACAATCCAGAACTCCTTTCTGAAAGAAGAGATGGCTCGGGAAAACTCAGTAGATTGATTATGGAGGTACCAAAATGAGTACAATATATAGGCAAGGATTGTCAAGGGTTTATAGAAACACCCAATCAACGGTGATCCTTGCCTAAACCAAGATCATCTACCATAAAACCCCAAGGGGCGCCTACAGCCCAAGCCCAGGCCGTAACAGCCCATATAGCAATGCTAATAGCCCATAATATAGCAGTTTAACCGCCCCCGCAGTCTGATCGTCGCCACCGCGCACTTTCAGGCTGGACCTGAACTCTGTGAAGACCGAAGATGGAAGACCTTTGGTGAAGATGTCCGCATATTGGGATGAGGTTGGCACATGCAGGACATGAACATTACCAGTGGCAACCTTCTCCCGAACAAAATGGAGGTCAATCTCGATGTGCTTGGTGCGCTGATGCTGAACCGGGTTGGAAGACATGTAGACGGCGCTAATGTTGTCACAATAGACCAAAGTAGCTCACCGAAGGGGGGTGTCGGGGACCTAACACCGGGGTACCCCAGGAGGTGGAACCAATAACCATCGAACGTTAAAAACTCCCGGACAGACAAGGACGTCGCTGCTTTCCTTGCCCGAATGACGGGAGTTTGGTTCCACCTCGCCCGACGCCCTTGCGCCAGCTCTGCCTCGCCCGAGGGCTAAGGGCTAGACTCCGCCTCGCCCGACCCCCGAGGGCTGGGCTCAGTCTCACCCGAGGGATAAGGGCCAGCTCCGCCTCGCCCGAGGGCTTGGGGATAGACTCTGCCTCGCCCGACCCCCGAGGGCTGGGCTCGGTCTCGCTCGAGGGATAAAGGCTAGACTCCGCCTCGCCCGACGTCCGAGGATGGACCTCGCCTCACCCGATGTCCAAGGACTGGTTTTGTCTCGCCTGTCAACCTCTCCCCGCCCCCTCATGACGATAGGTACAGAGTAGGACAAGACGTTCGGGTCAACCGCGGCTTCGAGGACCATACCCTACGCCCCAGTAGGAAAAGTACTGCCAGGGAACGACGGGATGGGTGCTTTAGACCCTTCCAGACGTAGCAGAGCCTGAATAGTGTTGCGGGCGCGTGCTCTTTGCCCTACAGAGTTGTAGGCGCCGCCTTCAGCCCTCGGACACGGAACCCGACGTAGACATACGACAATCACTACGGTCCAGGAAAGGACTCGCATCCTCCACAAATGACGGATGTGTTGTCACCACGTTATGGTCCCAAGGGAGCGGCGCCCGCTTCACGACCCCTCGGGTCCACCAGATCGGAGCACTCGCTTTAGCCTCCGGACGCCCTCTCCGATCAGAAGGCCTTGTCCACAGCACTACTTCGGACCCCGACCCCGCGTCTCTCCGACAGGGACTCATAGGAACTAGAAGGCGTGCGGAGCAAGGCTGGACAAGGCTCATAAGTCAAAACCACTATACCAGAGTCCATACCCTGCGCGGAGCAGTACTTTGTAGCCATCCTGACATTCTACAGTGGCATTAACAGTATTGTAGGCGCTTACCATTCTCTCACACCCGCCGGAATGGACAACAAGGCTTGGTAGACATGAACATTGTCCTCTCGCTTGTAAGGCCGTCCCCTTCATCTATAAAAGGGGATGTGCTTCCTCCAACAAGGGCACGGACTTTTGACAACACAACACATGTCACACACAGTCAAGCTGCTACCAAGCTCTTGGCATCCTTTTGACCCTTCCATCAGAGACTTGGGACCAGTCCCTCTCTCGACCGTTTGTACCCCCTACTATGAACTATTTTTGGTGCTAATAACACGAGCAGCAACAGACTGGACATAGGGACATTCGGCTCGAACCAGTATAAATCTTGTGTCTTTTAGCGCACCATCCGGGCCTAACGCGCATCACTATAAATTTACTTGTCGGTGCTTGTACGAAACACCGACAGGGGGCATGGAGCTCGAGCAGGAGTTGACATAGCCAAGAGGCCTCAGCAACACCATTGGCCACCGCGTGGTACTCAGCTTCAGCACTGGATCTGGAGACTGTATTCTGACGCTTGGAGGACCAGGAGATGAGATTATCACCGAGGAACACAGCATAGCCCGAGGTGGACTTGCGCGTGTCAGGGCAACCAACCCAATCAGCGTCAGTGTAGACCACAAGATCAGTGGTAGGAGATGGCCGCAATAGTAGACCCAAGTGGAGAGTGCCCCGAACATAGCGAAGGATGCGCTTGAGTGCTGCCAAGTGTGGTTCTCGTGGGTCATGCATGTGAAGGCAGACTTGCTGGACAACATAGGCGATGTCAGGCCATGTGGAGGTCAGATACTGTAATGCGCCAGCAAGACTTTGATAATCTGTTGCATCAGCCACAGGAGAACCATCGGCAGCTACAACCTTGGGGTTTGTGTCGACTGGAGTAGAGCACGGCTTACACTCACCCATCCCAGCACGGTCCAAGATATCCATCATATACTGCCGCTGTGAAAGGAAGAGACCGTCACCACACTGCTGAACATGCATACCGAGAAAGTGATGCAGTTTGCCAAGATCCTTCATTGAGAACTCCTGTTGGAGGGCCGAAATGATCCGTCGAAGGAGACCCGAGGAGGAGGCTATGAGAACGATGTCATCCATGTATAGGAGGAGATAGGCAATATCTGAGCCGCGCCTGTAGACGAAGAGCGAGGTGTCTGACTTGGCTTCGACAAACCCGAGAGACAACAGAAAAGTGGCGAACCGACTATACCAAGCGCTAGGAGCCTGCTTCAACCCATACAAGGACTTGTTGAGCTGACACACGAAGTCCGAGCGGGTGGGATCCTCAAAACCAGATGGTTGTACACAATACACTGTCTCTGACAAGATGCCATGTAGGAAGGCATTCTTGACATCGAGCTGCTGCACGAGCCACTGGTGAGACAGGGCCAGAGAAAGCACGGTGCGAACTATGGTAGGCTTCACAACTGGACTGAAAGTCTCTGAAAAATCCACGCCAGGCCGCTGAGTGAAGCCACGAAGGACCCAGCGTGCCTTGTACCGCTCAAGTGACTCGTCGGCGTTGAACTTGTGCTTGAAAATCCACTTCCCGATGGCCACATTAGCCCGAAGGGGGTGGGGAACAAGATCCCATGTGTGGTTTTGGAGAAGAGCAGCATGTTCTTCCTCCATAGCAGCACGCCAATTTGGATCGGCGAGTGCGCTGCGGAAGGTCTTGGACAGTGGCGTAGCATGATAGAGAGCAGGAATTCAGAAGCCGGTCTTCGCGCGCGTGGCCATGGGGTGCTGGTTGATCACTAGGGGGACAGCAACATCACCCTTAGGCAGTGGCGTAGGTGCAGCAGCTGACTGAACAACAGCTGGGCGCTCAGCAGCTGGCCGGACAACAGCTGGGCTCTCCCGGTGCGGTGTAGGGGCAGCAGCTGACTGAACAGCAGCTGGGTGCTCAGTAGGTGGTCGGACAGCAGCTGGGCGCTCCCGGCGCATGTAGACGTGACGGACTGCGAACACCGGGAAGACGGGCAGCGGCGGGAAATCGGGCGGAGGTCCGCGCGGCTCGGCCAAAGCTGTAGGTGACGGCGAGGTCGAAGAAGTCGGTGCCGCACGTGGCCGTGCAGGCGATGGTGACATTGTAGCCGCACGTGGCTGTACGGGCGAAGGCAAGGCAGGGGCCGCACGTGGCTGTGCGGGCAAGGGGGCAGGCGCAACTGGTGGACTGGCTGGGAGCGCATCAAGCGCTGCTGAACCAGCCAAGTCATCATCGGTGTCAGCCGCCGCCGCACGTGGCTGTGCAAGTGTCGAAGGACCAGTGCCTGCAGATAGAAACTTATGTGCTAGTCCGATGGGAGCCGACACATAGTCAGTAATGTCCAAAAAATCAGTCTGTCGGGGATAGAGTGGAGGCACGCTCATCATAAGGGAATGCTGACTCGTCAAAGACGACGTGACGAGAGATGATAACTCTATTGGAATAGAGATCAAGGCAGCGGTATCCTTTATGATGAGCTGAATATCCCAGGAAGACACACAAGGTGGATCGAGGGGAAAGTTTGTGGGGAGCTGTGGCAGACAAGTTGGGATAACAAATGTAGCAAAAAACACGTAGGTGATCATAGGAGGGCGCTGTGCCGAAGAGGGCGAAGTGCGGGGTGGATGAGCTCAGCGTTTTGGTGGGCAAGATGTTAATGAGATATGTTGTTGTCTGCATAGCTTCGACCCAGAATGAGGGTGGTAGAGAAGCCTAGAACAGTAGGGAGCGAATCATATTGTTAATGGAACGAATGATACGCTCGGCCTTACCGTTCTGGGAGGAAGTGTATGGGCACGACATGCGGAGGCGAACACCATGAGTAAGGAAGAACGTGCAGGAACTGGAGTTGTCAAACTCACGACCGTTGTCGCACTGAATTGCCTTGATGGTGGTGCCGAACGGAGTGGACACAAGGGCAAAAAAGTGAGCGATTGTCGGAAAAGCGTCAGATTTCAACTTCAGAGGAAACATCTATGTGAACAATCATCAAGAATAGCCAAGTAATATTTATAGCCCGAGACACTAAGAACAGGTGATGTCCACAGATCACAATGTATCAGATCAAATTTATTGGACGCTCGAGAAGTTGACAAATGAAATGGAAGACGCACATGACGACCTAATTGACATGCATGACAAACAGTAATAGTATCATGATGACAAGTAGGAAGACTCGATGCAAGCTTGGAGAGGGCCTCGTGTCCAGGATGACCGAGGCGGCGATGCCAAAGTGAAGACTCGGTGGCGGCGACCAAGGACTGAGCAGCTGGCAGCCAAGAGGGTACAACGGTTCAGAGCTATTGCACCTGACGATCATGTTCTGAGACGGAAGATCCTTCACAGAACACCTAGTCGGGTCAAACTCAACAGAACAATTGTTATCGATAGTAAACTGGCAAACAGAAATTAGGTTCTTAATAAGTTGTGGGGAAACCAGCACATTATTAAGGCTGAAAGACGGTGAAATAACTGTAGAGCCAGTGGATGTAACGGGGAGTAAGGATCCGTTAGCGACAACAATGGACGATGGAGTAGGATACCACGAAGAAGCAGTATGTGAAAGCGAATCGGAATGTGAGGACATGTGACACCTGAATCGAAGTACCAGTCATTGTTGTTTTGTGGCTGCTGCAGCGTCATGGTGCTGAATGTCGAGGCCAGAGATGGCTGATCCCATGTAGGAAGTCCAGCGTGCTGTTGGTAGTAGCCAGGGGGTGGTGTAGTCCAAGACCCGGTGTTCTCCATGACCGGGGCAGGCACAACATGCTGTTGAAGAGTCTACTGGGCTAGCAGAGCGTGCTGAGGGGTGCTAGGCAGTGACACAAGTGGAGGCCGCTGCCCAGGCTGTGGTCTAGGCCACATTTGGATGGCCCCGCCCCACGGGCTGTGGTCCAGTGCCATCGCGCCGGCCACCGTGTTTTCCACGGCGGTTCTTGGAGGGAGCAGAGCCACCCCCAGAGCCTGCGCTGGAGGCTACAGGCTGCTTGACAACAGGGGGACGCGACGGGGCTGACGTAGTGGTGGAAGCGGCGAGCGTTGTCGATTGAGACGACGACGTGTTCTCCATCGTCAGCTCCTCCAGGAGGTCAGCCTTCGTGTCCAGGAACATGGGGAAGGGGCGCCCTCGCCGGAGATGCATGCCGACGGTCTTGAAGCGCTCATTCAGACCGCGAATGAGGTTGAGGACGAGGGTGCGGTCGGTGACGACTTCACCTAAGTCACCAAGCATGTCCGCCATGCGCTTGAGCTCCTTGCAGTAATCGGTGATGGACAGATCACCTTGAACGAAGTTGCGGAGCTTGGCGTCGAGGAGGAGGGCGCGTGTCTCGCAGTTATTGAAGAACTGGGACTCCACGGTGCGCCAAGTGTCGCGGGCAGTGGAGTTACGCGCTGAGATCGTCGCGGCGAGGTCGTCGGAGATGGTGCAGAGGATCCATGACTTGACAACGCAATCCATGCGCTGCCAGTCAGGGAAACCAGGCGCCGATAAGTCCTGCAGGACATGGTGTTGAAGGGAATACTTCCCAACGATGAGGAGGAACTGATCGTGCCACCGATTGAAATTGTCGGCGTTGAGGTCGAGAACAACCGTGACAAGATTGCGGATGTTCTGGACCGCAACAACCTGGGAGTGGAGGTTGGCGATTGCAGCAGCCTCTTGCAGAAGGAGGGGCTTGATGCAGATCGTGTTGTCGTTGTGGTCGGAGGCGTGATCGGAGAGGGTCGTCCTCATCATCCCCGTCCGCGAGAGCGCCAGCGGCAGCGCGTTCCTGCTCGGCGCGTGCCAGGGCATCGCGAGCGCGGGCGGCAGCTGCGTCGCGCTCCAAAGCAGCAGCCTGGGCTTCCTTCTCAGCTGCGGTGGCGCGCGCAAGGGCGGCATCGCGCTCAGCCTTCCGATTGGCTGTGCACAGGCGCGCAGCGGCATCCGCATCGGCAACAGCCTTGGCCTGGGCATCGGAGTCCAGGCTAGAAACCGCGGGGACGGCAGCCTTGGCGGCGGCGGCTGCCGATTTGGGAGAGGGGGGGAGGAGTCCCAGGCATCGCAGCAGGGAAGCCGACGCAGATGGGTGGGAGGAGCGCAGCCGAGGGGGAGGGCGCGCTGGGGAGGAGCGCAGTCGAGGGGAGGGCACGCTAGGGCAGCGGAGGTAGAATAGGGAATACCCAGACTCGTGATACCATGAAAGAAGAGATGGCTCGGGAAAACTCAGTAGATTAATTATAGAGGTACCAAAATGAGTACAATATATAGGCAAGGATTCTCAAGGGTTTATAGAAACACCCAATTAACGATGATCCTTGCATAAACCAAGATCATCTACCATAAAACTCCAAGGGGCGCCTACAGCCCAAGCCCATGGCGTAACAACCCATATAGCAATGCTAATAGCCCATAATATAGCAGTCTAACACTTTCCTTACCTGTGTGCAGAGATGTAGAAGCCCCCAAGCCTCAACCGACCCGAGATCATCTTCCTCTGCAGCTATGAGAATTGTGGCACGACCTTTCTTGATGTCAGCGCGCGCCCCGCAAGCATGCTCATGTGCACAACGAGAACAGTATACCTGCAATGAGCCCAACTGTTGGAAGGTCGTGCCACACATACTTTTCCACACATACTTTTTGTTTGTTATTGCAATATGAACCTGAGCCTTAGTGTACTTATCTGCACTCAAACACAAAACATCTCAAGATGTTCTTGTTTATTTATATGCCGTCTGTCAACGGCGGAGCCACGTAATGGCCATAGAGGGCTCCGCCCCCCCCCCCCCTCCCTGCTCTGTAAAAAAAATGAGGATATATGCTGCGGATGTGCAAGCTCCGCCATGCTAGCTACTGCTAAGCTGCAGGGACTATCCGAGCAAGTAAGTTAGCCATACAATAGTAGAGATACAGTAGTAATAATATGAGTATATCCGTGCCAGTAATAAATAATACACTTGCAGCAGAACAACTAGCTGCTCTCAAGGGGTAGTTCAATGATGCTACAGTATAATTGACCCCTCCTTAACTTTGATTCACGCTCCGCCACTGCCGTCTGTACCTGTCCAATCTTTTATCCTGAGTTCCTGAAAATGCCCCCCCCCCCCCCCAACACACACCCCACCCCTTAAAAAAAAACTCCCGATTGATTCAGATAATATGTTTTCTTGGTAACATGCCTTGGCTGCATAGCACATTGGCAATGTTGCATTAGTAAAGCTCTCAGTATTTTAAGATGCATCGATGTGGCTGAGGATTATCCACAATGAATTGTGGCATTACTCATGAACCGACCTCATGATTATTCCATTTTTCTACTTACATGTACACTTGAAAACTAGCAACAATGTCCATTATATTATAGGTTCATTTATTATTGATTATTATTGCCTCACATTCTTTTTTATTGCAACCATACTTTGGTTTATCGTGCATATTCATTCATTTGTCCGAAGGGCGGGGCCTAGTGCAAGCGGTAGAGTCTTACCGCCTGTGACTGGAAGGTCCCGGGTTCGAGTCGCGGTCCTCCTCGCATTACACGGGCGAGGGTAAGGCTTGCCATGACACCCTTCCCCAGACCCCGCATAGAGCGGAGCTCTCTGCACTGAGTACGCCCATTTTTATTCATTCATTTGTCCCATGGTGTTACT